>NC_090922.1:251284212-251618576 GCF_040938575.1 Ambystoma mexicanum | reverse complement strand
TGAGTCGTGTTGGAGTAAGTGAATCCTGCACCCCCATTCCTCACGTGGTGCAGGTATCTTGTCTTACAGGTACTAGAGTGTGAGCACCGACCTATGGGCCCGTCAGTGGAAACACCGCCCTCATGTACACTTGGTAGCGTGAGGATGGTTTCGGCCATTAATTATTGATTATTGATTATATAATTCTAAGACACCTATAGACTGATGGCACAAAGCAACTCTAGGCCCTCGCTAATATCACAAGTCCTTTCGCCATTCCGGCTTAGTAGACTGAGAAGCTTTCCGTGGACAATGATAGTGTAAGTCCATAAAATCTGCAGTGGGTCTGAAGGAACCCGCCTTTCCAAGCATAACCCTT
The DNA here is from genome assembly GCF_040938575.1 of Ambystoma mexicanum. Lineage (NCBI taxonomy): Eukaryota > Metazoa > Chordata > Amphibia > Caudata > Ambystomatidae > Ambystoma > Ambystoma mexicanum. The sequence goes on along the minus strand of NC_090922.1, from coordinate 251,618,218 downwards.
CTCATTCCCACGGGCAGCCAATCAGATGAAAAGAGCGCAAGAGGCTGAAGAGGAAGGGGTGGTGATCCCGACTTGTTACTTTGGCAAAGGTCTTGTAGGCATTAGAACAAGCAAGGGAAAGGTAACGGAGGGCGGCGGAGAAAAAATTAAATAGTCAGAAATAGAGAAGACTGTATATATATATATAAGGGGTAATGACTCGAGCATAAGAGATTAAAAGTGGTTAGCAGGGTGGCACCTGAGAAAAACAAGTGGTTACCAGGGGGGCACCTGAGATAAAAATGAGTGGTTACCTGGGAGGGACCTGAGATAAAAACGAGAGGATACCAGGGGGGCACCTGAGATAAAAACGTAAGGATTCACCTTGTTCCTGCACTTCAATACAGCGGTCAGAAGAAACGTGAACCCAGAGCCCACATAATAGGGGACGATTAGGCTACGGTGACGATTAAAGACTGCACAAATGGGGTTCATTTAGACCCCATGACGGGGTATTAATTATGTGTGACCATCTGGTGTCCATCTAGTCTGTCAAGTGTCTGTTTTATGTGTTCTGTTGTATGTCGAATGTAAGAAGAACTGTATCGGTGATTGTTTAAAATGAAATTTGGTTTTACGCGATTCCGTAACTAAGAGGGAATCGCCAATGAATTGATGGTTTTGAGTAAATTGATAGTGTACATTTTGGCGGGAAAAGAGTGGATTGGAGCTTGCATATTGGTGCTGGCTCGTACTTTTGGTAGGATAAAACCTGCATAAATTTGGTGGTGACGAAATTGAGAATGGAGGAGGTTACCCCACTTACGCATCTGTGCAAACAGTTACCCAAACATGCACCTAAACTTAAAAAGTCCAGCACTGAGTGGGTTAAGGGTACCATCCACAAGATGTTTATGCCTTGGCCACAGATTGGGTCCCTATCTAAAGCTGTCTTACAACATGTGACGACTTACCTGCATGCCGCATATACGGGCAAAAAATTTGAGAAACGCCTCGCTGTTCTAGAACTTTGGAAAATGTTCGAACAGACGAAGGAGGAAGAACTGCCCGCTGACTGGATATTGAACGTATGCAAGGAGGGGGGTGAGACGCCTACTGCGCCACCAGCCCCGCCTGAGCCAGTTATCGAGGGAAGTAAGTCAGAGGGACTCTACCCGCTAAGAGCACTTAAGGCAGCTACGGGGTATAGCAATCCCGCATGTGAGTCGCCTACATACAGTAGTGACGACAATAAAGCAGAGGAACAGGAAAGCAATCTTACCTCCGCAATCCCGAGGGACAAGGAGAGACACAAAGATTAAAAAAAGGACCAGGCACAGATTAGTGCACCTCTCGCTAAGAAGAGAGAGGGAAAGAAATGGAAAAGAAATGAAGGTAGAACTGATGAGATAACATTCGCAAAAGACGAATGGATGGGAGGACAGATATTGTTGAAACTAGATGGAAAAGGAAGTGATGGTGTGAGACCGAGAGAGAGGTCTGATGAGACGCAAAGGAGGGAGAGAGAAAAAGAGATGGAAATAAGAGACAAAAGGATAAGAAGGAAGGATAGACTGAAGCAAGAACAACTATATCGCGAAGAGCAATAGAAACAGCTTGATCGCAAACAGAAGGCAGCCTATGATCAGCACAAACAGAATAAGCAAAGGTTGGAAGAAGAGCAAAGGGTACGTGAGAAGAGAGTGTAGAGAAGAGAAGGTGAGGAAATTAGAAGGGCAAAGGAACGTAGAAACGAAAGGCTGAGGGAATGTCATGATGCCTACCTCCAAGGAGCCAGGTTCGACCCAGCAACCCCAGAGGCAGGCATCATTTCCCCCAGGGAAGAGCCAGCGGGCCCATTCTGGGGCCCTTTGGACACAGTCCTGGCGCCTTAGGCGCCAGGCTCATGTTGGACCCCTGTCCTGGCGCCTTAGGCGCCAGGCTCATAAAGCTAGACATGTGTTCAAGTGTTTTAAGGTGCACTTACCTGATGCAGACCATGCTGCTACATCCAGGCCCTCTTGAGGCCTGAATGGAACTACTTTACCTGTGGAACTACTTTCCCCTGGGTGTGGTCGGGGAAGGATACATACCTGATCGGTGGAAGGATACCTGGAACTTCTTCCAAAGCTATTTAAACCACGCCCGATCAGCAACTCACGCTTCGCGTTGTTCTGCTCCTCGCAGCTGGACGCTCACCATGTCAGCTCCTGCATCTGGACTTCCCGCCCGCCTGTCAGCATCCTGGGTCACCTGTTAAGAGAGAATTGGAGAGAAAGAAGACCTTACCTGCTAAAGCTGCATCACGGAGACTTCACACCGACGATCCTGAAAGGGAAGACATCATTTTAAAAGCATTTCGCTTCGATCGCTGCAGCGCTGCATTTCACTCACCTTTCCAGGGCATTTCCATCTTCAGCAGCGATCGTCCGGATCCGCAGCCACTTCCCAGAGCCTAGAGAGAAAAAGACAAGAACACAAGGTGAGAGAAGGAAGGGAATAGGAAAAGCTCAGTTTCCTTCTAAGACTTACCTGTTGGGTCATTCCCATTTCATTTCGGGTCCTGCCGCATCCTGGCATTCCGGACCCCGGCCCCTATGGGGAAAAAAGACAAAGACATTGAATGAGCGAATGCAAAGACGTTACCCGAACGCTCATCCAGAGCTTACCTGTCATTTACTGGAACTGCATGTTTCACTTCGGGTCAGCGCCATATCTCCGGCATTCCGAACCCCGGCCCCTAAGGGGAAAAAGACATAAGCGTTAGCGCTTGCTGCAATAAGACAAAGAACATTATTATTAAGCTTGAACTTTTGAACTTGCTACAGAACTCTTACAGCGCCTTACCTGAATAGTCAAGCTTATTTGAACTCCCATCAAACCTCAATCCAGTGAAGTAACTGGGTTTCAACGCGCCCCTGCATCAGAAGCAGGATGGAGAACTCATCCTTCCAGACCTTAAGGTGAGACGTCACGGGGAATCAAGGAAGGGTATCGTGGAGGGTTGGAAGGGAGTGGGAGAATTGAGCATTGTTCCGTCAGTAGGTAGTACTCCCTTTTCACGCACAGGGGAATATTCCTGCGAACCAGTGAGGCTATCTTCAGAGTCCTGCGCTTCATCAGCACTCGAAGCCAGACCAGCGCCTCCGTGGGAATCAGGTGAGCGTGACAGAACGCGAAGCCAACCCACAATTTCCCACCCGGGCGCTATGGAGACTTCCGAGACAGATCAGCTAGCCCAGCTTTTGGGGGAATTACGGGCAGAAGTGCACTCAGCCCGCCAGGAGGCTAACGCTCTCAAAAGAGAACTGATCCTATCCAAGGAAAGAACAGATGGCCTGGCCAAAAGGTTATTGCAGGCCCAGGCAGGGCACACTCCTTTACCTAATTCCGGAGATACTTCCACATCAATGGGTTTGGATAACCCGGTACAAATCAATCTACCCGGACACATGCCTTTGGCCCCACCTGAACGTTTTGCGGGGGATCCCAAGAAATATGCCATCTTTATGAACCAATGTCGTTTACACTTTCTATGCAGACCGGGGCCTTCCCTAACAACCAGACCAAGGTAGCATTTATACTATCTTACCTCAGTGGCAGTGCTGCCGATTGGTCTATTTCATTGGTAAATCAGGATGATCCCATTCTCCAGAATTTTCAGGGTTTCCAGGCCAGCATGGAAAGATTGTTTGCTCGACACTCTCATGGACAGGCCCTTGATAACGAACTGCTATCCTTTCGACAAGGTAATCAGGATCTTCTGTCCTACGTTGCCACCTTTAATAGACTGGTTGTGGAAACTGGATGGCCAGAAAACAAAAGGATCACATTGTTTCATCGAGGCCTGCACGGAGAGCTTAAGGATGTTCTAGCTCAGATAGTAGATCCACCCCAGGTCTGCGCAGACTACATAGATTTGGTGGTTCAACTTGATCACAGACTTCAAAATAGAAAAGCAGATCGGTTCAAGTACGAAACCCGAGTACCGATCAAAACCCACGCTAACTCCAAGAGTACCGACGTATCCGAACCTATGCAAATCGGTGGTGTTAAAGGACCATTAACACAGAAGGAACGAGAGAGAAGGCGGCAAATGCAACTTTGCCTGTATTGCGGGACTTCCGGTCACTTTCTTCGAAATTGTCCGGTTAAACCACCTAAGAAGGTGGTTGGAGCCACTGATAACGATTTATTGACAACTGATTCGGGAAACGACCTAGCCCGACAAGCATAGGGGTCCGTTTGCCGAGCTTGAAAACAAACTCTTTGACCTCGCATTTTGTCATGCCAATGGTGCTCGTGGACCCAAAACAGCCTCATCTGTTGCATGCTATAAAAGCATACATCGACAGTGGAGCTATTGGAAATTACATAGACCGTGAATTGGCTTCCAGGATTAAGCTCCCTCTCCGCCCGAAAGTAACCCAAGATGTCATTACTACAGTAGATGGAACCGAAATAGCCTCAGGGCCGGTAACGCATTCCACTGTTGAAATGACACTGGTGGGTCAGGATGGACATCGGGAAGAAATTGTGTTTGATGTGATCAAGGCCCCACAATTTCAAGTAATTCTTGGAATTCCTTGGTTAGAAACACATAATCCCAGAATTGACTGGCGAGCAAAGAAGATAAGTTTTCCTGATTGTGAACCAACTTGTTACCCAAGAAGTCCAGTTATGGGTCTAGCCTCAGCAACTTCCACCCCTGTACAGCTACCGTCAGAATACCAAGAATTCCAGGACGTTTTTCAGAAGGAACAGGCTAACACGTTACCTCCCCATCGGTCTTATGATTGCCAAATCGATCTGGTACCCAATGCTCAACTACCTTGTAGTAGGATTTATGCTCTTACGGAACCTGAGAACCTACATTTGCGTCAGTATTTAGATCAGTACCTAGCCAATGGTTTTATTTGCCCGTCCAAGTCTCCTGTCTCCTCAGCTCTGTTCTTCGTGCCGAAAAAAGAGGGCGACCTTAGAACATGTATAGACTATCGCGCCCTAAATCAAATAACGATTAAGAATCGTTATCCTCTGCCCCTGATCCCTGAGCTTATCGACCAGGTGAAAGACGCTTGTGTGTACACCAAGTTAGATCTCCGAGGAGCTTATCACCTGGTGCGTATAAAAGAAGGCGACGAATGGAAGACTGCATTCCGCACCAAATTTGGGCTCTTCGAATATCAGGTGATGCCCTTCGGTTTGTGCAATGCACCTGCTGCCTTTCAGTACTTTATGAATGATGTTCTTCAGGAACTTATCGACATCTGTGTCATTGTTTATATCGACGACATCCTGGTGTACTCCTCTTCAGAATCCGATCACAGAAAACATGTCAGGGCAGTTCTTGAGAAATTGCGCCAGCACAGGCTATTTGCAAAGCTCGAAAAATGTGTTTTTCATACCACAGAAGTGGAGTTTCTCGGATTCATCCTGATACCTCAAGGAGTCCGAATGGACTCGCGAAAGGTGGACGCCATCCTCAAATGGCCATCTCCTAGCTCGGTGAAAGGAGTTCAGAGCATGCTCGGCTTCGCCAATTTCTATCGAAGATTCATCCCGGAATTTTCCCGAACAGTCCAACCCATCACAGATCTCCTAAAGAAAAACAAACGCTTTGAATGGACTCTTGAGGCCGAATAAGCCTTTCAGGACCTGAAAACCAAATTCACCTCTGCACCTATATTGAAGCACCTGCACCCAGATCTCCCTTACATTGTGGAAACCGACGCATCCAGTTCGGCCATGGGAGCTGTCCTGTCGCAAAGAGACCCAGAAACTAACCAACTACACCCTGTGGCCTTTTGGTCCAGGAAATGTTCTCCTCCTGAAATCAACTACGCAATTACCGACAAAGAGTTACTGGCTATTAAATCTGCTTTCAAGGCTTGGCGTCACTACCTTCTCGGGGCAAGACACACCATCACCGTAATTACGGACCACAGAAATTTACAGTATTTAAAGACGGCCAAGGCTCAATCTTCACGACAACTCCGATGGGCTCTATTCTTTGCGGAATTTGATTTTGTAATTACCTATCGCCCTGGCTGCAAGAATGGTAAAGCGGATGCCTTATCCCGGATTGGCATGGAAGAACCCAATTCGAGTTTAGAACCTGTGCCAATCATACCTGAACAAAGAATCTTAGGCCTAACTTCATTGCAAACTATTGAGGACATCCGAGCGCAAGTAAAACAACTTCTAGACTCTTCAGCCTTACTGGAATGGAGTCAAAAGGGTCCTCATTACACCGTTAAGGATGACTTACCCTACTTCCAAGAGCGGTTGTTTCTGCCTAGTAAAGAATTGCAAGAACTTGTTATTGCCCATCATCATGAATCATTAATGGAGGGACACCCTGGTATCGCTAAAACAGAGGAAAAAATCAAACGCCACTTCTGGTGGCCTTCTTGGAGAAAAGACATAAAGGCCCTCATTACGACCCTGGCGGAAATCGAAAAACGATGGCGGAAATGCAATACCGCCATCGAATACCGCCCGTTGCGATTATGACCCGTCACCGTAAAGTACGATGCCATTAGCGACACCGTAATGAACGCCAACGCTAACTGCACCAAGTACGCGCACGCGCGCACTGCGAAACCGTAATGACCACCATGGCGCAACGGTACGGGAATTCTGACCCTAGCGGACATGTACCTAACACCATCAAGCATGGCGGAAATTACCATTCCGCCATGGTGACAAGTACGGCATCGCAAACCAACCGTAAAAGGCCCTACTGAGTGCCTGTACACCACTCCCTGGCCACATTGCACAACTCCTCGTAGGTGCTATGAAGTCAAACAATGCAACCAGTCAAATGTACAAGTCACCCATGCATGCCAACGAACAAATGAATGTAGGGGCTCCAAGTGCCTTGTGAGTGGCCATCCATATTAGCCATGGCACCATTGCCGTACTGATGCAGCACAGGCATGTGAAGCTCCAAGTACAGCAACATGAACTGAAAACGGAGACAAACAAAAACAGGCCCCCCATCGCTTGACACCAGTGCAAGGCAACATACAAAGCAGTATCCTGAGTGAGACTGCACCAGCCCTGTACTCCAGCCAGTAAACAAACCAACCAGCAGCATAAGCATGTACCACACAAGTTGGCAGAGTGACTGAGCAGCCAGGCACATCTCAAGAGGGGCCAATGGGAGCAGCAGGGCACAGATGGCACGAATACAGAAGCCATTCCAATGGACATGACCTCAGTCACCCTCCAAGAAACGCACGCAAACACAGGCACCTGTGACCAGCCATATTCTGAAAATCACATCATTCCACCAATCCACCTGGCCGACCGGCATCTGTTACACAAAAGCCAATCCCCCTCCCATGAGCATGACATCATTAAAACAGTCATAATGGCAGCCCCTATCCCTGACCTTACTGGCCTTCGTAGGCAAATGCGCCCAGTACAGTACCACGCAACTATGCCCAGAAGGCCGAACCCAAAGCAGATCTCCTCACAATACATCGCTCCACAAATAGGAATATGCTACATTACTTGCAAAGAATAACGCTACAAGGGCAATATCATAATCAAAATTTAATGCACAACAAAATCACCCGGGCCATACAGCTATTAGGTCATGAACTCCAAATCATATCTCATAATTGTGGGCTGCATCCGCAATAAATGACCAGCTTCTTCTTGTGTGACGCCCTGTTCCTCCATGGTACACAGGGGCTACATCCACGTTCAAAAAGGCAACATGGAAGCGCCTAGAACCGCAGGGCCGTCCCATTAGGTAGGCACTAGTCCAGCTGAAAGCTCGAAATGTTGCTCCTAGCCACTAGTACTGCGTAAGGGCATGTGGGCCATTGGCGATCGTCCCATAAGATCGTAATGGTGCTCCACTGATTAACACGAAGCAGCAGGTGTCGGGAGTAAAAGCCATCTGCAGGAGTGGCATACAGATGGCAGCGGCAAAAGGGGAGGAGATACCTGTCACCCAAATGAAACGAAAAAGAATAGTATGGGCATCAGAACCCCATTTGAATTACTCACTTCAAAGATCACACTAAATCCACAGCCATATGCATGCTAGCCCACTCAAAAGGATTTTTCGCACCCAATAATCACTTGCGAATCATAACTATATAAATCGAGGTGAAAACACTATTACAAACGAGTGTTTGTGTGCATGCGTCTGTTAAAACTGAATCCATTAGATGGGAATAGTAACGTGCATAGGCACAAGTGTTTGAAGGCGCGTCGAGACAGGGAGGGTTCAACAAGGGCAGATAGACGATGGTCCCACTATGGCAGCCCTGCATCACATAGCGCAGAGGAGGTTGATAGATTCCAAAAAGCCATGTACATGGCAGACTCTCTATTAAATCATCTGTCCATGCATCCATACATCATTCCCTCATCCCGGTATAAAAACGCCTGATTATTTACTCACATCACATTAGAAATTTCCATTGAATCTGTGCCGAATGCAGTCTGCAAAATCCACTGTGCTCCAGGCCGGAATTCTAGTGTTGTGAAGTAACATGTATTTGGGAACGTCCTGCCTCATCCTCCACTACGCTATTGCGCATCCCATACTATTCATATCAATCATTGCATTCTCGGCATGGCCCCTGTCCCAAGGACATTAAACAATAGAACTTTCTATCTGCAGTCAGACCTGTGGGCGTCTCCTCGCCGCTAGCTGGAAACCGAAAGCGCTGTCCTTCGAAATCCTCATTTGCAACATCACGCCGAAAAGGCATCTGTGACCTCTTGAAATCACAAATCCATCCATTTAGTGCGGCAGTGTGTGAAAATGGCAACTGGCTACACTCACAAATGGGACGCCCCGCCCGTCGGTGAACCGCGGTACAGAGCTGCATGAGGGTCCACCGTTAATCGAGTACTACATTCCACTGACCCTTCACAAGTTTGTTCCCGACTGCAAATATAGTATGTGAAACAATGGGAGCATAGCAGAATTAACATATGAAGCGATATCTCACTGCCATCGGGATGAAATACATGATTGTAATAGCAAGATGCCATGCGTCGATTTGCAGCGTTGTGTGCGGGACGTGCTCGCCCAAAGGGGATTGCAGCTTGCACAGGTGGAATGAATCACCACAGGTGGAGGCTATACAGCTTGGAAACACATAAATTGCACACCCAACCCCCTCCCACAACCACACCCACTCCTAAATGCTGCCGGCAGGACTTGCGATGTTGGCCCTGGGGGACCTGATAGCACTGCAAGTACTCCAACTTCAAGAAGAAGACGAACACCAACTACTATAACAACCGGCCGCACAGAGGAGACGCAGGAGGAGGAGGAGGGCAAGGCAGGGCCAGCAAGGCCCACCAGCACAGCCACTACCACCACGCAGGCAGCCCGCAATCCCACGCCTCCGAGCACATCCGTCCAACCTCACTGATGAGCAGATCCACACCCTCTACCGTTTGGACCGGGACACCATAACCGCCATTGTGGACATGACACACGCTGACCTTGTCAGCATGATAGATAGCCCAACCGCCATCCCACCCCTACTGAAGGTGGTGTCTGTACTCCACTTCCTGGCCACAGGCACCTACCAGCACACAGTCGGACAGTTGCATGGCATATCACAGCCACTATTCTCACGGACACTATTGCAAGTGCTCGATGCCCTCCTGAAGCACGCAGACGACTACATCTCTCTACCACGCTCGGAGCAGGAAATTACCAACACAAAAGTGGGATTCCATGCACTTGCCGGCATACCGGGTTGCATTGGTGCCATCGACTGCACCCATGTGGAATTGGTTGTCCCACATGCCATGGAGGCCCAGTACCGCAACCGAAAACAATATCATTCTCTTAATGTACAAATGGTGTGTGACTCAAACGGGATCATTACACATTGTTGTGCCCGATTTCCTGGATCAACCCATGATTCCATGGTCTTACGGAACTCTACAATACCACGCTACATGGAGCGACATGCAGGGAACAGATCCTGGCTACTCGGTGAGTCTCATTTCATGCATGATAATGTGGGGTATGTGATGCGGCAATGACCTGGCAGGAAGGGGGGGGGGTGCTTACGTAGCAATGTCATTCCTCAAACATCCTTTATTGTCCACATACAGGTGATGCCGGGTATCCACTGAAGAGATGGCTCCTTACACCACTCCGGAACCCACAGGACCAGCATGAGGAGGACTACAACCATGCCCACTCACGTACCCGTGTAGTCATAGAACAGGCATTCAGCCTACTGAAGGGTCGTTTCCGCTGCCTCAGCAGGTCTGGCGGGGCACTCCTGTACCGCCATGAGAAGGTTGCTAAGATGGTCATGGCATGTGTCATGCTACACAACATGTGCATACGTAGAAATGTGCCCATGCCCCCTGACGCAGAACTGCAAGCACCAGAATATGGTCATGATGTGGGTGGGGATGTGGCAGAACCTGTAGGAGTCCGCGAGGCACAGGAGGGCCGTGAAATTCGTCAGATTATCATAGATTCATGCTTCTAGCACTCACGCCTGGTGGTTGATACATGGACACGGGAGTTGTGGCACTGTGTGTGTCTGGAACATGCACAATGTGGACTGTACGCCTATGATGGCCTCGTACACAAAGATCAATGTCCACACATCTCATTGGATGATTGTGAAATGTTTATAGCATATGTGAAATTGTGTTACACACCCCATCGACCCGCCACCCAAGTAAGCCCAACACACCCCCTCCACCCTCCTACCTCCCCCCCGAACACCAGTGTCCAAAGATGCTCATTGTCAGTGGGCAGTCGCTATTGCAGGCCCCCTCTCCGGGTATCAGGGGCACCCCTGCCTGTGGAGCGCAGGTTCCTCCCAGATCTGCGTTGGGGGCTGCCCTGGACGGAACTTGCAACGGATGATGTCTCTGCCTGCTCACGTCCATGCATGTCCCTGAGGGTTTGTGAGAGCTCAGTGAGCACACGGCGCACAGCGGCAAGTTCAGCACATACGTCTTTGGACGTCGCATGCAGTTCCCCCCTCAGGCTCTCGGTGCTTCTCTCCATTTGTACTCTCAGGCTCTCGGTGCTTCTCTCCATTTGTAATTTCAGGCTCTCGGTGCTTCTCTCCTTTTCTGCCCTTAGTGTCTCTGTACATGTTTCTATGGCTGCCTTGGTACCCCCACATTCATCAGCATGCTCCTTGAGGAGCGTGGCCAGTTGCTGCTGTTGCTCGATCACCTGGTCGAGGGACTGTTGCCTCTGCTGGGCCATGGCCATTTGCGGTGGTGTCACAGAGGGGCTGATCACCTCATGTTGCCTTGACACAGGGCTTGTGGGGGATGGCCAGTCGTCGTCTTGTGAGTGCCCCTGCGTGGTATCCTCATGGTGTACGGGATGGAACAGACAGGGGGATTGAGACAGGTCATGGATGGATCTAACTTCGACATCACCGTTTTCTGTGTCGGAGCATGCTGCCATTAATGCAGTGTCACCTATGGTGCTGCTGCCACCAGAAGCAGTGCCTTCTGTGGCATCCATTGGGGGGCCTGTGGTGGTGGTGGTGTTGTGGCCATGCTGGCTGCTGGGGTGCCTGTTGAAGTCCCCTCCTGTGTGCTGCCACTTGATTTGTGCTGCAGCCGTGTGTTGATGCGTGCAGCTGAGGTGGAGGGTCTTTGGCCGTTGGTCTTGGCCCTCTTTGCAGGTGTGCTGGTAGGGGTGTCCTGGAGCTCGTCGTTTGAATCAGACCCTGTGGTGGAGTAAAGGAGGGCGAGCGTTATTAATGGGTCTGTGGAAATTGGAATGGCAATGTATCACATGCATTGGGGTGGTACCTGAGGGTGATTTGGGTCAGGGCCTTGGAGGTAGTTTCATTTTTGTGTGGATTGAGGGTGCAGTTGTATTGCAGCCTGCAGTTAGGGGGTGCCTGCTGCACGTGTAGAGGGTGTTTTTAGGAATTTTAATTATTTATTTATTTAATTTGACTTTTAATGTCCGCTATCAGGCCAATGTAAGTGGACGTTCTCCTGGACATGTGTTTCTGTTGCACTATGTGGACACATGGTACTTCACATGATTGGACATTGTGGTTTTAGCATAGTTTTATTTGGGCCACCTACCTGATTCTTCGGATGTCTGCACTCCTTTCTCCATCCCTCCGACTCCCTCTATGGTCTCCATTCCAATGGTGGAGGCACAGATTTCTTCCCAGGGGGTCAGCTTGATGGGTGATTCCGATCCTCCCCCGGTAGCTGTGGCAATGTTTCGGTTGGCAGAAAGTATGCTACGGACGCGGATCCGCAGGTCGTCCCATCGCTTTCTGCATTGCTGTGGGTTGCGGGGTGCGGGCCCACCGCACTTACCCGCTGTGCCACCAGGGCCCATATGGCCTTCTTGTTCGCAAGTGCCGTCCTGGTCATTTGCGTCGAGAAGACGACGGCAGCATTCTCCTGGAGGGTCTCTGTGAGCACCGTGAGTTCCTCACGTGAGAAGTGGACCTGCCGCTTGCAGTCGCACGCTTTTTTCGCAACTTTTCCCATTGTTTTGGTTTCACTAGGGTGGATGTCGGGTTGGGATGTCTCTCAGGGTAGTATTTTTAATGGTTGTGTGAATGTTCTGATTTTATAGGTGTACGGCGTGCTGTTTCCCGTTCCGGGACCATGTTTTTGCTTCCGTTTCCGTATATTTACGGTCACCGTATTTTCCGATTGCCGCGCTTTGCGGTGACCGCTATGTCCGGTGGCGGTATTGCACCTAGGTCGCCATACGACGGCGGTGAGGGGCGTTTTGGGGACATTTCCGCCATCGCGGACTTTGCACTTCCGCCAAGGCGTAGTGCTCGTGCCCGATGGGTCAGAATTAGCCGCACTTTACTCTGTCGTGCCATGGCGGAAACGCTATTTACGCTATGGCGGTCCGGTCGGTCGATTTCCGCCAGGGTCGTAATGAGGGCCAAAGTCTTTTGTATTGTCTTGCGGAATTTGCGCCCAAAACAAGGGTCAAAAGAAAAGGCCAGCCGGCCTACTTCAACCCTTGGATATTCCACCGGCACCATGGCACACCTTGTCAATGGACTTTATAACTGACCTGCCTCCTTGTGCTGGTTACAACACTATTCTTGTAATTGTGGATCTATTCTCCAAATTGGCCCACTTTATCCCTTTAAAAGGTTTGCCTTCAGCTTCCACCTTGCCCAATGAATTTCTGGAGAATATAGTTCGCATACATGGTTTCCCTTCCATATTAGTCTCGGATCGTGGAAATCAATTTATCTCCCATTTTTGGAAGAAGTGTTGCCAACTAGCACAAATAGATGTGCGGCTATCCACCAGCCACCACCCCCAGACCGACGGACAAACCGAGAGAACCAATCAGACTCTCGAGCAATATCTTCGGTGCATGTTACACCAATCCGAGTTAAATTGGAAAGACATCCTTTGGATCGCAGAATATGCATACAACAATTCAGTGCATTCTGGAACCGGACAAACTCCTTTTTATACTTTGTATGGTCACCATCCTCGGACCTCTGATCTAGATCCACCTCTGACCCTGGAAATGCCCGCAGTAAATCATCTGCATTCCACAATAACCCAAGCCTTCAAAGAAGCTGCAACTCATTTACAGCAAGCCAAGAAAAAGTATAAAGAAAACGCTGATTTGCACCGAAGTAAAACTCCTCCTTACCAAGTTGGAGATCAGGTATGGCTAGCAACGAAACATTTACCCCTCAAGGGCACGCGAACTTCAATCCCAGATTCATAGGACCTTATCCCATCAAGGCTATATTCAATCCTGTGGCCTTTAAACTGGATTTACCGTCTAACATGCGTATTCATCCAGTTTTTCATGCATCACTTTTGAAGCCAGTACAACCAGGGACCCGACTGTCCAAGCCTCCAGACCCAGTTCAAATTGAAGGGGAATTAGAATTCGAAGTTAAAGACATTTTAGACTCCAAGGTGTTAAAGTCCAAACTCTTCTATCTTGTTGACTGGAAGGGATATGGACCTCAGGAGAGATCGTGGGAGCCTAGTAACCATGTTCACGCACCTCGATTAATAAAAAGGTTCCACCGGAGATTTCCGAACAAGCCAAGACCCCTGGAGGGAACAACCTTGGGAGGGGCCTTGAGGGGGGGGTATTGTCATGATGCCTACCTCCAAGGAGCCAGGTTCGACCCAGCAACCCCAGAGGCAGGCATCATTTCCCCCAGGGAAGTGCCAGCGGGCCCAAGCTGGGGCCCATTGGACACAGTCCTGGCGCCTTAGGCGCCAGGCTCATGTTGGACCCCTGTCCTGGTGCCTTAGGCACCAGGCTCATAAAGCTAGACATGTGTTCAAGTGTTTTAAGGTGCACTTACCTGATGCAGACCATGCTGCTACATCCAGGCCCTCTTGAGGCCTGAATGGAACTACTTTACCTGTGGAACTACTTTCCCCTGGGTGTGGTCAGGGAAGGATACATACCTGATCGGTGGAAGGATACCTGGAACTTCTTCCAAAGCTATTTAAACCACGCCCGATCAGCAACTCACGGTTCACGTTGTTCTGCTCCTCGCAGCTGGACGCTCACCGTGTCAGCTCCTGCATCTGGACTTCAGCCACGCCTGTTAGCATCCTTGGTCACCTGTTAAGAGAGAATTGGAGAGAAAGAAGACCTTACCTGCTAAAGCTGCATCCCGGAGACTTCACACCGACGATCCTGAAAGGGAAGACATCATTTTAAAAGCATTTCGCTTCGATCGCTGCAGCGCTGCATTTCACTCACCTCTCCAGGGCATTTCCATCTTCAGCAGCGATCGTCCGGATCCGCAGCCACTTCCCAGAGCCTAGAGAGAAAAAGACAAGAACACAAGGTGAGAGAAGGAAGGGAATAGGAAAAGCTCAGTTTCCTTCTAAGACTTACCTGTTGGGTCATTCCCATTTCATTTCGGGTCCTGCCGCATCCTGGCATTCCGGACCCCGGCCCCTATGGGGAAAAAAGACAAAGACATTGAATGAGCGAATGCAAAGACATTACCCGAACGCTCATCCAGAACTTACCTGTCATATACTGGAACTGCACGTTTCACTTCGGGTCGGCGCCATATCTCCGGCATTCCGAACCCCGGCCCCTAAGGGGAAAAAGACATAAGCATTAGCGCTTGCTGCAATAAGACAAAGAACATTATTATTAAGCTTGAACTTTTGAACTTGCTACAGAACTCTTACAGCGCCTTACCTGAATAGTCAAGCTTATTTGAACTCCCATCAAACCTCAATCCAGTGAAGTAACTGGGTTTCAACGCGCCCCTGCTTCAGAAGCAGGATGGAGAACTCATCCTTCCAGACCCTAAAGTGAGACTTCACGGGGAATCAAGGAAGGATATTGTGGAGGGTTGGAAGGGAGTGGGAGACTTGAGCATTGTTCCGTCAGTAGGTAATACTCCCTTTTCACGCACAGGGGAATATTCCTGCGAACCAGTGAGGCTATCTTCAGAGTCCTGCGCTTCATCAGCACTCGAAGCCAGACCAGCGCCTACGTGGGAATCAGGTGAGCATGACAGGGAAGTAGATAAGGCTAGAGAAGAAGCGAGGAAGCACAAGGAAATAGATGAGGAATTAGAACGTATGCGCAGACAGAGGGCACGAATATTTGGAACGGGAAGTTAAAAAACCCAGTCCTGTTGTAGAATGGGAAGACATAGAAGAACTCTTTCCTGCGAACGACTCGGTGCAAGGTACTAGTGGGAGAAATATTGAAGATGACTTTGATAACAGAAGCATCGGGGAAACGATCGATAAAATATATGATGAGATGGGGCTGGAACAAATTCCCCAAGGGGGAAGGGAAGACGAGCAATTGGACAGCACTCAGCTGTATGGCACTGAGGATGTCACTCGAAGTAGTGGGAGCAGGGGACTGTCCCTAGACAAGCTGGAGATTGGGGAGAACGAAAAAGATGCAAGGAGTAGTATAAACTGGGAGTATTCGGAATCTGACTCCGGTGGGGAAACGGAGGATGAGGCACACGAAGAAGAGAGACGGTGCGAAAAGCGTCTCCCAAGGGACCGAGGGGTACGATGGTCAGACGCCATTAAGTCCACAACTAGGACACCGAAGTCAGCCGCACAGTCCGGTCAACATGAAGGAACACCCCACAGTCAGAGGTGGGCGTCAGCACCTGCTTATGCAGACAGATTGAGGGCATTGCTAGGTAGACGGCAAGGCGGGAATGCTACCCCAGTGGTAGACAGGAGAGTTATGGGAAGAGAGAAGGAAGACTGCGCATTCCAATTCCCGCTGCTAGAAAAGGGGGGAGCAAGACCACAATATATTCCATGACCACACATGGATCAAGAAAACCTGAAAAACAAGCTTCCAATGCTGACATCGGGAGCCTGGAAGTGGATACATGAGTTAGTGAAAATGACAGGGGGTGTCACCTTAGCTATAGGAGACATTAAGGGCCCCCTCATCGCCATACTTGGTGAAAGAGCAGACAATGTATGGAAGCGGGCAGGGTACCCTAGGGTAGCCATAATTAACACCTCCCATGACGGAGCGCCATTTAACAATTGTCTAGCAGCAGTGTGGAAAGCGCTACGAACGCTATACCCAGACACTTCTGATATGGGAGCTATAATGACTCGAAAAATGAAAGAGTCAGAGGATCCATTGATTTATATCCAGAATTTTCAATACGCATGGGTGCTCGAAACGCATAAGCCTTGGATGAAATCTATCCGTGTATTCTACCACATATTGTGTCAAGGGTTGCCCGAACCGTTGCAAAAACAGCTCAAGAAATTAGTGGGTGTTGAAGCTAAACCTTGTGCCGAAATACAGTTGACAATTGCACACTACTGTAGATTGTTACAAGAAAAAAAATGAAAAAAGGAGGCAACTCGTAAGGGTGAGGAGGCGCAGCTGGTGCAAATGAAACTCTCAAAGTATGCTCTTGAGGGAGCCATGTTGACGAGCTCAGCTGAACCAAGCACACAATCAACAGCTAACTCATCCCAGAATAACCAGGGTAGCGCCGGATTTTACCCGAGGGGTAGGGGTTTCGGAGGAAGAGGATGGCAGAGTAACCAGGGAGGATTTCGAGGTAATCAGAGAGGTTTTCAGACCAGCCAAGGTGGATTTCAAAAACGCGCAGATGGGCAGTCCAGCTACGCCAGATGGACAGATGGCCCGACCACCACCAGTGTGTTGGCTGTGTGGAATGACAGGACATGTGGCGCGCATGTGCAGAAACCAAGGCATGTGGCAGAACGGCCAAGGAATGGGAACAGGCATGGTGAATCAGCTTCCCGTCCCACAACAAGCTGTTGCACAGAATCACACAGTGCAGCAAGGTGCGCAGCAAGGGGTTCAACCCTCGAACGTGGGGAACTTGCCAGAGGGACAATCCCAACAGGCACTGCTGCAAATGCCTCAGGGCACTAACTCTGGAGGCAGAGTTAACCCTGGAAATGGGGGAAATCCACAAGTATACAATGGGCCGAACTTATACATGAAATAGGACAGCTCACGGGGGACTCTGATGTGCTCTAACCTATCAGTGACACCATACCCTAATAGGGAACCTAGGGTGAATGTCGTCATAGGGGGTAAAGAATATTGCTTCTTATTTGACACGGGTGCAACGCGCTCGTGCATACAAGAAGGCAAGTTTTCCTTGTCTGGCTAGGCCATAGATACTCAGAGTTTCACGGGAGCTCACAGTAGAGTTCCCTTTACGGATAATCTTCCATTCTCTGTAGGAGAGTGCGAAATGAATGTGCCCTTATTGGATTAATGTCAGACCCCAGTAAACATCCTGGGTCGGGACTTGATGACAAAGTTGAATATGACAATCTCGTTTACCGAGAATGGTATAGTGTGCTCCACTCCAGGAATGCATTAGTCAAACGCGTTGTGAAATGATCAGAGCATACTCAGGACGTATAGCCATGAGAGCTATAACGTTAGAGCCTGAAGTCTTCGCATATGTCGTGCGGGTGCTCATGGCAGGATTGGCAGGCCTCACAGATAGAACTATGAGGACACCTGATGAGTTCCTATTCAGACCAAGAATACCGATCATGAAGAAGAGGGACAAGTATTTCCCTTAATGATACAATCTGCCGCAGTGTGAGGAAAGTGGAATTGGTCGAAAGATACGATGACGAAGGTAGACAATGGTGCTCGATTATTGCCATCGAAGAAGGGTATCGAGTGACTGACGTCACCGATGACGATCTGTTCGAAGAACACCATGACCTAGAAGAGACAAGGGTGGAAGTGAGTCTCATATCTTGGGTCAAAATGATCAAACGAGAAGTGCCACAAAGAATGATGTTGGCACTGATATACGTCCAGAATACTTTGATGATGACATGGCCAAAGTAGCTGTCACAGTATGGACAACAGGGCCCTATGAAGTGGGCCTCTTGAAGGGGGCAGGTGAAGTGAAAATTAAAATGAAACCGGGAGCAATTTTACCAAGAGCTCGACAATATCCCATGTCCAGAGAAGCGGATGAAGGGATCGCGAAGACAATTGCCACCATGATGGAGCAGGGCATCCTAGTGACATCAGAATCACCTTGCAACACGGTGATCTACCCTGTGTAACGCTCACCTGATTCCCGCAGAGGCGCCGGTCTTGACTGGGTGAATGCCGTATCTTCAAAGGTGATGTGTAACACACGGTTGGCTCTTTGGGCTGAACCTCTGTGCACTGTATGTCTGACTCGAAGAGTAAGATGTCTGCAGATAGAAAATATGGGATTAATGGACTGGGGTTATTGGGTGCCTCTCTCCTCTTCCCTTTCTCTTCTCCTGTAGAACCCCAAAGGTTAACACCCTAACCTTAGGTAAGTGAATGCCGAGCTCTCCATCTGACTCGGGGCAGGGTGCCGTAACCAGTTTCTTCACTGGATAAGGGTGCAGGCCTCTTGACCTCAGAGGACTGCTGTCCGTCGTTAACTGCACGAACGGTAAGTTCTGGGCACTTCAAATGTCTTAAAAGTCTTTTGTAATGATATCTCTTGCTTTGCAGGGTTCCGGCGATGGCGGATGGCGGGCTGATGAGAGTTGAGGATCGAACCCGCGTGAGGAATAGCAGCGCCTGGAAGCACGTAAGTAAGCGCTTGTAGCCTGCTTCACGATGCGCACTAACTGTCCCTTTCATCTTGCAGGTACAAGTTCGGAGCTTTAGAGAAGCTGAAGGGTGCTGGAATACCCACTGGATTCGGCGTGGGAAGGAGTAATGGCACGTGAGTAATAAAGTTGCCCAATGTCTTTAAACGCACCTTCTTTTGTCTTTCAGATGCGGGATGCAGCGCCGAAGGCCTCCGGAGCGTGCGAAGAGCTGGTAAGCTTTTGTCTTTCAGATGCCGGAATGCAGTGCGAAGACCTCCGGAGCATGCGAAGAGTAGGTAAGCCTTTGTCTTTCAGATGCCGGAATGCAGCGCGAGGCGTTGGTGACAGCCGATGGACCTGGTAAGAGATGCTCTGCCACTGAAGACCGTAGTGCTAACCTGTTCTTTCTTTGTCTTTACAGGTGCTGCTGAAGACTGGATTCCAGGATGGTAAGCCTTTGTTCCCTTAGGCCCAGGATCAGAAGCAGAAGACACGATGAGCGTTCTGCTGCAGAGAATGCAGAATAACGCAAAGCAAGATTCATCCATCGGGTGTGGTTTAAATAGCCTCCTGTAGTGCTTAGGTGTCTCCTTTCACAGCCACGCCTAGGTAAGAAAAGAGTTCCTGCTTTCCAGAAGAGTTCCAGTGTTCTGAACCTAGGGAGTGGCTCCTGCCCCACCCAGCATGGTCTGCTGCAGGTAAGTCCACCCAAGCATTATGAGCCCGGCGCTTCCAGCGCTGGGACTGGGCATCTTTATGAGCCTGGTGCCACTGGCGCCAGGACAGGGTCCAAAAGGTCCCAATTGGGACTGGCTGGCACTCGGAACCGGGGTTATGGGTCTGCTTCCAAGGGAGTCGGGCAAGTCCTGATCTTTTGGAAGCAGAGATCATGACACCCTGTCAATAAATCGAAGGGATGGTCTTGGCGTTTAATCCATATTTAAGAGCATTAAACAATATTGTTGAAGCCGAGTTCCCTCTAGTCCCGAATCCATCTACAATCCTATGTAACATAACCACTGAGGCAAAATATTTCACAGTGATTGACTTGAAAAATGCATTTTTTCTCAATTCTGTTACACCGTGACTCACACGATCTGACGTCATTTACTTTCAGACAAATGCACCTGAAAAGCACGAGGTTGCCACAGGGATATTGTGAATCCCCATCCATCTTCAACAGAGTCCTGCAAATGGACCTAAGCAATATTGTGGTAGACAGTGTTGTTTTGCAGTATGTGGATGACATTCTGATCTGCAGCATCACCGAGGAACAATGCAGGCGTGACTCTGTCCAGCTACTGACTATCTTGGCTGAGAAAGGATATAAAGTTGATAAGGAAAAGTTACAATACTGTCAACAAGAGGTGCTGTACATAGGCCAGCTGATCTCACATGAAGGGAAAAAGGTAACCCCAGAAAGGGCGGAAGCTATCATGAACATGACTAAGCCGCTCACGATAAAACAAATGCAAAGTTTCTTAGGCCTGTGCAATTATCTCAGAGCATGGGTCTTCGACTAAAGCTCGTATACCAAGTCCTTGTTTCAGGCCCTAAAGAAGGCCCAGGTGACAAAAGAGAAAATTGAATGGACTGAGGCAATGGAGAAGGGGTTTGCAGAACTCAAGGGGGCGATTTGTAAGACCCCAGTTCTCGGGATTCCTAATTATGCAGAGGAATTCTACCTGTTCTCACATACTGATGGCAACTTTATGACGGCAGTGCTCGCTCAGCAAACCTCGCTGGGGTACAAGCCCCTAGCGTATTACAGTGGGAGTCTGGACCCGGTCATGAGAGGCCACTTCCCATGTGAACAAAATCTAGCTGCCGCTGCGTTCGCCATCGAGAAGGCATCATCCATTGTAATGGGGTGCTCCATGACTTTGTACGTCGAACACTCATTTTTCGCCATACTAGAGAAACCAAAGGGCACGCTGACATCTCAGAGAGCATCCGCATATGAGGTGATCATCTCTAACCCATCGATCAAAACAGTTTGATGTAAAACAGTAAACCCAGTTACGTTCATAGCTGACCCAGTCACAGAGGGAGAACCTGTACACGACTGTGCGAATTATGAGGAATTCTATGATGAAATCCCCAGGGTAAAGGAAAATGCCCTGGCAGGTGGTGAGATCGTGTTCATTGACGGTTCATCAAGAATCGACCAAGAGGATGGACAAAGATACACAGGAGTGGCCGTGGTGAAACACCTAGTGAATGGAGAGTTTCAGGTACCCGTCAGTGCGTGAATACCATCTCACTATTCAGCACAAGCTGCAGAACTATTGGCACTGATACTCGCCATTGAGAATCATGCAGACAAGGAAGTAATGGTGTACAGTGACTCCGCCTATGTGACATCTACCGTGCACGCAGGCTTAGCACGCTGGGAAAGGAGGGGCTACCTCCGGGCGGACGGCACGCCAGGGCAACATGCAGCCTTATTGGACAGGTTGATAAAAGCACTACAGCTCCCAGTGGGCATAGCGGGCATGAAATGCACCGCCCACACCAAAGGGTCGGATTTCGTGTCACGCGGAAATCATGAAGCTGAAACGGAAGCCAAGCGTATGGCATCCAAGAGTGAAACAATCATGGACGTGGAGGTGGCATGTACCCATGAGAGGATGATGGTATCACGAGGCACACCCAAGGCCTACAGCAACATGGGGCAGACTCAGCTAGTGGAGCTCCAAGGGGAGGTACCTCAGGAGGAGAAAAATTTATGGAAGCATCGTGGCTGCTCTTTAAGCCCCTCTGACGGATTGTGGAGGCAAGACAGCACTGGTAAACCGGTAATGCCTGTCGCCCTACTGAAGATAGCATTGGAGCAATTACACTACCCTATACATATGTCAAAAGAAAACCTCGCTGCAACGCTCCCAGAAGACTGGTTTACACCGAATTTAGCAGAGCATGTTGCATTTTTCATGGTGAACTGCATTATCTGCAGGCAATTCACCGCTGGGCACACATTAAAAGTAATGAGAGGAGTTATCCCCCGGCGACTATGTCGACATGATTCAAGTGTGCAATGGGTACAGGTATTTAATTGAGGTGGTGTGTCCATTCTCTAGATGGATAGAAGCAGGTCCCTGTAAACACCCAGACGCAAACTGTGCTGCAAAATTTCTGGTGAAGGAAGTGTTCCCTAGATGGGGGGTGCGTGAGGTAATGAGGTCAGATAATGGGGCTCACTTTGTCAATTCAGTGTTCGAGCAAATCAGCTTGTTGCTGGTATAAAGCACAAGTTCACCTTGGCGTATCATCCGGAGGAGAATGGCATATGTGAGAGGCTCAACGGCTTGCTAAAAGAGAGGATAGCCAAGTTGAAGCTCACATTAAAAAAGGGATGGCTGCACTGTCTACCACTGGCATTGTATGCACTTCGGAACCAACCCAGTTCCGACCATCATCGCACGAGATATTCACGGGCAGAAGAATGAGGACCCCTTTTACCCCCCGAGATAGAGCTAGATGTGATGCCCAGCCAACAAATGGGCTCTTGGGGACAGAGATGCAGGATTACTTGAACTGTATGACATCCAGCATCTCTGTCATTACAGGCCAGCTGCAGCGACGACAAAGAGGGTGCAGCGCAGCACAAAACACAACAGGAAGTGCTGAAACAGACGCCGCACAAATTCTATGTGCACCTCTTGTCTTCCCTGGTGATGCTGTACTTATAAGGAACTTTGCAAAGAAAAGGTGGGACAAGCCACGATTCAATGGCCCTTTCATCGTGGAAGACTGCACTCCTTCAGTCGTCAAACTCAAGGGCAGAAGGGCATGGCTTTTCCTAAACGACATTAAACCATATATAGGGGAAAGCCATCCATCTGCATCTAACCACAGACAACGGGGAAGAACCTCAGCACGTGCAGACAAGATCCATGGTGAGGAAGAAGGGTGCATGAGCAGCAAAATAAAGGCAAAAAGAACTCTGTTATAAATTGTGGCTTTTAAACAAGACATTTCCTCAAACCAGAGAAAGGTGACAAAGAACAATAATACAGACACTCTGTGTATCACAGTTGCAGGGTAAAGAAAAGAACTACACATACAAAGCCACAATAACGTTGATAAAACAAACTTTTGAAATCACGTCACGCTCAAGTAGTATAAAGAACCAAGACTCTGATAGACCGCAGATAAGACATTTCTGAGAGCGTAACACAGCATCCTGAAGAAACCAGTGTCACAGACTTTATTCAAGATCCTGCTAACAAGAAAGTAATCTGCCAACTTCTAACTGTCATCGCGAAAGCCTTCGCCGAGCTACCAGAGCACAGAGAAAAGGACACAAATGCTTCCACCGCTGGTAGACATTGATGAACTCACCTTCACACTGTTCTTTCAAATAATCGAGAAGTGTCTGGCACTTGTCGAAAGAACCACGGACACACGCACTTTCATCGGAGACCCAAGAAACCTACCGCAATTGAACCAGATGTGGACTAAACTAAATTACCTAGTGGCAATCCACACAACAGGAAAGTGCAGAGACTGTTCAAGTCAAAAGAAAAGCTTGTGATCAGGACCCAGCAAGACAGGACGAATGTCGTTATCACCCGATGATAGCAGATACGCATACCATGTCTTCTTTCACCTCATTGAGAACTTTCCCGAGCTAGTGGGAAGACCAGCCCATGTTGACGTACTTACATTTCTCGGAGATCCAGTGAAGAGTACTCAGCTAAACATGCTCTTGCATGTCATTATAGCTCACATTAAGAACACTAATGTCCATCGACTTCTTGGGAGATTCCAGTGACACTTACCGCCATAGGACAGATCGAGGAGATAGAGACACAGGTCATCGTCTTTTTCGCCAAGGGACAGATCGAGATAAGCAGAAACGAGATAAACACCATCTGTTTTTTCTTTTTGCTTTTATTTCTTTCTTCTATTTTTTCTTATTTTTATTCTTATTTTTTCATGTTTACTTTTATTTTTATTTTTGTTTTTATTTTTATGACATTTTATTTTTGTGTGATTTTTAGCAGTTCCATCTTTTCATTCCTTTGCATTGAACAGGTTCCAGCATGTCCTCAGGACCAAGGCAAATTCGAGGAGTGCACTGGGACTTTACCTACCATAGATATGCATAATGAAAGTGATGTGCCAAAGATGCTAGCCTAACCTTTTTCCATAGTCTAGTAAAAGGATTGTACTCCGTAACCAGAGACTACCGTCATCACTCGCAAGAGGGGGGACACTCGAGAAGCACTCGTCACTTTAGTAATTCACGAACTCTTGAGCAACAAAACCAGAGTAATAAAAGAAGTAAACACAGAAAATAGACTTATGTTCAAGATGGGGGCCCAAAGCAATAACTTGGTTTTACCACCAAACGGGGGACGCCCCCGCTTCCCTGGAAGAAAATGCTGCCATGTGTCCTACAAGTCTATAATGTGTACATGCGTAGTAATTATCATTGTATTTCTGTCTTTGACTATCAGAACTGCATTTTTTATCTGTGCACGAAGCGTCCCAATTTCAGTGCACCCGCCAGATAATGAACGCCTTTGTCCCACGAAAGCACCCAGACCCTATATAGTGATCCCAGTTCCAAGGAAAACTGATGGTAAAGTTAACAAACTAAAATTGAATGCAATTAGCAGTGACACATACACACTCGAGGTGATGAATGAAGAGAAAAGCTGGGGACAGGGTCAGCACGGAATGAATGAAAACATAGCAATGACCACTACACGCGCACACACAATGAATGCACACGAACAAGGGCAAGTGTCAATGGCTGCAGAACCTCGAACAATGGCAACAGAAAATAAGAGACTGCCTACCGAACAACCAGTTCCAGAAAATAGTGGCAGCAACCAAGAGGAGCCAAGTGAGAAACCAAAGAGAGAGGGCATAGCAAAATCCCTCGAAAGAACAGAAGTAGCCACAAAGGAACTCATAGAGAAAACACAAATGCTAATGGATCATCTGTTCCCGTTCATAGTCAGAGCTAAGAAACTACACGAGGAGCTGAAAACTAGAACTACAGAGACTATAGCAGCAAGCACACCAGCTCCAACGCAAGGAATAAGCACCTGGCTCATGACAAAGCCACGCGTTGGGAAGTTGGTGAGCCAATGGTGGTTAGAGGAAGTCTATAAAAGACTACAAAATGAAGGAAAGGAAATACAAAACCTTCTCCTACCAAAGCGATACAGCCAAGGCAACCTGCTCCACCGAGACACCCAGAGTGGAAAAGCAGCACAGACGCATCATTTAAAGACATAGGGCCTCATCACGAGTTTGGCAGTAACCCTTAAATCCGGCGGTAGCGTTATTACCGCTGGATTTAAGTGTACGCCAAATCAGGGCTTTGGCGGATTTCTCCCCAGCTCTGAGCTGGGGGGAAATCCGCCAAAAATTTGCGCTATTACCGTCGGCAGGAAATCGACCGGTGGTAAGAGCACGAAAATTCCCCATTGAGCCCAATGGGGAATGGGGAATTCCCAAATGGGCTCAGTGGGGAATGGGCAATACCCGTTCCGCCAAACCCGTGATCCTGCGCTATTAGCGCCAGGGGGTTTGGCGGTAGGGCTACTAACGCCAGCACTAATAGCGCCGGTGTTACCGCCCAACTCGTGATGAGGCCCATAATTATAGCAAACTACAGAAGAGCGCTGATAATCAAAAGAAGCCTGCATGTAGATAACAACGAACTCAACGATTATCTTGGAAATAACATATGGTATCAGCACATGAAGGAAGCAGGACAAAGACAATCAGAAGGAGAATGCTTTGGCTGTGCACTCCTACCGTACAGCATGGGAAAATCCAAGATCTTTGTGGCTGTAGAAATTGATGTCCCCACAGCACACTGTATGTCACACGTAGCAATGTGCAACACCAGAGGACAATTTATGGGAAGAGACGCCTCACAGATATGGGCCAACGAAAAGGATTACCCAGATGAAGATGGCTATGTCCAGGACATTAAAACAAGAAACAGGGCGCACACCAGGAATCACGTGATCAGATACGAGAACCCTAGCATGAAAGGATCAGGAATAAGATGAGAAATAAACAAGAGACTGAACGTTCAAGGAAAAACTGCAGAAGAGGCTCAAATTTGGAAGAACAGAGGCCAAATGCAGATTGGGGAACAGTGATTTCCACAGATGGATTGGAAGAAGGAGTAGTGATATGCAGAGCATGGATGGTCCAAGGAACATGCAAGGAAGCAATAGAAAACTCTAAAAAAAACTGTGCAAATCCCTATGGCCAAAGTTAGTAAAGTTACTAACATGGGTCGAAGATAGAGGGGGACCCCTGCAGATAGTGCCACTGGAGAGCCCAAAACTATGCTTCAGAAACAATGGCACAAGGAAGATGGCAGAGAATAAAAACTGCAGACGAATCTTTGAAGCCCCAGGAATGACACAAGGGACCGCAGTAATTATGGACCATTACTGGGCGTGTGGATCTAAAGCATACATAAGGTTGCCGAAAAATTGGGGAGGCATATGCACACTAGTGAACGTCCAAGTTCCTGCACTAGTGATCCCGAAAAATGACCTGAATATTGACAGTTTCCAGAGGGCAGATGCTCATTACTTTTCTACCAAATCAGAAGAAGCATTCCATGCAATCCCATACAAGCACAGACTGTTTAGCCTCACCGCAACAGTATTCACAACATTACTCCTGCCCCACGTCCAAGGTGGTGTAAATACGAAATGGTTGCAGATAACCAGATGGGAGTTATTGCAGACCATCAACTCGACTATAAAGGGATTTAATGCGTTCAAAGAGGAACTAAGAGCAATCCGACTGATGACCCTCCAGAACAGATATGTACTAGACATGATCACAGCAATGGAAAATCGGAGAATCGTGTTGCACATTTACACCATCGCACGATGAAGAAAATGGGACCCTAACCGAAGCCAAGGTATGTTGACAAACCTAAAGAACTAGATGATCGATGAAAGTGATGAGGTGGACGACGAAAGCTGGTTTGGAGCCCCATTCTCATGGGTCCCACAATGGATGGCAGATATATTCAAGTTTCTGGGAGCCTTACTAGCAATGGTACTGCTAGGATTCTGTGGTATTAAAATAATCATAACACAGTGCCAGAAAACCGCGAAGAAAGCCATTGGGATGAAAATAATGGTCAATGTCGAGCCAGGATGGAAGCCCAGAGATCTGACTGATGAAGAAATAAGAGACTTTGTGAAGGCCAGTGAATTTGCGCCAGTAGGAACAAAGTTTATATATCCCAGGAAACGAAGAAAGTATGAAGGGAAATGGATCTACTGCAGCCCAAACGGACAATGCCAGCTGATGACATGGAACAAAGATGAACATGTAAAAACAGCAGGAAGTTTGAAGGGTGTGATAAAAATATGGACTCCAAAGAGGCACACATTCACACCATCATGTACAAACCCTGAAGACGATGAACAAGACACTGAAGAATCTAAAGAAATAAATATAAAAGAAGAAGCAGAAGTGGTTGATGAACCGAGCAGAGGGGGGGAGTGTAGAGGAGGTCCTGAGCATGGCCTGCACCTCTGCCCCCCATCTCGAGGTGCCAGGAGCATACTCGCCAAGGTATGTGACGTATGAAGAGCAAATGAACCAACAGAGAGCCACGCTGGGACTCTGTCCAGTGTACATCAGAAGAGCCATACCTGTTGTAGCACCCATAACCAGACAGCGCAATACCCTCTTAGGCAATCAAACCAGCAGCTGAGACGAAATGAAGAGTACCTACAGACGGTCCAGAAGAGACCGAAAAAGAGCCTTAATGGAGGGCCAGTGGAAATGACACAAGGGCCTGGACAGACACGAAAATGAACGAAAACCAACTAAAAAGGATAGCACGCCAGTGCTAGCAGCTATGAAAATAGATGTAATGGACACAGGAAAGAGACGATGTTAAACCATAAGGAAACGCTGCTATGAGACAAAATGGAAGTAACCGACCAGTTAACGCGTGTAAATAGGCTTGAAACGCAAGAAGCTAAGTGAATGATACAGCTTGCAGTGCTTAGTAGAAGAATAGAGCGGCAAGCGCCAACCATATATCTACCTCAATAAGGCACATTATACAAGTGCGACTCCATTTTGTAAGCAGAAGTATGCCCAGGCGGCCAGAGGCCTGCTAGACCAGGTTTCATATTCCAGCTGAAGCCAGAAAGAAGAGCGGAATCGAAACTCAACAAAGAGCAGCTCATGCCTGGGAATTCGAGGTCAACCCAAGGAAAGGGGGAGAGCAGCAACTCTGGAGAATCAAAACTTTAGCGCATACCAGCCTGCCCTGTGAAGGTCAAGATAAGAGAGGAGGCTAAAGGAGAATCAAATACACGAAAAGCTGGAAACTGAAGCAGATTCACGGTGAACAGACATATGACCAGTCAGGCGCGAAGAATTACCAACGTCTGATGTCACCCAGATCCAAGGGTGCCATAACTTCTCCAGATAAGAGGCTACAGTTTCGAGGCCATACTCAGCCAACTAATTGACACATAGCTCAAAAGTCCTGATTGATGGAAGGGAGGCAGGGTGAATCTTGGGACACTAGGCACCTTGGTGTCCAGTCTGCATGCTGCTAATTAAAATGGAGATTTACGTCTAGGGGTGTAACCTGCCCAATCACAATGGACCAAGTTATCTAGGGTCCTATAGATAGTAGAACCAATGGGATGTCGTATTTGTAGTGACGTCTATCACGCGTGATGTAGAGGGTTGAGCGTAGATGCCCACCCGATAAGAGTTATTAAATCCGCATGCTCTGTTACCATATACAGATAAAGCACCTATACTTAAGTTACCTTTCCTAACCAATTATATTGCATGATGAAGTTGTACAGGTAGATGTCAGTGATGACAAGTTTTATGTATAAAAGTTGCTGTTCAACTAAAGTTCGAGGAAGTTGAAGCGAGACAGGCGATCGCCATGATGCTGATTTCCAATTGTTTACCTGTTTGATGTACTTGTCATTAAACAGACTTCCCTTTGCCAAATTACTGAGTCCTCATTATTGAGTCGTTTTGGAGTAAGTGAATCCTGCACCCCCATTCCTCACGTGGTGCAGCTATCTTGTCTTACAGGTACTATGGGCCCGTCAGAGGAAACACGTCAGTGGAAACACCGCCCTCGTGTACAAGTGGCTGTCCAGCCACCTTGCTGGTCCACCAAGCTGTCCTAGCCATCTACGCCAGGATATGTCAACAAATGATACTGTGATCCTGGACAAATCTTCTAATCTATCTGCATAGAACTGTGCTGTGTTCTGTGAAAAGTTTAGCCATCTCACATTTTGGTGGCATTACTTAGCCCATTGCATGCTTTTTCTTTTAATGTATAAACCATTCATTTAACAGAAAAAACGGTTTGCATTTATGTATAATTTTAAATGTTCTTCTTCACGTTATGAATAGCAAACTGCAACTAGTGTGAATCAATTACTAAAGTGAGATGGCCTTCTTACACCGTTTATTTCGTTGGGTCCAACTAAAGCCTTGAACTCAAATGAGACTTTTAAAGCGTAGATCAATTAATGTTCTTGTACTTGTATACTTTCCTTGATGAAGGGGAAAATGAAGCTGCAGTAGAAACACTCTCTCGCTGCATAACATGTTTCTACAATGATTTTTTTTAATATATTGCTATGTTGAGTGTATCATATGATTTGTGTACGTCAAGTCAGGTCTACAAAGCAGGGTACTATTTTATTTCATGGAATTCAAACATTCACACACAATTAATTTTGCTGTACGAAAAGCTTTTATGGGCGGTCAAAAGGGGCACCTGACCCTGGAAATAGCATTTTCCTGCTTTTTCATTTTTGGCTAACTAAGGGTATAGACGGAGCTATTTATTTATTTATTGAACATTTATATGGCACCTATACAGCAGTCTACTGGAAAGAGAGAGCGGAGTCGAAGATGACACCAAGGTGTTTTGCCTCGCAGGAAGGTGAAGGAGGAGGGCCAAAGGCGGACGACCAGACTGAGAGAGGGAAAGCAGGGCTAGGGGTCCCAATGAGAAGGGTCTCCGTCTTACTGGCATTAAGACAGAAATTGTTGGAGGTGCACCAATCTTGAATCGCAGATAGACAGTCAAGAATGAGTGAGAGAGGAGGGAAGGTTGATGGGAGCCTTGAAGGAAAGCTGAGTGTCATCTGCATAACACTAAAAATTAGAGAAAAGGGTAGAGATCAGGTGGGCCAAAGGTGCCAAGTAGAGGTTGAAAAACCAGGGTGAGACGATAGAGCCCTAGGGAATGCCACAGGTAGAGAGCGAGGTGGCAGAGACAAAAGGGACCAAGTTGGAAATGGTGGGGGGGCGGTCCAAGAGGAAGGAGATCAGCCACTCAAGGGCCTGATCCGTGATACCCAGGTTCTCACAGAGTCGATTGATCAGGATGGCGGGAGTGGTTGACCATGTCAAAAGTAGAGGAAAGATCAAGAGGATGAGGACAAAAGGAATACTGGAATCAAGGTTAGAGAGCAGATCTTCAAGGATGTTTAGGAGAGCGGTTTCCATGCCCCTGGCAGCTCTGAAGCCAGAATAATGGTCATGGAAACAACCAACAGATTCAGTTTGGAGAGTAAACTGGGTGCTGGACAGCTTTTACAAGAGATTGCCCAGGAAAGGGGTGTTGTAGATTGAGCAATAGTTTGCCGGGAATGTAGGATCGGCAAACTGCTTCTTAGGGAGGGGGTGCACATGGAACTGCTTAAGGGGGAAGGGGAAAGTTCCAGTGGTGAAAGAGTGATTACAGAAATCTGCCATGGCTGGAGCGAGGGTGTCAATATGGTCCTTGATGGTTCTGGAGGAGCAGGTGAGCACCTGTAAGGACGACACTTTCATAGATTAGACTTGTCCAGAAACCTTGTCAGGTGTTGTCAGAGAGAAAGAGGAGAAAGGAGGAGGAGAGGGAGAGATGGAGCTGTACAGAGGGCCTGGGAGGGAACAGGGGAGGTAGAGGCTGCAGCAGGATTGGCCAGTTACTTGCAGATTTTAAAGAGTTCAGCCGTGTTGTCAGAGGCCGCAGAGACACAGGCTTGAATGTGTGCTCTCTTCTTGGACAGCGTAGAGAGTCAGTATTGCCTTTAGAGCAGGGGGCAGGCCAGTTTGTCAGAGGATACGCCTGAAGCCCTCCACTTCCTCTCGGCCACCCTGCACTTGCGTTTCAGGATGGCGAGGTCAGAATCATACCAATAGCTGCACTTGGAGGAAGGCTTCCGCCAGATTCTCATGACAGGGGCAAGGATGTCCAGGGTGTTGGAAATAGAAAGATGCAGAACAGAAAGGGCTGTGTCAGGGTGTGAGTCCGCCACAGGAGAAGGAGGAGCAGAGAAAGTAGTGGCAAAGGCATCCATTGACACACGCTGCATGGGCCGAATGACCGAGAAGGTAGGTGGCAGTGCTGGGGGGGGGACGGGTGCTTTGCCTTGAGCGATAGAAAGTTTAAGATGAGATGAGAGGCGAAAGTGGTCAGTACAAGACAGAGGAGAGGTGAGAGGGTTAGAGAGGAGGATGTCGGAGTGTGTCGGGCCAGAGGTCAAAATGGAAAGAGAGAGAGATGATGAATAGTGTCCTGCACCTATGCTAGAATACAAGTACCCTCGTCATGGACATTTAATGTTAACCTTGAAATGCTACATCTTTATCATTCTGATTATAGCAAGAATTAAGAGTGTAAAGGGATTGAAAGGGAGTACCCTTGCCTATTTAGATTGCTGTGAGGCAGTATATCAACCTATGTGTTGTGATTGCGACTAGGGGGCGAGACCAGATATCTGGATCCCTTAATTTCTTTGGTTCAGTGGAGGGGGCCCCAATGGTGTCCATGCCCAAGTCCCAAAAGTGCTTAAGAAGGCCCTGATGAAAAGAATTGGCAAGCAATGGGGATAAGCGTAAAATTGGAGATTGGGCTCAAATCTCAGCTTCATCATTTAACCAAAGTGTGTTTTCCTGGGCAACTCATTTAATTCTCATAGTGCTTAACATGTCAAATGTCCTGTCCCGGTTTCAAAATTCTCAGCCCCTGGGAGTGAATGAGTTCTGGGGGCACAGGCTTAAAAAAAATTCTCACTCACGGTTTAATCAGCTATAGTGTTGCTTCTTGTATAATAATAATGAGCATTGATATAATACTGCACACCACAAAGATTTTGTTTTTTGTGGCACACTTATAACAAAACCATAAACATACTGTAAAGTCAGCTTATGTTGAGGTGTTTGTACCTTTGTGGCTACTGCTAATCCGTAACCTCTGTGGCCGTGTGCAATTCGTTGTGCGCTTTCCTTGTTGCTTTCGGTTTGCCTCCTATACCCAGGCTGGAGCACTTGTGAATTCTCCCGGGCTTCTAGTCTGAGTCTGTGTCAATTCTGGGGTCTTCAATGCTCTCATTCTATGTTATTGCAAGTATTGCAAGTATACCCTCCTTGTGGTTGCTGTGGAAATGTGTCCAGTACCTCAGCTTGACCGCTAATGCTACCCTTGAAATACCACTTGTTTATAATTCTGATTATAGAACGGCTGGAGTCCATAAAGGGACTTGATTGGTGTTAAATGTGGAGATACAATTACAATGATGCAATAAGGCAATATGATAAATGAAGTGCGAAGCCGGAGATCGAAGTTGTGAACTCTTTAATTATCAGGCGCAAACTGAATTTTCGAGGCAAAACCCCCCTAACACGTGGGTCACAGCCCACTCAAACATGACAATAGAAAGGAGACTGGATAATAATAATAATAGAAATGTGACATTAAATGCCCCCCTTCCTTAACATTTAAACTGGGGTTGTTAGTTAATTTCCTCTATCCATCTTGATGGTTTGCGTATTGTTCTCTGCGATGGGCTGCGTGCAGGTGGATGCTCGCTTGTGTTTCTGTTACGCTCACCTGGTATCCATGGGGGCACCACATGATACTGGATGGAGGTCTAAGCGATATCCCGGGCCCCTCTCTGCTTGATTATGTGCGAGACATTGTTTAGGGCCTATAACAGGAGAATGGAGGGTTAAGATACTGGTTCTGTGATGGGTGGACTCCCACCTCCCTCTGGTCCAAATCTCCTCCCTTGGGGTTATTGCTCACTTTAGGTTTTTGTGGGTTGAACTCTCTGTCCTACGTCTCTGTACAGAGGTGCGTGGTTGGTGCGGGCGTTCCATGGACCTAGTTGCTTCACTGGTCCGTGTACCCTTATGTCGGGTCTAGACCGGCTGTGACTCCAGATGAGCAGGAGCTGGACACGGCGAGCGTTACGCTGCAGGAGTGCAGAATAACTCGAAGCGGGTTCTGCTGTTTGGGTGTGGTTTAAATAGCCCAGGCAAAGTAGTTCCAGGCCAAGTAGTTAGGCCCAGCCTCACCCAAAACACTAGACCGCATGGCTTGGTTCTAAAGAACTGAGCTGTGTAATAGGCCTCCATGTTGGATTAAGGTCCAAAACTGGTATTGCTTTATTTATGATAATGAGCCTGGCGCCAAAGGCGCCAGGACTGACTCCATGTATGTTTCTCATGGCGTTTTAAGGCCCTTGGAGCCAGTGTGAAGGGCTTTAGCCCCACTGCTGCCAGGGGGCTGTTATACCTGAGGGGGTCAGGGGCATGGATCGTGACAGCACTCCCCCATAAGGCCCCACCCAAGGTATTTCCACCATCTGCCCTGGTTTGGTCGGATGGTTCCGATGAAATCGTTTTACCAGGCGTGGCGCATGGACGTGCTCGCTAGGCTCCCATGTCCTGTACTGAGGGCTGTATCCCTTCCATTCCACTAAGTAATATGACTTAGACCTGGTGAGTTTAGAATCTAGGATGTCCTTGACTTCAAATTCGGGTTCTCCGTTAACCAGTAGCAGATTTGGTGGTGTTTTAACCCGATTTCCAGGCTGAACAGGTTTTAAGAGTGACACGTGGAATACGGGATGGATCTGCATATTTGGTGGTAAAGCTAGTTTTACTGCCACAGGATTTATAATAGCCTTGATGTTATAGGGCCCTAGATATCAGGGACGAAATGTTCGAGTTCCTCTTATGGGCAAGTGCCGAGACGCCAACCAGACTTCATCTTCGACTTGGTAGTCTGGGGCTTCTCTTCGGTGTTGATCAGAGAATCTTTTCTGTCTTTCCTTGGCTTGGAGCAAGTGTTCTGCTGCCTTTTTGAAGGTTTGAGTGATGGTCGTATGTAAAGTCTTCACTGCGGGTATTTCCAAGGCCATGGGGGTATCTAATTCGGAGGTACGTGGGTGCCTTCCATATACGGTATAGAATGGACTCTGTCCGGTACTGGTGTGTAGCGAGTTGTTGTAGGCATATTCGGCTATCCACAGCACATCCTCCCAGCTTTCTTCCACTTGATGTAACATGCACCGTAGGTATTGCTCTAGTGTCTGATTTGTCTGCTCCGTTTGGCCATCAGTTTGGGGACGGTGACTAGTGGACAGACGAATATCGATTTGGGCAATTGCACAACTCTTCCTCCAGAAGTTAGACACAAACTGACTCCCTCGGGCAGAAATCAGGACGGAGGGGAAACCATGTAATCGTACGATTTGCTCTAAAAACACCTTTGCCAGACTGGATGCACTTGGTAGACCCTTAAGCGGAATGAAATGGGCCATTTTAGAGAATTGGTCAACAACCACTAGGATAGTGTTGAACCCTTGACAGGGAGGCAGATCTGTGATGAAATCGAGGGAGAGTGTGTGCCAAGGTACAGGTGGAATTTCCAGGGGTTGAAGAAGGCCTGCAGGTCTTTGTATCTGGGATTTATTCTGTGCACAAATGTCACATGACAGAATAAACTGTGTAATGTCCTTTTGCCAGGTCGGCCACCAATAATTTCTTTTCACCTTGGCTAGGGTCTTGGCAATTCCTGGATGTCCTTCTATCAGGGGGTTGTGATAACCAGAAATGACTTGTCCTTGTAGTGCCTTATTCGGTAGATATAAATGCCCTCTGAAATATGGGAGTTGGTTCTTTGTTGTGTAATGTTCACCTTGAGTGGTCCAGTCTTGTAGAGCCGCAGTGTTCATTAAGAGCCGAATCTCCTTTTGGAGTTCGTCCAGTGATAACGTTGTTGTAAGTCCTAGTAGTTTGTCACCTGGAATAATGGCCACTGGGTCTGGGGTTGAATATGCGTTCTCATCAATACCCATGTGGGATAGGGCGTCGGCCTTTCCGTTCTGGACTCCAGGTCGGTACGTGATTATGTAATCATATTCTGCGAAGAATAAAGGCCATCAGAGTTGACGGGATGATTGAGCCTTTGCTGTCTTGAGGTATTGTAGGTTGCGATGGTCGGTGATTACTGGGATGTTATGTCTGGCGCCTAGGAGGTAATGCCACCAAACCTTAAAGGCTGCCTTGATCGCTAGGAGTTCCTTGTCTGTTACTGCATAGTTAAGTTCAGGTGTAGTAAATTTTCATGACCAAAAGGCCACGGAATGTAACTGGCCTGCTCAAGATCCCTTTGGGAAAGAACAGCCCCCATTGCCATCCTGGAGGCATCTGTTTCCACTACATATGGGAGATCTGGGTGAGGGCGTCATAGCACCGGGGCTGAGAGTAAATCTTTTCTTGAGTTCATGGAAGGCCTTCTCCGCCTCTTCTGTCCATTGGAACAGTTTGTTGTTTTTTCGTAATAAAGAAGTGATCAGGTGCACAATCTGGGAGAAACCGGGATGAATCGGCGATAAAAGTTTGC
This sequence comes from Ambystoma mexicanum, assembly GCF_040938575.1. Classification (NCBI taxonomy): domain Eukaryota; kingdom Metazoa; phylum Chordata; class Amphibia; order Caudata; family Ambystomatidae; genus Ambystoma; species Ambystoma mexicanum. The sequence continues at coordinate 251,582,475 of NC_090922.1, read as the reverse complement.
AAAGCCGAGCATACTTTGGACACCTTTGACTGAAGACGGTAATGGCCAGCTAAAGATGGCATCTACTTTGTGCATATCCATCCCGACGCCTCTGGGAGTCAGGACAAAACCAAGGAACTCGACTTCGGTGACATGGAAGGAGCATTTTTCAAGTTTGGCGTATAGCTGGTGCTGTCTGAGTATTGCAAGGACGGAGCGAACGTGCCTGACATGGTCCTGTTAGAAGAGGAGTACACCAAGATGTCGTCGATGTAAACTAGGGCACATACATCAATCAATTCCCGTAGTACATCGTTCATGAAGTACTGGAATGCGGCGGGAGCATTGCAAAGCCCAAAGGGGATCACCTGATATTCGTACAGCCAATACTTAGTACAAAAGGCGGTCTTCCATTTGTCTCCTTTCTTTACATGCACGAGATGATATGCCCCCTAAGGTCCAATTTGGTGTAAATTTGGCATCCTTTACTCGCTCCAGCAGTTCTGTGATAAGGGATAGGGGATAACGGTTTTTAACTGTTACCTGGTTTAGTACGCGGTAGTTGATGCACATTCTCAAGTTCCCCTCCTTCTTGGGTACGAAGAATAGGGGCGAGGCTGCCGGGGATTTGAACGGGCGGATAAAACCGTTTGCCAGGTATTGGTTGAGATATTATTTCAAGTGGAGATTTTCAGGTTCGGTGAGTGCATAAATTCAACTACACGGGATTTGTGCACCAGGTACGAGGTCGATCTGACAGTCAAATGGCCTGTGAGGGGGTAAGGTATTATTCTGTTCCTTTTGGAAAATGTCTTGGAACTTGTGGTATTCGCTTGGTAGTTTACTTGTTACACCTAGTACCAATGCCTCTTTATCTTGGACAGGTGTCTCTGGGTCAGACAATGTCATTTCCACTTGGCAGCACGCATGAGCTCACTCATTGGAGAAGGCTAATTTCTTGGCTCGCCAGTCGATGTTAGGATTGTGAGCCACCAACCATGGCATCCCCAGAATCACCCGGAACTGAGGGGCCTTGATAAGGTCGAAGGCAATGGCTTCCCGATGTCCGTCTTGGCACAGAAGGGTCAATTCTGCTGTGCGTTGAGTTACAGGAACAGAAGCTATTTCCGTGCCGTTGACAGTGGTGACCTTCTCAGTTGTCGTTTTCTGACAGAGGGGAAGCCCCATCCTTGTTGCCAGGCCTTGGTCTATGTAGTTACCAACGGCTCCGGTGTCTATGTATGCCTCCACAGCATGCATCCGAGACGGTTGTTTGTGTGTGAGGTCTGGGGCTCTTTTCCTTCGCTCGACAAATGGACCTCTACGCTTGCCGGGCCTGAAAGTTTTCTGACTCTTGTTCCCCTCCTTCTTTCTCTGTAAGTTTGACTGTTCTCCTAGGGGGTTTTACGGGACATTCTCTGAGGAAGTGACCTGATTTCCCACAGTACAGGCATAATTGCTGTTGTATCCTTTTGTCTCTTTCGGCCTTGGTTAATGGGCTCCGTACCCCCCTGCCCAATTTGCATGGGTTCCAAAGTGTTTTCTGATGTACACGGACTGTTCTCCTTTGAGCGTAAAACCCAGTCTGATTCTCCATTCTGGCTCGATCTGTCCTTCGATCTTGCACCCTGTGCTCTAGCTGCACCACTAGGTTGATGAACTCTGCACAGTCTTTTGGCGGGTTTACCACCTGAGCTAAGATGTCTTTCAATTCCCCCCATAATCCTTGATGGAATAACGTTGTTTGTTTCTCCTCAGGCCACCCAGTTTCAACAACAAGTCTGTTAAAAGTGGCGATATATGTTAACAAATCTTGGCTCCCTTGGCGGAGGGAAAGACGTTTGTTATCCAGAGCTTGGCCCTGGGTATGTCGGGTGAACAGCTTCTCCATCTCCTTTTGAAACCCTCTAAAATCCTGCAGGAGTGGGTCATCCTGGCTTACTAACGGTATGGACCAATCCGCGGCACTGCCACTCAGATATGACAGAATGAAGGAAACCCGCGACTGATCGTTAGGAAAGGCTCCGGGTCTACAAAGAAAATGGAGGTGGCACTGGTTCATGAATACTGCATATTTTCTTGGGTCCCCGTAAAACATTCTGGTGGGGCCAAAGGAACTGCCCCAGGGAGGACCAGCTGCACTGGATTGATGGATGTGGCTGGAACCAATGGTATACTTCCTGGCAGCGGAGCCTGCCCAGCCTGTGTTTGGAGAAATTGTCTGGCTAATTCATCAGTGCAGTCCTTGGTGAAAATCAACTCCCTCCTAAGGGTGTTGGTTTGTTGCTGGGCGGGGTGCACCTCGGCCTGTAATTCTTCTAGTAACTGGGCTAGTTGGTCAGTCTCTGATGTTTCCATGATGCCGAGGTGGATGTTTTAATTGAGGCTTTGAGTTCTGTTACGCTCACCTGGTATCCACGGGGGCGCCACAAGATACTGGATGGAGTGTCTAAGTGCTATCCGGACCCCTCTCTGCTTGGTTATGTGCCAGACATTCGGTGGTGCCTATAACAGGAGAATGGAGGGTTAAGATGCTAGTTCTGTGATGGGTGGACTCCCACCTCCCTCTGGTCCAAATCCCCTCCCTTGGGGTTATTGCTCACCTTAGGCTTTCGTGTGTTGAACTCTCCATCCTGCATCTCTGTGCAGGGGCGCGTGGTTGGTGCGGGCGTTCCGTGGACCTAGTTGCTGCACTGGTCCGTGTGCCCTTATGTCGGGTCTGACCGGCTGTGACTCCAACTCTGCTTGCTGTCTTCCAGGTGAGTTATAATGTCTTTTCCGTCTTTATTTTGTCTCTTTCTTTCCCTCCGTTTTCCTCTTGCCTTCTCGGCGTCCTGCTCCACTACGCTGTTCCCTAACAGTGTTTCTTTTTTTTTTCACAGGGATGGTTGTGATCTCGGAGTTGCCGCGCCGATGGCGAAGACCACAGTGAGCCATTGATGCGCGGAGCGCTGCACTGTTTATTGGTGTTAATTGCTAACCTCTGTCCTCTTCTCTTCTTTGTACAGGTTGCAATGATGTTCCGGAGTGATGAGCAATCAAACTAAGTGCTTTGTTAATGCTGACCTTGTTCCTTCTCCCTTACAGGTTGCTGTGAAACCCGGAAATGGGCCAGGTAAGAGAAGCGCAGGGTGCTGCCAGGACTCGCTGCTTGCCCAGGTAAGAATTGTTATTAATGCTGTCCTTGTTTCTTTACCTTTGCAGATTGCAGCGAACTCCGGAGATGGGTGAGGTAAGCGAAACGCAGGATGGATTCAAGGGCGGTTACTTCACAAGGAAGTGTTCTTGCTTGCTAATGCTGTTCTTGTTCTTCCAGGTTATTAATGGAATCCGGATCTAGGGCTTCAGGACCGGGCCGCCGGAGAAGCAGATGAGCAGAAGCTGGACACGGTGAGCGTTATGCTGCAGGAGTGCAGAATATCTCGAAGGGTGTTCTGCTGTATGGGTGTGGTTTAAATAGCCCAGGTAAAGGAGTTCCAGGCCAAGTAGTTCCAGGCCCAGCCACACCCAAAACACTAGACCACATGGCTTGGTTCTAAAGAACTGAGCTGTGCAATAGGCCTCAATGTTGGATTAAGGTCCAAAATTGGTATTGCTTTATTCCTGATAATGAGCCTGGCGCTAAAGGCTCCACAACTGACTCCATGTATGTTTCTAATGGAGTTTTAAGGCCCTTGGGGCCAGTGTGAAGGGCTTTAGCCCCACTGCTGGAGGGGGCTGTTATACTTGAGCGGGTCAGGGGCATGGATCATGACAGCTTCTGCAGTCACTGTCACTGTCATCAGCGTCTCTGTCTTCTTCTCAGTATTCAGAGTCAATGTCGGATGAATCTTCTGCCCTCGTCCAGTCAGTGTTCGCTTAGTTTCGGTCACCTTCAAAAGTCTGGAAGAACGAGGAGTTCTGAGTGATGGTGCCCTGCAGGCTTGCAGCGGTTATCATTGACCCATGTATGTGGGTCACGGTCATGGGTTCTGGCTTGAAGGCTGGGGTTTCTTTGGCGTTTGGATTTTGTCGGACCAGTACCTGATCACCTATCTGGATGGAACTTGGTTTTGCATGTCTCCGCAGATCTACGTATTCTTTCATCTTTGTTTTGCTCTCCTTGTCTTTCGCTCTTGCAGTGTCAATGTAGGTGTTTGGAAGAGCGGCATGGGGATTGTGGGGTAGCATAGTTCGTAATACTCGTCCAAACATCAGGGCGGACAGACATTCCCCCGTCGAGCTGTGAGGGGTGTTTCTGTATTCTCATAGTAGTGTGCAGATGGCTTGCATGAAACTTGGAGGGCACGTTTGAGGTTGCTCATGAATTTCTCCACCATTCCATTTGCTTGTGGCCACAGTGGCATGATCTTGCAATGCTGGAAGCCAAGATGTTCCGCAAACATGGCAAAATCATGCCCAATGAATGGCGGGCGATTTTACTATGGATGGAATCCCATAGTCTGCAAAAGTTTTATCTAGAGCTGGTAAGTTGGGCGCTTGTGGAGTGGATGAGGTGCACTTCAGGGAACTAGGACATTTCGTCAACAATTACTAGTATGTATTTGCCATTTGCCAGAGGCCCGAACATGTCAATGGCCACTTCGTCCCATACTTGCAACGGCTTTGATGATGTTTTGAGCGGCTCTAGGAATGTCAGTGGGGCGACTGCCTGGCATGCGATGCACTTACCCAGTAGTTGTTCCACCTTTTCGTCCATATGGGGGAACCATACTTTGGTTCTGAGTTGCCGCTTGGTCGATACTATTCCCCTATGTCCTGAGTGTGCTAGTGCTGCCGAATAGCTGGGATAACCCCATCCTCTTTCTACATTCCTCTCAGTCCCTTTCCCTCACAGGAATACTCCCATAGGCTACCTCCCGACTCACTATCCACACCCTCACTGCCTGTTACTCTCTGTTATGCTCTATTCCTCTTCACAGTCCCGTTCCTCTCCCCTTCCCTTCCTTCCTCCCCCTCTTCTCCCCCCTCAAAATTCTCTGCTTACTCATCATGACCATCTCCTCTCTCAACCTCCACACCACTCCTCTTCCCCACTCTTCCCCACTTCCAAACACCTCAATCCAGTGCCGCAACCTCATCTACCCTCAAAACTCTAATACTTCCAATGCCTTTGATTTTGCCCTCTGGAACACCAGATCGATCTGCAACAAAACTACAGCTGTTCTTGACCTTATCCTATGCCTCAACCTCTAGTTTCTCTGCATCACAGAAACCTGGATCCCTCTCCACAACACCTCCATTCCTGCTTCCCTCACTTCATCCTCATACTCTTTTGAACATGGCCCTAGTTCCTCAGGCTGTGGAGGTGGCTTAGGCCTTCTTTTTCATCCTCACTTTACCTCCTCTCCCTCTCCTACTTCGCTACCTACTCTCCCTTCCTTTGAATTCATGTTCAAAATCTTTAATTCTCCCCATGCTATTACATTCCTCATTACCTATCGCCCCCATGGCCCTCTTGGCTCCTTCTATGAGGACATTGACCATCTCCTCTGTCTCATTACTCCATGCCCTACTCCACTACTTGTACTTGGTGACTTCAATCTCCATCTCTCTTCTATCCCTCCCACCTCTCCTCTCTTATCCATCCTTGACTCCTACCTTCTCTACCCCCTCCCATTCCCTCCTACTCATCAGTCTGGCTCCACTATCGACCTCATCTTTAACTCCTCTTTCACCACTTCTCCTATATCTATCTTATCCAACTATTTTCCGACCACTCCTTGCTCTCTTTTTCCCTCCTCCCCTCCCCCTCTTCTCCTTCCCCCCCATCCTCCACCCACTTCTCCCGGCATGATATACGCATTTTCAACCCTTCTCTATTCCTTGCATCCTGCTCCTCTCCCCCCCTCCCACTTCTCTTCTCTTTCTGCTACTGAAGCCTCTTCCACCTTATCCTCCTCTCTCACTTCTACTCTTGATATTCTTTACCCTCCCTCCTCGTTCTGCCCTTCCCGCCGACCTGCTAAACCCTGGCTCTCATCTCTGCTCCATGCGCCGCTTCCTCAGGCGCCTTGAACGACTCTGGCTCAAACACCCCACACCCTCCAACCAAACAGCTTACTTCTCTTATCACACCCTCTATGACTCTTGCCTCAACTCCACTAAACGCATCTACTTTTCTGACCTTCTCCAGTCTCAATCCTCTCACCCTCGTCGCATCTTTCAAACCTTATCCCGACTTCTCTCACCAGCTACCCGTGATCCTTCCATTGCCTCTCCTCTATCTGCTTCTGATCTTGCCTCCTTCTTTTCTAACAAAGTCCTCAATCTCTGCCAAATTATCCTCTGCTCCCCTTTTTACTCCCCTCCTCCACCTCCTTCTCCTCCCCACCTTTCTCCATGTCCTCATTTACTCCTGTCTGTCATAAATCTCCCCCCGTCTCACCTGTGATCGGGTTCTCCCTTGTTCGGCCGCAGGACTCTTCCTGTGGGTGGTTCGGGTCTTGAATAGTCTCGCCCGAGCCTCGTCAGGTTGCAGAGCACGTTCAGAGTTCCGGGAAGTTCGTGGTTCCAGGGTGTCCAGGATTAGCGATAAACAAGCAATGTGGGGGGGGAAGTCCAGGAACAGGAAAAAAGGCAAAGAAGGAAGTATGAGGATCAAGGAAGCAAATGTAGAGAGCAAACACACATCGGGTCACTATCGAAGATAGCGTTGAGACGCGCGGACCCGCAAGGGCGTGACCAATTTATAGTACGTGCTATGACGTGAAAGCTAGTGCGTAGCACAGAGATTGGTACGGCCATGTTGGGAGGAACAAGGAGTACAAGCCCTTCGTGACAATGACCATGAGGTCCAGAAGGGGCAATTTCGCCGGGTCATGAGACTGTCACTCAATCTGATGTTACCCTCCTTCTTTCTAAAACTCATCCTACAGCTTCTCCAACCGACCCCATTCCTACGCCCCATTCCTAAAATCTACCCCCTTCTCATACCCTATCTCACCTCCTTTTTCAACACTTGTCTTTCATCTTCCATCTTTCCTACTCCATGCAAGCATGTGACTATTATTCCTATTCTCAAAAAACCTTCTTCTAATCCCCTCTTTGCTTCCAACTATCGCCCCATCTCTCTCCTCCCTTTCCTCTCTAAACTTCTTGAACGTATTGTCTATTCTCAACTTTCTTCCTTCATCTCTTACGACTCTCTCCTTCCCTCTACCTAATCTGGTTTCCGTCCTCCACACTCCACTGAAACTGCCCTCATCTCTATTCTGAACTCTCTCCTTTCTGCACGCTACTCGAAACATTCCTCTATTCTTATTCTCTTTGACCTCTCCGCTGCTTTTGGCACTGTGGACCATCCTCTTCTCCTTAACTCTCTCTCCTCGTTTGGCCTCAAAGACTCTGGCCCTCATTCCAAGGTGGGCGGTAAGGGATACTGGGCACTGGTAAGGAGACCGGTGCCGGTAATCCCTTACCGCCCTACTACAAGGTCCCTTAGCGGGCCCCACCATTAACGGCTGGTCTGACCAGCCGTTGTGGATGGGACCCGTTAAGGGACCTGGGCGCAAATAACGGGCTCGCAAGTTGTGAGCCCGTTATTAGCGCCCTCCCCATTCCCATTGAGCCATATGGGGGCCAAAATGGGAATGGGGAATGGCATTTTCAATGGGGATTTACCAGTCCCGCAAAGGTCGGTCTACACCGGTAAGTCCCCATTAAACCATACCGGTGCCTGGCCCATTATTGGTGGCAGTCATGGTGCAAATTGCGCCATGACTACCACCAACCTCGGAATGAGGGCCTCTGTCCTTAACTGGTTCTCCTCTTACCTTTCCAACTCCACCTTTGCTGTTTCCTAGGGTGGCTCCACCTCTCCCACCCTTCCTCTTAACCATGGTGCCCCCCCAAGGTTCTGTCCTTGGCCCCTTTGTCTTTTCACTCTACACTTCCTTCCTTGCCCCTATCATCTCCTCCTTTGGTGTCTCACACAATTTCTATGCTGATGATACCCAGCTCTTCCTCTCCTTCTCCTCCTTCTCTCCCGACATACACCATAAGCTTTCTTCCTGTCTCTCTGCTATTAAATCCTGGATGTCCTCTCACTTCCTTACTCTCAATGCTGACATAACTGAAGTCCTATTCTTCCCTGCCACCACTCTCCCTCCTCCCTCCCCTCCCCCTTTCATTCTCTTTCCCCCTCACAACTCTCCTTTGCCCCCCATGCCCGTAACCTTGGTCTTTACATTGACCCCCACCTTTTTCTATCTGACCACATTTCTCTTACTGCCAGATCTTGCCGCTTTCACCTTTACAACATACGTAAATTTCGACCCTTCCTAACGTTTCACGCAACTAAACTCTTAATCTCCTCCCTCATCTTCTCTAGACTTTTCTTCTGCTCTACTCTTTTCTTTGGACTCCCCTCCTCTCACCTCTCCCACTCAAATCTGTCTAACACTCTGCTATTCACTCCCTCTGCCTTCTTTCACATCATGACTCCATCTCTTCTTCTCTCACCTGAGCTGGAAGCAGGTATCTGGACAGGAGGTCCGCTGGGTTATTGTCCTTGCCTGGGTGATTTATGATTTTGAAGGAGTAGTCTTGTAGCCTTAGTCCCCACCTTGCGATGTGTGGTGGCATCTTGGCAGTTGGTTTACCATAGATGGTGGTGAGAGCCTGGTGGTCAGTGATGATTGTGAATTGGAGTCCATATAGGAACAGGTGGTAGTGTTCACATGCCCATATGACCCTAGGCTTTCCTTCTCGGGTTGGGAGTATGCACATTCAGTTGCTGAAAGACTGCGGCTTGCATAGACTACAATGCATCTCAGAGAGTCTGGTGATGCTCCTGGCTTCAATAACGCTAGTATCGCTCCTAGCCCCACTGGGCTTGCATCTACTGTCAGTTCAGTGTCAACATCTGGATCATAGTATGCCGTGCAGGATGATGATGCAATGCGCTTCTTAATTTCCTGGAAAGATTCCTCACATTCACTTGACCAGTGGAATTCTTGATGTTTTCCTGTGAGTAATCTAAGAGGCCTGCTTACTGACACAAAGTCTTGAATGTAGCGCGTGCAGTAGCTTGCCATTCCCAGGAATGAGTGTACTGCTGACACAGAGGTGGCTGTGGGGGCCTCCAACAGCGCTTGCACCTTTTCTTGATCGGGTTGTAAACCATTGCTTGAAAATATGTGTCCAAAGAATTTTAAGGTTGATTTGATGATTTCACACTTGTCTGGGTTGAGCTTCAGATGAGTGTTTTCAAGGGCCATGCACACTCTTCTTAAGGTGTCATCATGTACTTCTTGGGTGGTGCCAAAGATTAGAATGTCATCGCTATAATTTAAGCAGCTTGGGATGTGTTCAATAACTTGATGAATTTCATTTTGAAAGATTTTAGCTGCTGATGACACACCAAAACTGAGCCTTTTGTATCTGAATAATCCTAGGTGTGTCGAGAATGTGGTTATGTATCTAGAAGATGGATGCCGTTCAAGCTGGTGGTAACCCTTGTTTAAGTCCAATTTTGAGAATACTTTTGCCCCATGAATAAGATGCATCATGTCCGTCATCCTGTGGGCAAGGTGACGTTCTCTTTCTATAGCTACATTTGGGGCCCTCATGTCTACGCAAATGCAGATGCTGGTCTTGTTCTCCTTTTTGGACACGGGCACCATAGGAGAAACCCAGGGTGTGGGTCCTGATGCTAGTTCAATGATGTCTTGCTTTAGCATGGATTGGATATCATCTTCCATGTGCCTCTGGATGTTGAGGGGGATGCCCCTGTAGCGCTGGGCTGTCGGTGGAATATGTGGGTTTATGTGTAGCTTGATCTGTTTTTCTTTTAGCTTCCATTGGCCCTTGAATAGTGTCAGAAACATTTTCTGGGTCATATCCTTCGGACTGGTGGTGTATGCGGACATAATTTGGTACATTATATGAATGAGGCCCATTTGGATGGCTGAATTGAAACTCAATATGCTTCCTCCTGGTACTTCTCCTTTTATGACGTAGATCTTGACCCTTTGGCTTTTATCTTTGTATTGGCATGTGATCGTGAACATGCCTCAGCAGTTGAGGGGTTTGTTTGACCTGTAGGAGTAGATCAGGGTGTCTGGTTCACTTAATTCCATCTTTGTGGTGAGGGACTTATATGTGTCGTCATTAATCACATTTACTGTGGCTCCGGTGTCAATTAGAAATTCATGACTCTGGTCGTTTAGTTGTAGCAATAATGTCGGACTGTGTTCTGCGGCGATGCTGTTTCCAATAGCATGGACGTATCCTCGCTTGCGGTCCCCGCTGGATGAGGATGACTGTGGGTCTCGTCGCCGGTGTTGAAATTCTTCCAGATATCTGATTTTCTGTCTCGGTTTTCTTCGTTGGGAGTCGTGCCTGCTCCTGTAGCGACTAAGAGTGGTCTCTCTTTTCCTCCCGCCATCTGTCGTTGCGTGAAGGCCCCTGTGATGTGCTGTGGGAGCGGTGCCTGCTGGCGGTAGGTGATCATCGCACGTAGGGTTGTTGGCTTTCCTGCCTTGAGTGGTGGCCATCTTGTCTTCTGGAGTCACTACCGGTCTCTGCTGGTTGAAAGAATGTTATGTTCCTACAAATGGACTGGAAGTGGTTTTCGCCTACGAATTTATCACACTGATGACCTATGGCCAGGCATGGACCAACATGTGAGAATTTGAATCCGCATCTGTAGCATTTCTTCTGTTCCGCAGTGTCTCCTGGCATGCGAATGGGGCACATCGTTGCTGCTGAGGCGGACTGCGTAATTTTGATGTTGCCGAGGGACTCTGTTTGCAGAGCTAAAGCAGAATCAGCTCTCGCTAGCTGTAAAATTTCTTCCAGCATTCTGCTTTTCTGAAGTAGTTTCTTGCGGAGTTCAGGAGATTCGCAGCCAGCTATTGCCTTTGATTTGAGTGCTTCATCTGTCGAGTATCGATCAAAGTCACAATATTTTGCCCGTTTTCTCAGTCTCATTACGAAGTTGTTCATGTTTTCACCTCTTTCTTTGGTGGTGGTGTGAAAAATATGTCTCTCGTAGTCTACATTTCTTAATGGTGCAAAACAGTTGTTCAGGGAGTCAATTACGCCTTGAAATGTGTCTGTGCCTCATTATAACCCAGGGGGTACAGGGTTAACGGCGCCAGTAAAGGTGCCGGTCGTCAACCCTGTGCCGCCTGATTACGAGGTCCCCTCGTGGTACCCGGTCTGCATGTCTGGTTTCACCAGACGTGCAGAGCGGGTCCCGCGAGGGGAGGAGGGAGCAAACAATGGCCCGCTCGTAATCGGCCCGTTGTTTGCTCCCTCTCCCATTCCCATTCAGCCCCATGAGCGCTGAAATGGGAATGGGGAAGGTCCGGGCCTGGGTTCCTAGAAGGAGGAATTACCGGGCCCTCCGAACTCAGAATGGCCCGGTAATTCCTCATTCTGGGAACCCGGACGCGATTTCGGCGGTAGCCATGCCGCATATAGCGGCATGGCTACCGTCGAGATCGTAATGAGGCCCACTGTGTTGCTTTCTGGCAGCTCAAATACAATGGGGGTCATTACAAGGTTGGAGGTAAGGGATAACCGGCACTGGTAAGGACACCGGTGCCGGTAATCCCTTACCACCCTATTCCAAGGTCCCTTAGCGGGTCCCTTCCTTAACACCTGGTTTTACCAGGCGTTATGGAAGGGACCCGTTAAGGGACTTCAGAGCTAATAATGGTACCGCAAATTGCTGTACCGTCATTAGCTCCATCCCCATTCCCATTGAGCCCTATGGGGGCTCGAATGGGAATGGGGAATGGTTCCCGGAATTGGGACTTACCGGTCCTCCAAGGTTGGAATGACCCGGTAAGTCCCTATTTCGGGAACCCGGACCCGGAATGCGTTAAGGGGGTAGCCATGTGCTAATAGCACCATGGCTACCTCCAAACTCGTAATGACCCCCAATGTCTCTTACCACCGGGCATGAATGCATTAAAATTCCCCTTAGATGGCATTCCTCGCAAACCCCAGATGCATCAATATAGATATGCAGTTCTTTAAGCCATCTGGCCCATCTGGGCGCCAGGCTACTGGTGTCAGAAATGTCAAGTTGTGGCATGGCTTGCAGCTGTAGGGACTCAGTGAACTTCTCTTCTCTGTGCTCAGGGTGATGAGGTGTCGAGTTAGATTGTGGGCTTTGCAGGCTGCTTTGCTGTCTGCTTCATTGCTTGACATGACGGCAGATAGAGAGTGCACAAGTTCTCATCTTAGGTGCAGGCTGACTGGTGATCCTAGTGCTCACTGGTGGTGAGGGTAGATCAGCTTTTGAAATCAGCTGGGAGTGTCTTCTGAAGCCATGTGGACACTTGGCCGGGTTGTGATAAAACAATGGCAGTTCACGCTCATGCTGCATGGAGCGTTCAGCTTTTATAGTGCTGGTTGTCCTCTTAGGACATGTGGTTCTGTTTCATTTAAGTGTTTCCTCCGTGACGATGCAGTCAAAACAGATGCCGGCAGAATCTTCGACGGGAACATGTCCCCCGTGGTGGTGAGAATGAGACGTGGGAGCAGGGCGGGCTTAAAATGCACAGTGTGCGCATTGAAGCGCACTGTGATATGCGCTCAATGCTGAGCTGCCTTGCACATGCCGCTCCCACGTGGAGTTGCACCACGGTATGCGGTCTGGGCTTTCAGCTCCGTAATTGCAATGTTGGCTGGCTGTATTTCAGTTTGCTCACTGTCAGTGTTATGCGGAGTGTCCAGCCATGGGTTGTCCTGGGCCATGGGTCGGTCCAGCATCAGCCGCATGTGCTGTTGGTCTGGAGCTTAGGGTGATATAATTTCATAGGCGTGCAGGGTTCACGGCAATTTATTCCTCTTCGCCATTGTTAAATGTGGAGATACAATTACAATGGTGCAATGGGCCTCATTAGGACCCTGGCCGTAGCCGTGCCCTTTATGGGGTCCATGAAATGGCCAATTACCGGATCATGCCGACCTAGGCGGACCTGGTAATTGCCCTTTTCTCCCCATAGGGCTCAATGGGAATGGAAAGCATGCTAACAACGGGCCCGTTGTTAGCATGCTTCCCCCCTCATGGGACCTGCGGTCCGGCGAGGGGACCTCGTTATAGGGCGGTACGGGGTTAACGGCTCCGGCACCTTTACCGGCGCCGTTAACCCCTTACCGCCCTCCTCGTAATGAGGCCCAATATGACAAATGAAGCGCGGAGCTGGAGATCTCAGTTGTGAACTCTTTAATTATCAGACGCAAACTGTACTCTCGAGACGAAACCCCGCCTTCCATAACACGTGGGTCACAGCCCACTCAAACATGACAATAGAAAGGAGACGCGGATCCTCTGGATAATAATGACAATAGAAATGGGACATTACAATGGGAGCACCCATGCTTATTTAGATCACTGTCAGGGCAGCAAGTCAAGCTATGAGATAGTGACATCTGGGGGACGGGGTCATGTGGGGGGCAAGCCTTCCTTTCTTTGCTTTCAGGTGGGGCCATGAATGTTTGTGTGCCCAGAACTGCAAAATTCCTTAAGGTGCTCCGGCGAGCACAATGTTTTAAGTTGAACCTTTCCGTTCCCACTGCCATGAATTTCTTCTCTGGACAAAGATAGGAGAGGATTGAGAAGTGGTACTTGTGGGAACGTAAGTAGCGTGGGGAAAGGGTTAGGGTTAAGCTCAGGAGAGAGGGTTTGGGATATTGGAGCGAGGAGAATTTGTTGAGGTGTGTTGGGAGAAGGGGGAACAGTGTGCTGCAGACGAGGATATCTGTTAAACGCTCCTTTTTGGCATCAACACCCTCAATTTCAGGGCTTTGGACTGTATGTTTCAGCGCATGTGCAATCGAAGAGGTGGGGCGCGATGAGTGGATGGGGGAACCAGGGGATGGAGAGGGGGAAGAAGGAGGTGCAGAGGGTGGAAATAATGGCTGTTCTCTTCTCTCTGTTGGATTGTAGCCGGACACAAAGGGCCTGATTTACACACATTTGTTCAATGGGACTTTCCGATGTTACAACCATGTTTGTAAATCTGACCCAACGAGTGCAGAGGAAGCAGCAGCGGCCTCTTAAATCTGAGTGTTTAATAATCGAATAATCGTGCTTTTCATTGCTTTTCTCCATGAAATGAGGCATGTTTGTCCGTGGTCTATCGACTGAATCCTAGATCATAACATGCAAAGAGGCAAGTGGACCTTTTGCGCTCAATCACACCTACATAAAACCAATATGTAATCCTTCAAATGTAAGTAGAATTCCACTAAGCGTGGCGTGCGCAGTGCCCCTGCTGACCCTGATCCATGCTCAAAGGAGTGGCACCTTTCTCTTGTGCTGTAGAACAGTCCTACTATCTGTATTCTTTTTTCAGCAGGGAATTGCAAGTGCATAAATAGCGTATTGCTTGTGCATAAATTGCAAAATTCCGTGATGTAAAGCATTTCATTGTTAGCACCTGCATTCCTAGGCATACATTTTTAGGCAATGAAATCGTGATGGCGGGGTTATGACTTGCATGTCAGGGGCAGGCACGCACCGCCATTGAGCTGGCCGGGCTTCAGCCCACCCCCAGATTTGAGCTGAGGGGCCAGGCTTTTTGTTACTCAGGGGAGAGAAGCCTTTCCTAAAACCAGCGGCTCAAAAGTGTTACTGTGTTCGTGCAGAAACATGTATTTGTAGTGCTGGAAATGGAAAACATTTATGTGTCGATTCATGGAATTAATGTGCGCCGAAAATTCCTGCGCAGAGGTGCCAAAACGTGTGAATCGCAGTGCAAGTGTGAAAATCGCAGTGTAAGTGCGAAAATCGCAGGGAAACCAGCGCACATCGATTCATGGAAGGCCGTGCGCGAGAAAAATATTGGATGTGCGCTGAAAAGGTGCGGGGCGCACGCTGGCGCACAGGATATCTAACGGAGTGCGCCACGGCCACAGCGAAATCGCACATAGCGTGGCGCACACAACAAAAGTAGGCGGAACACGGGGCGTAACACTCGGAATGCGGAACAACTCGTCAAAATGTGCGAGTCACGGGGAAGTACAGGAGGCAAGTGCGCGGAACGCCCACACGCAAGCCTACAACACGTATTCATGGAATCCAATAGGGCAAAGCAGCGCACGGTCAAACCAGCGCACAGGCCCAAACACGTCCGCCACAAGAAAGCAGGCGGTAGTGTCCCTGCCCCTGAAATAAATGTGCGCCAAAATGTGCGCCAACAAAAAGCACCCACATACAGCTATGATGAATGTCACATACTGTGGCCCTCTAAGACAAATGACGTGCAAAGGGGTACGCGACAAACACGGACAGCCGCTGTGTGAAAAATAGCGTGTGCGTGTATTCTGTGCTGCGCGGAAAGTCCCACACGTGATTTGCCTGGGTACGTGTATTCCGGGGTGCGCGGGAAGTTCCACACGCGATTTCAGCAGGGTACGTGGATTCCGGGGTGCGCGTGAAGTTCCACATGCTAATTCTGCAGGGTACATGTATTCCGGGGTGGGGGTGCTGGGAGACATGATTGGGGGCCTGGTGGAGGGTGCCCCTGACTGCTGGGGGGTGGGGGTGCTGGGAGACATGAGTGGGGGCCTGGTGGAGGGTGCCCCTGACTGCTGGGGGGTGGGGGTGCAGGGGGATATGTGTGTGGGCCTGTTGGCAGGTGCCCCTGACTGTTGGGGGGTGGGGGTGCTGGGAGACATGAGTTGGACATGAGTGGGGGCCTGGTGGATGGTGCCCCTGGCTTCTGGGGGGTGGGGGTGCAGGTGGATATGAGTGGGGGCCTTGTGGAGGGTGCCCCTGACTGCTGGGGGGTGGGGGTGCAGGGAGACATGAGTTGGACATGAGTGGGGGCCTGGTGGAGGGTGCCCCTGGATGCTGGTGGGTGGGGGTGCAGGGAGACATGAGTGGGGGCCTGGTGGAGGGTGCCCCTGACTGCTGGGCGGTGGGGGTGCAGGGAGACATGAGTTGGACATGAGTGGGGGCCTGGTGGAGGGTGCCCCTGACTGCTGGGGGGTGGGGGTGCTGGGAGACATGTTGGGAAGTTACACACGTGATTTCAGCAGGGTACGTGGATTCCGGGGTGCGCGTGAAGTTCCACACGCTAATTCTGCAGGGTACGTGTATTCCGGGGTGCGTGGGAAGTTCCACACGCGATTGGCCTGGGTACGTGTATTCCGGGCTGCGCGGGAAGTTCCACACGCAAATTGCCTGGGTCCGTGTATTCCGGGGTGCGCGGAAAGTCCCACACGCGAATTGCCTGGGTCCGTGTATTCCGGGGTACACCGGAAGTCCCACACGCGATTGGCCTGGGTACGTGTATTCCGGGGTGCGCGGGAAGTTCCACACGCGATTTCAGCAGGATACGTGGATTCCGGGGTGCTCGTGAAGTTCCACACACTAATTCTGCAGGGTACGTGTATTCCGGGGTGCGCGGGAAGTTCCACATGCGATTTCAGCAGGGTATGTGGATTCCGGGGTGCGCGTGAAGTTCCACATGCTAATTCTGCAGGGTACATGTATTCCGGGGTGGGGGTGCTGGGAGACATGATTGGGGGCCTGGTGGAGGGTGCCCCTGACTGCTGGGGGTTGGGGGTGCTGGGAGACATGAGTGGGGGCCTGGTGGAGGGTGCCCCTGACTGCTGGGGGTGGGGGTGCTGGGAGACATGAGTTGGACATGAGTGGGGGCCTGGTGGAGGGTGCCCCTGGCTGCTGGGGGGTGTGGGTGCAGGGGGACATGAGTGGGGGCCTGGTGGAGGGCGCCCCTGACTGCTGGGCGGTGGGGGTGCAGGGAGACATGAGTTGGACATGAGTGGGGGCCTGGTGGAGGGTGCCCCTGACTGCTGGGGGGTGGGGGTGCTGGGAGACATGCTGGGAAGTTCCACACGTGATTTCAGCAGGGTACGTGGATTCCGGGGTGCGCGTGAAGTTCCACACGCTAATTCTGCAGGGTACGTGTATTCCGGGCTGCGCGGGAAGTTCCACACGCGAATTGCCTGGGTCCGTGTATTCCGGGGTGCGCGGGAAGTCCCACACACAAATTGCCTGGGTCCGTGTATTCCGGGGTGCACGGGAAGTCCCACACGCGATTGGCCTGGGTGCGTGTATTCCGGGGTGCGCGGGAAGTTCCACATGCAATTTCAGCAGGGTATGTGGATTCCGGGGTGCGCGTGAAGTTCCACACTCTGCAGGGTACGTGTATTCCGGGGTGCGCGGGAAGTTCCACACACGATTTCAGCAGGGTACGTGGATTCCAGGGTGCGCGTGAAGTCCCACACGCTAATTCTGCAGGGTACGTGTATTCCGGGGGTGCCGGGTAGTACTACACGTGAATTGACCGTGTGGGTCCTCCCAGGTGTTCCCTCTACACCCTCCACGGCCCCTGCAGGCAGCCCACACCACAGGGGACCACCCTGCACCCCTGCTCATGTCCCGCAGGCAGCCCATCCACCATGGCCATGCCCCCCAGCCAACCCACATGTCACCTTGCACTACTGATCACCAACGCATGTCTCCCAGCTCCCCCACCCACCAGCATCCAGGGGCACCCTCCACCAGGCCCCCACACATTTCTCCCACCACCCCCACCCCCCAGCAGTCAGGGGCACCCTCCACCAGGCCCCCACTCATGTCCCCCTGCAACCCCACCCCCAGCAGTGCAGGGCACCCTCCACCAGGCACCCACTCATGTCCCCCTGCACCCCCACCCACCAGCATCCAGGAGCACCCTCCAACAGGCCCCCACTCATGTCCCCCTGCACCCTCCACCAGGCCCCCACTCATGTCCAACTCACTCATGTCTGCCAGCACTCCCACCCCCCAGCAGTCAGGGGCACCCTGCACCAGGCCCCTACTCATGTCCAACTCATGTCCCCCTGCACCCCCATCCCTCAGCAGTGCAGGGCACCATCCACCAGGCCCCCACACATGACCCCCTGCACCCTCACCCCCCAGCAGTCAGGGTCACCCTCCACCAGGCCCCCACTCATGTCCCCCTGCACCCCCACCCCCAGCAGTCAGGGGCACCCTCCACCAGGCCCCCACTCATGTCCCCCTGCACCCCCACCCACCAGCATCCAGGGGCACCCTCCGCCAGGCCCCCACTCATGTCCCCCTGCCCCCCCACCCCCCAGCAGCCAGGGGCACCCCCCACCAGGCTCCCACTCATGTCCAACTCATGTCTCCCAGCACCCCCACCCCCCAGCAGTCAGGGGCACCCTCCACCAGGCCCCCACTCATGTCCCCCTGCACCCCCACCCACCAGCATCCAGGGGCACCCTCCACCAGGCCCCCACTCATGTCCCCCTGCACCCCCACCCACCAGCAGCCAGGGGCACCCTCCACCAGGCCCCCACTCATGTCCCCCTGCACCCCCACCCACCAGCATCAAGGGGCACCCTCCACCAGGCCCCCACTCATGTCCAACTCATGTCTTCCAGCACCCCTACCCCCCAGCAGTCAGGGGCACCCTCCACCAGGCCCCCACTCATGTCCAACTCATGTCTCCCTGCACCCCCACCCCCCAGCATCCAGGGGCACCCTCCACCAGGCCCCCACTCATGTCCCCCTGCACCCCCACCCCCCAGCAATGCAGGGCATCATCCACCAGGCCCCCACTAATGACCGCCTGCACCACCACCCACCAGCAGTCAGGGGCACCCTCCACCAGGCCCCCACTCATCTCCACCTGCACCCCCACCCCACAGCAGTCAGGGGCACCCTCCACCAGGCCCCCACTCATGTCCCCCTGCACCCCCACCCACCAGCATCCAGGGCCACCCTCCACCAGGCCCCCACTCATGTCCCCCTGCACCCCCACCACCCAGCAGCCAGGGGCACCCTCCACCAGGCCCCACTCATGTCCAACTCATTTCTCCCAGCACCCCCACCCCCCAGCAGTCAGGGGCACCCTCCACCAGGCCCCCACTCATGTCCCCCCTGCACCCCCACCCACCAGCATCCAGGGGCACCCCCCACCAGGCCCCCACTCATGTCCCCCTGCACCCCAACCCACCAGCAGCCAGGGGCACCCTCCACCAGGCCCCCACTCATGTCCCCCTGCACCCCCACCCACCAGCATCCAGGGGCACCCTCCACCAGGCCCCCACTCATGTCCCCCTGTACCCCCACCCCCCAGCAGCTAGGGGCACCCTCCACCAGGCCCCCACTCATGTCCAACTCATGTCTCCCAGCACCCCCACCCCCCAGCAGTCAGGGGCACCCTCCACCAGGCCCCCACTCATGTCCCCCTGCACCCCCACCCACCAGCATCCAGGGGCACCCTCCACCAGGCCCCCACTCATGTCCCCCTGTACCCCCACCCCCCAGCAGCTAGGGGCACCCTCCACCAGGCCCCCACTCATGTCCAACTCATGTCTCCCAGCACCCCCACCCCCCAGCAGTCAGGGGCACCCTCCACCAGGCCCCCACTCATGTCCCCCTGCACCCCCACCCACCAGCATCCAGGGGCATCCTCCACCAGGCCCGCACTCATGTCCCCCTGCACCCCCACCCCCCAGCAGCCAGGGGCACCCTCCACCAGGCCCCCACTCATGTCCAACTCATGTCTCCCAGCACCCCCACAACCCAGCAGTCAGGGGCACCCTCCACCAGGCCCCCACTCATGTTCCCCTGCAGCCCCACCCACCAGCATCCAGGGGCACCCTCCACCAGGCCCCCACTCATGTCCCCCTGCATCCCCACCCACCAGCAGCCAGGGGCACCCTCCACCAGGCCCCCACTTATGCCCCCCTGCACCCCCACCCACCAGCATCCAGGGGCACCCTCCAGCAGGCCCCCACTCATGTCCCCCTGCACCCCCACCCCCCAGCAGCCAGGGGCACCCTCCACCAGGCCCCCACTCATTCCCCCCTGCATCCCCACCCAGCAGCATCCAGGGGCACCCTCCACCAGGCCCCCACTCATGTCCCCCTGCACCCCCACCCACCAGCAGCCAGGGGCACCCTCCACCAGGCCCCCACTCATGTCCAACTAATGTCTCCAAGCACCCCCACCCCCCAGCAGCCAGGGGCACCCTCCACCAGGCCCCCACTCATGTCCAACTCATGTCTCCCTGCACCCCCACCCCCCAGCAGTCAGGGGCACCCTCCACAAGGCCCCCACTCATGTCCACCTGCACCCCCACCCCCCAGCAGCCAGGGGCACCCTCCACCAGGCCCCCACTCATGTCCCCCTGCACGCCCACCCCCCATGAGTGCAGGGCACCCTCCACCAGGCCCCCACTCATGTCCCCCTGCACTCCCACCCCCCAGCAGTGCAGGGCACCCTCCACCAGGCCCCCACTCATGTCCCCCTGCACCCCCACCCACCAGCATCCAGGGGCACCCTCCACCAGGCCCCCACACATGTCTTCCACCACCCCCACCCCCCAGCAGTCAGGGGCACCATCCACCAGGCCCCCACTCATGTCACCCTGCACCCCCACCCCCCAGCAGTGCAGGGCACCATCCACCAGGCCCCCACTCATGACCCCCTGCACCCCCACCCCCAGCAGTCAGGGGCACCCTCCACCAGGCCCCCACTCATGTCCCCCTGCACCCCCACCCCCCAGCAGTCAGGGGCCCCCTCCACCAGGCCCCCACTCATGTCCCCCTGCACCCCCACCCTCCAGCAGTGCAGGGCACCCTCCACCAGGCCCCCACTCATGATCCCCTGCACCCCCACCCCCCAGCCGTCAGGGGCACCCTCCACCAGGCCCCCACTCATGTCCCCCTGCACCCCCACCCACCAGCATCCAGGGGCACCCTCTACCAGGCCCCCACTCATGTCCCCCTGCACCCCCACCCACCAGCAGGCAGGGGCACCCTCCACCAGGCCCCCACTCATGTCCAACTCATGTCTCCCTGCACCCCCACCCCCCAGCAGCCAGGGGCACCCTCCACCAGGCCCCCACGCATGTCCAACTCATGTCTCCCTGCACCCCCACCCCCCAGCAGTCAGGGGCACCCTCCACAAGGCCCCCACTCATGTCCAACTCATGTCTCCCAGCACCCCCACCCTCCAGCAGCCAGGGGCACCCTCCAACAGGCCCCCACTCATGTCCAACTCATGTCTCCCTGCACCCCCACCCCCCAGCAGCCAGGGGCACCCTCCACCAGGCCCCCACTCATGTCAAACTCATGTCTCCCTGCACCCCCACCCCCCAGCAGTCAGGGGCACCCTCCACCAGGCCCCCACTCATGTCCAACTCATGTCTCCCAGCACCCCCACCCCCCAGCAGTCATGGGCACCCTCCACCAGGCCCCCACTCATGTCCAACTCATGTCTCCCTGCACCCCCACTGCCCAGCAGTCAGGGGCACACTCCACCAGGCCCCCACTCATGTCCCCCTGCACCCCCACCCCCCCAGCAGTCAGGTGCACCCTCCACCAGGCCCCCACTCATGTCCAACTCATGTCTCCCTGCACCCCCACCCCCCAGCAGCCAGGGCACCCTCCACCAGGCCCCTCTCATGTCCAACTCATGTCTCCCAGCACCCCCACCCCCCAGCCGTCAGGGGCACCTGCCAGCAGGCCCACACAGATATCCCCCTGCACCCCCACCCCCCAGCAGTCAGGGGCACCCTCCACCAGGCCCCCACTCATGTGTCCCAGCACCCCCACCCCCCAGCAGTCAGGGGCAACCTCCACCAGGCCCCCAATCATGTCTCCCAGCACCCCCACCCCCCAGCAATCAGGGGCACCCTCCACCAGGCCCCCACTCATGTCCCCCTGCACCCCCACCGCCCAGCAGTCAGGGGCACCCTCCACCAGGCCCCCACTCATGTCCAACTCATGTCTCCCTGCACCCCCACCCCCCAGCAGCCAGGGGCACCCTCCACCAGGCCCCCACTCATGTCCAACTCATGTCTCCCTGCACCCCCACCCCCCAGCAGTCAGGGGCACCCTCCACAAGGCCCCCACTCATGTCCAACTCATGTCTCCCAGCACCCCGACCCTCCAGCAGCCAGGGGCACCCTCCAACAGGCCCCCACTCATGTCCAACTCATGTCTCCCTGCACCCCCACCCCCCAGCAGCCAGGGGCACCCTCCACCAGGCCCCCACACATGTCAAACTCATGTCTCCCTGCACCCCCACCCCCCAGCAGTCAGGGGCACCCTCCACCA
The DNA here is from genome assembly GCF_040938575.1 of Ambystoma mexicanum. Classification (NCBI taxonomy): domain Eukaryota; kingdom Metazoa; phylum Chordata; class Amphibia; order Caudata; family Ambystomatidae; genus Ambystoma; species Ambystoma mexicanum. The sequence continues at coordinate 251,560,431 of NC_090922.1, read as the reverse complement.
GGCCCCCACTCATGTCCAACTCATGTCCCCCTGCACCCCCACCCCCCAGCAGTCAGGGGCCCCCTCCACCAGGCCCCCACTCATGTCCCCCTGCACCCCCACCCCCCAGCAGTGCAGGGCACCCTCCACCAGGCCCCCACTCATGATCCCCTGCACCCCCACCCCCCAGCCGTCAGGGGCACCCTCCACCAGGCCCCCACTCATGTCCCCCTGCACCCCCACCCACCAGCAGGCAGGGGCACCCTCCACCAGGCCCCCACTCATGTCCAACTCATGTCTCCCTGCACCCCCACCCCCCAGCAGCCAGGGGCACCCTCCACCAGGCCCCCACGCATGTCCAACTCATGTCTCCCTGCACCCCCACCCCCCAGCAGTCAGGGGCACCCTCCACAAGGCCCCCACTCATGTCCAACTCATGTCTCCCAGCACCCCCACCCTCCAGCAGCCAGGGGCACCCTCCAACAGGCCCCCACTCATGTCCAACTCATGTCTCCCTGCACCCCCACCCCCCAGCAGCCAGGGGCACCCTCCACCAGGCCCCCACTCATGTCAAACTCATGTCTCCCTGCACCCCCACCCCCCAGCAGTCAGGGGCACCCTCCACCAGGCCCCCACTCATGTCCAACTCATGTCTCCCAGCACCCCCACCCCCCAGCAGTCATGGGCACCCTCCACCAGGCCCCCACTCATGTCCAACTCATGTCTCCCTGCACCCCCACTGCCCAGCAGTCAGGGGCACACTCCACCAGGCCCCCACTCATGTCCCCCTACACCCCCACCCCCCCAGCAGTCAGGTGCACCCTCCACCAGGCCCCCACTCATGTCCAACTCATGTCTCCCTGCACCCCCACCCCCCAGCAGCCAGGGCACCCTCCACCAGGCCACTCTCATGTCCAACTCATGTCTCCCAGCACCCCCACCCCCCAGCCGTCAGGGGCACCTGCCAGCAGGCCCACACAGATATCCCCCTGCACCCCCACCCCCCAGCAGTCAGGGGCACCCTCCACCAGGCCCCCACTCATGTGTCCCAGCACCCCCACCCCCCAGCAGTCAGGGGCAACCTCCACCAGGCCCCCAATCATGTCTCCCAGCACCCCCACCCCCCAGCAATCAGGGGCACCCTCCACCAGGCCCCCACTCATGTCCCCCTGCACCCCCACCGCCCAGCAGTCAGGGGCACCCTCCACCAGGCCCCCACTCATGTCCAACTCATGTCTCCCTGCACCCCCACCCCCCAGCAGCCAGGGGCACCCTCCACCAGGCCCCCACTCATGTCCAACTCATGTCTCCCTGCACCCCCACCCCCCAGCAGTCAGGGGCACCCTCCACAAGGCCCCCACTCATGTCCAACTCATGTCTCCCAGCACCCCCACCCTCCAGCAGCCAGGGGCACCCTCCAACAGGCCCCCACTCATGTCCAACTCATGTCTCCCTGCACCCCCACCCCCCAGCAGCCAGGGGCACCCTCCACCAGGCCCCCACTCATGTCAAACTCATGTCTCCCTGCACCCCCACCCCCCAGCAGTCAGGGGCACCCTCCACCAGGCCCCCACTCATGTCCAACTCATGTCTCCCAGCACCCCCACCCCCCAGCAGTCAGGGGCACCCTCCACCAGGCCCCCACTCATGTCCAACTCATGTCTCCCTGCACCCCCACTGCCCAGCAGTCAGGGGCACACTCCACCAGGCCCCCACTCATGTCCCCCTGCACCCCCACCCACCAGCATCCAGGGGCACCTTCCACCAGGCCCCCACTCATGTCCAACTCATGTCTCCCTGCACCCCCACCCCCCCAGCAGTCAGGTGCACCCTCCACCAGGCCCCCACTCATGTCCAACTCATGTCTCCCTGCACCCCCACCCCCCAGCAGCCAGGGCACCCTCCACCAGGCCCCTCTCATGTCCAACTCATGTCTCCCAGCACCCCCACCCCCCAGCCGTCAGGGGCACCTGCCAGCAGGCCCACACAGATATCCCCCTGCACCCCCACCCCCCAGCAGTCAGGGGCACCCTCCACCAGGCCCCCACTCATGTGTCCCAGCACCCCCACCCCCCAGCAGTCAGGGGCAACCTCCACCAGGCCCCCAATCATGTCTCCCAGCACCCCCACCCCCAGCAATCAGGGGCACCCTCCACCAGGCCCCCACTCATGTCCCCCTGCACCCCCACCGCCCAGCAGTCAGGGGCACCCTCCACCAGGCCCCCACTCATGTCTCCTAGCACAACACGTCATCACAATCCAGATCCCAGGCTCCTATGCCCACCCAAATCCCACCCCACGCCACCCCAGTCCAAACACCCAACCAAGCTTTACATCCATTCAAAATGGAAATACCCATTACATGATAGATACCAAACAGGCAGTATGCGCATGAGTACAAGTCCGTCAGACCCACACAATGGCAACACATGACTGTGAAAACCCACATTCTGACAGGCATGAAACCAATGAGAGAAGTCCACACATTGAAGTAAGAAACAAAAATGTATTACAGTGTAAATGAAGTGAATGAAATGTAAACAAACAATAATGGTCACAAATATTAAAATGCAGCATGTCCACAAAAATAATAAATAATGAAAATGGGACTCCAAAATAATCGTAAAGAAATTGTGTCCAAAGTCACTGTCCAACAAATCAAATCCAAAGGGAAAGTAAAGTGAAAATCCATTGCTCCATGGTGAAAAAAATAATAAAAGATGAAGGCCACAAATCCACTGTCAAACTATGTACAAAGAGCAAATCCATGGTCCATGATCCCAACGATGTAAATGAAACCTACAATAAAACCTACCTAACTAATAACTATATACAAAAAAGTGGGGCATAGTCCAAGCGCCCCAAATTAAAAAAAAGAAATAAAACCTATCACTAATTAACTATATACAAAGGCGGCGGGCTAGTCCAGCGGCTCACTCCGTGGTGTCCCGGGCCAGGGCATCATCGAACTCCTGTTCGATGTCCCGGAGGCGGTCCTGTTCCATGGCCCCGAGGGTCCGCAGGGACGCCGACATGTCCTCCTCGAACTCCCTGCGGATTCCCTCAAGGCACTCGGCCCACCTCAGGGCCCTCCACATGGAGTTCTCCGCCCTGACCATCGTGAGCCGCGCCTCTTCCGCCCGCCGCCGCTCCACACCTATCTGCTGGCCCAACCGCTGCCACATGGAAGACACTTCCCGTCCTGGGCCCTCCTGCCCTCTGGCCGATGCCTGCCCCTCCGATGTAGATTGCCCCGAGCCATGACGCCTCCCACGTTGACTCCGCTGCTGCCTCCTACGCAACTGCCTCTGCCAGCACGACAGCATCCAGGCTGATGGAATCCACCGACGCCGTCGTGCACGTGCCCTGCCCAATGATGCCGGCACATCCTCCATCTGCTGGGGTCCAGTTGCTGTGGTGTCCATGCCTGCTGGACCTCCGACTCCCGATTATGGCAGGGATGGGATCCCCACCAAGCTGGCTGCATTGGTCAGCGCAGGTCCACAGGGGGCCCTGGTGGCATCTGGGCCGGAAGACGGCATGGAGAACGACTGGCATATAGTCTCCACAGAGGAGGAGAGGGCCGCCGGATTGGTCGACACATGTATGAAACCCCCGACCACGGCCGATCCCAACTGGGCCATGTTGGCACGGTGCTCTTCGTGATGACGTGCAAGCTCCTCCCGGGAAGCATGCACGTCATCACGAATGACAGCCGTGCGCAACGCGACACCAATCAGGACCTTATCCATACGGCCACGGGTCCCCTCGTCCGCAGGTGGAGGGGAGTCAGATGACATGGACATCCCCCCTACCTACGGACAGGCCTGGGATGGGGCATCCCTGCTGGTGCATGGTGGTGCAGTCACAGTGTCAGGGATAGTGACATGCACAGGCCCCTCCACGGCGACCTGTGCTGCCTCCTGCCCCTGCCCCTGGACTGCACCACTTGCACCAGCAGGGATGCCCCCACCAGGCCCCATGTGCGCCTCAGTAGCGGCCTCCTCCTCCTCTGTGGAAACCACCAACCTGGATGGCTCCACACCGTCTTCCGCCATTGCAAGCCCCTGTGGGGGCTCACCCACCCCTTCCACTGCAGCCATGGGGGCATCCCCGCCGCTTTGCTCCACAGCGCCGTCTCCGCCCTCTTCTTCACTTGCCGCTGTGTAGAGGGAGACATAGAACACAAGCATCAGGGTACTGTACAATGGTCCCCTAGACAGGAAGCAATAGCAGATGAGTGGCACTGTCAAAGATCACTTCCATCATGTCCCTCCACAACACATGGGTCAGTGCAGGCAAAACACACACAGTAACAGGCATGGCACATGCTACGGACATTTGCATACATGTCCAAGGGTCTGTCCAAACAGACAATGTTGTTATGGAACTCACATGCATCATGGGCCATGCCTATCACATGCACATACATCAACGTAATTTCATCCATCTGGCCTTGTACACCCCAGACACAGTGGATACAAGGATAACTAGGCTGCATCTGTGAATCTGTACATTGTCACATACATGTGTCATGCATCCATGGCATTCACAAGTCACAGACACGCAGGTCAGACACACAGACATGGATACCATACATGTACATGGCATCAGCACCCATCCCTCACCCCCACCCATGTCCAGGAACAGAGACTGGCATGCTCTCATGTGTCCAATCCGCATTGGGCTCCCCATGTTGCATTTAAAGACATGCACCAACCGTGTGGTTCACACATTACTGGTCTCACATGCATGACCATGATGTCCCTGCACACATACATGGTACATGGCCTATGTCACACATACAGGCAAGCATCAGACAACCAGCACACTGCAACATGCCGTGTCTCACACAGCAATGCTTGCCCACTTACCGCTCAACTCCAGACGGGTCTGCCTCGCAAGGATCTGGGCATGGAGCGCTGGGTCTACACGTTCCAGGACCCTCAGCTGGATGGTACTCATGCGGCCCGGGCCCCCCTCCACGAGGCGCCGGGCCTTCAAGAGGGTCCTGGACCTCAAGTCCTCCCAGCATTTCTTGACTTTCTGGATGTTGTGGGTTGCCACCCCCTCCGCGTTGATGGCAACCACCAAGTCGTCCCAGATCCTGGCCCGTCCTTCCTTGTTGGCGCGTGACGATCCGAAGAGGGCATCATGCTGCCCCAGGACTTGCTCCACAGGACACCAACTTCGGTGGCAGTGAAGCTGGTGCCCCTCTGCCTATCTGGCCGGAGGTTGCCACTGGTGTCAGATGTTGCAGTGCCCGACATGGCAACCCCAGAGGCAGGAGTGGGTGGGCAACTGGGTCCTGGGGCTGGGCTGTGGAGCGATGGTATACCAGTCGGGAGTCTTCTGTTCCAGCAGGGATGGACACAGCAACTGGACCCCTGCAGATGGCAGATGTGCAGGCACAAAATGGCAGGGCACGGTGGCAGCAGGCAGGCAGGCAGTAGCAGATGGCTCGTGGAAGGCTGCTTGGGGCTCTGGGGGTCAGTAATTCGGCCTTCTGGGCAGGAGCGTGGTCTTCCGTGTGCTTACGCGTGGCCAGCTTGATACGGAGTGAATTGGCACGTGAAAATCCTGCACGTCAACGTGAAATTCGAGGAAAGGGCCTTAGCGCGTAAGCGTGTCAGCACGCATACGCGATTCCATTGGACCAAAGGCCCTCAGCGCGTAAGCGCGTCTGTGAACTGACGCGCGCGGGTGTTTCCCTCATAGCACGTGATGACAGAGCACACGTGGAAACACTGCACATCAGAGTATCATTGCGTGTAATTGGATGAAAGTGCGCATACACGCAATTGGCCTGGGTATGTGTATTGCAGGGGTGCGCGGGAATTCTCACACGCGATTTGCTTGGGTACGTGTATTACAGGGATGCGCAGGAAGTTTTACACGCTCGCCAACAACACGTATCCATGGAATTGAAAGGGGCTTAGGCATGCGCACAAAAAAACTTGCTAATCCGGAAACACGTACGCCAGCAGGAAGCAGGCGTACGTCGAACCGCGCAGCATAAAAGTGCGCACAAACAACAAACAAGCTCAGACGCCAGGATGAATATACCGTTCCTAGCAGCAGTGGCCGTGGGTTACCAAAGGAGGAGGAGGAGAATAGTGAGGGCCCGAATTTTCACTCCCAGAACCAGCCTTTTTGGGATGCCTGATGACCAGGTGTATGGGAGGTACAGGTTTCCACCTCACATAATACTGGACCTGGTGAGTGAGTGGGAGGATGACCTCACATCACCCCCCCTGTGCTCCCAAGCACTCAGCCCCCTGGAGAAGGTCCTTAATGTACTGCACTTCTTGGCCACTGGATCATTTCAGCGGACAAGTGCCATAGTGGGTGGGGTGTCACAGGCCACACAGTCACGCTGCCTACACCAGGTCTTGAACATCATCACTGCATGCCCATCAGTCCGCAGGCACATATACCTGCCCAGGACACCTGCAGAAAGGCAGGCTGCCGCCCTGGATTTCTATGGTGTGGCACAATTCCCCAAAGTGCTAGGTGCCATTGACTGCACCCATGTGGCAATACGTCCCCCCAGGGCATCTGAGCACATCTATAGGAACCGCAAGCAATGGCATTCCATCAACGTGCAGGTAGTATGTAATGCCAAGGGAATCACACCTCAGTATATGCCAACTATCCAGGGTCCACCCACGACAGCTTCATTTACCGAATGTCTACCCTAAACCGGGACCTAGAAGGTGGGCGGCATGGCGATACATGGCTGCTTGGTGAGTATGAATGCCACTGCACATGCATGCATGTCAGATGCAGAGTTATGTCACTACCCCACTAATGATACCCATCACCTCCTCACCAGGGGACAGTGCCTACCCTCTGAGCACCCACATGATGACGCCAATTCGGAACCCCATCACGCCTCCCGAGGTAAGATACAACACAGTCCATATTGCAACCCGGGGCACAGTGGAGCGCACATTCGGAGTGCTCAAGTCCCGCTTTCGCTCCCTTGACCGTTCTGGCGGGCAGCTGTTATATGCGTCCCCAGTAGTGTGCAGGATCATAGTGGCAGCATATGTCCTGCACAATGTTGCAACACGCCGGGGCCTGGCTGTGAACATGGTGGTGCCCCCACATCCCCAACCACATGCACGCCCGCTGCGCATGGGAGGGGAAAGGGCACGGGGTGAGGCAGCCCGTACGCAGCTGGTGGCAAATTACTTCACATAGAAATCACACCCCTGTGGAGTGCACACAGCCCTGGCACATACCATCTGATAAGCAATGATGACTCGACCTGACAATTATGACGAACAAAGGGACAGTCAACTGTCAGAACCATAGCAGCCTGAGATTGTTCATGTGGAAGTGTCACAATGTGTGCATCCCTACCTACACAAACACCACCAATGCAGTGTCATCAAAAGACACACTTCCATGCAGCAGAAATGAATACCCACTTGCAAAATACTACATGAGAACAGTGCCATGTCACCCAACCCCTCCCCGGCACGGCCACACAACACACCATGGCATGTCATGCAATGTGAGAGCAAACAAATTAATCCCCACAACATGCCCCAAGTGTCACCAACTACAGTGTCCCTAATGGAAACTGGCCACACATGAAATGTTCACAGTAATGCAGGACCTACAACACGCATTACCAAATACTTACCAAGAATACCAATCACCTACACAACCTCCAACCTACCTTAAACATGACAGTACGGACTTACAAAATTGGTAGCCTCACTACCTGATAATGCCAGCACTTCGAACACTTACAAGTATACAGTGTTAGCGCCACGCAAGAGTGTAGGTGCACTGCTTACAACATGGACTCCAGTTCCAAGGTAGACAGCCTTGTGAAGACATGGGAAATGGACCTGCAAATTAGGAGGATGAGATGGATGAAGAGGTGTAACGCTCACCTGATTCTCGCAGAGGCGCCGGTCTTGACTGGGCGACTACCGTATCTTCAAAGGTGATGTGTAGCACCCGGTTGGCTCTTTGGGCTGGACCTCTGTGCACTGTATGCCTGACCTGTAGAGTAAGATGTCTTAGGTAAGTGAATGCCGAGCTCTCCATCTGCCTCGGGGCAGGGTGCTGTAACCAGTTTCTTCACTGGATAGGTAGCGCAGGCCTCTTGACTTCAGAGGACTGCTGTCCGTCGTTTACTGCACGAACGGTAAGTTTCGAGTCATTCAAATGTCTTTAAAGTCTTTAGTAATGATGTCTCTTGTTTTGCAGGGTTCCGGCGATGGCGGATGACGGGCTGAAGTGAGTTGAAGATGGAGCCCGTGTGATGAATAGAAGCGCCTGGAAGCACGTAAGTAAGCGCTTGTTGCCTGCTTCACGATGCGCTCTAACTGTCTTTTTATTTTTCAGGTACGAGTTCGGAGCGGCTGCAGGGTGCCGGAATACCCACTGGATTAGATGTGGAAAGGAGTAATGGCACGTGAGTATTAAAGTTCCCCAATGTCTTTAAACGCACCTTGTTTTGTCTTTCAGATGCGGGATGCAGCGCCGAAGGCCTCCGGAGCGTGCAAAGAGTTGGTAAGCTTTTGTCTTTCAGATGCCGGAATGCTAACCTGTTCTTTCTTGTCTTTATAGGTGTTGCTGAAGACTGGATTCAGGATGGTAAGCCTTTTTCCTTAGGCCCAGGACCGGATGCAGAAGACACGATGAGCGTTCTGCTGCAGAGGTTGCAGAATAACGCAAAGCAAGATTCATCCACCGGGTGTGGTTTAAATAGCCTCCTGTAGTGCTTCGGTGTCTCCTTCCACAGCCACGCCTAGGTAAGAAAAGAGTTCCTGCTTTCCAGAAGAGTTCCAGTGTTCTGAATCTAGGGAGTGGCTCCAGCCCCACCCAACAGGAAAAGTAGTTCCAAACAGAAGGGGATCAGAGGCTCAACTGGCAGGCAAGTAAGCAGCATGGTCTGCTGCAGGTAAGTCCACCCAAACAATGGCTTCCCGCAGAGTCTCTAGTGCCGCCCGCCTGTCCCTGTTGGACGCCAACATGTCCTCCCTGTGTGACTGGCAGATGGAGTCTGTTGCCTGCTGTAGTCGCTCCATCAGCCTTTCTGGGGGGACAATGGAAGTGGCCACCCTATCCATGGCCTGAGCCATCATCTCTGATGATGCTGCCTGTTGGGTTGCCATACAGTATATGGATTGCTCCCATGCGGTATTGCCAGGTGGCGTACGGCCACCATGTCGGCGGGCACCACACCTGTCTGGGGCAAGGCGAACTGTACCTTGCTGTGCCAGCACTGCCTGAGGCTGCAGGACTGCATTCCCCCTCTGATCTGCTGGCCCAGGGACAGGATCAGATGTTGCGGAGTGTGAACCTGCATCCGTAACCACCAAAGGCGTACCTGCCAACACTGACATCCCCATTGAGGGTTCTACCCCTGGTGCAGGTGGGTCGGACAGAACAGAATCCCTCCCAGGAACACTCACCTGCGACGGCACATATGTCTCATCATCTGAATCGACACCTGAATATAGCTCGGGGGAGGTGCACCCAGAGACACCCCTTGAGAGCACGACCTGCAGCAGTTGTGGGTTCTCACCCACCACCACACCACGTCCCTCATTGGTGGTCGGTCGGCACTGAGACCCCTCCAGGGTCTGCACCATCTCCACAACCCCAGCAGTATCAAGTGCGTCATCCCCTGCAAAGACATAAAAGAAAAGAAATGGAAACAGGCATTAGCACTATGGCACACAATTAGGGCTGAGAAGCTACAGAACCAGTACTTGATTGACACATGTCCCACATGACTAAAACCCTCCCATGCATGCACCGTCACTGCGTATGAAGGGGAGGCAGATGGCACACATTGATGACACCAAGATGGAAGATGAACACATTTGCTGCATGCAGCCTAGTAGTGGCATCACACATTGGCCTGTGATTGGCAGGTCAAATACACATGCCATCACACAGATGGCATGTACCCTAGCCATAAAATGAAGAGGGAGAGGAGGGCACCAATTGTTCATTCAGTCTAGTTTGCTCATGAAATTGCTTTTTTAATTGAAATGGTTCAAATGTTTAACCTGGAGCTGGCAGTCCAAAACCAGACCAACGCACAGGGACATGTCTAAACAAATGATATCCAGGAAACAAAGTCAGTCCACTGTACCATATCCATGTCAGACATGTGACAATGGGACTGAGAAATGCCTGGTAAACGTGGTGGAATGCAAACAATCTGCCTGAATAAACAGAGAAAAATAAGCAACAATGTAGTGGCAAGATGACACTTCAAGGGCAACTGGCGTGGTGTTGGGCTGGATGTCTACTGTTGGCAGAAGGGATATTGCTATACCCAAATGCTGGTGCGCAGAATGTATTGGATGAGGCACATGGGTGACCAAAACCACTCAGGCACACACACCCTCACCTGGCACCCAAACAGAAGCCCTCACACACACACCATGCACATGGATGACACACACATGCATGTGCACTCACCGGACAATGCCTCGTAATCTGCCAGTTCTCCCACGCCTTGGATCTGTTCCTCTGTGATGTAGGTCCCAGCAACATGCTCATGTGGAGTGAGTTCTATGTCCTCTGCTGGAGACCCACCTCCAGTCACTAGAGTAGCGGCATGACTTGAGGCCAGCTTATGCTTTGCCCTGCGCTTCAGGTCATTCCAGCGCTTGTAGCATTCAGTAGCTGTGCGCCTCACGATTCCAAGGGCACTTATGATGTCCTCGATGGTCTGCCAGTGTGCCAGACGTTGTGCAGGTGTGGTTTTGGATCCTGCAACAATCACCATTTCGCGGTCATATGCGGACACATACTCTACAAGTGCATTCAGTTCGGCCTCATTGAAGCTGGGCTTCCTTGACGGGCCGGACTGTGTAGCCGTGTCTGGGGCATCAGCCTCTACTGGACGAGCACTCTTCCTCTTCTGCTTGGAAGGTGGCGGGATCCTGAGTGTCCTACGCCACTCTGGACACTAGGGGCAGGAGCCCCGGTGGACTCTGTACTAGGAGTGTGGGATTGCACACTCAGCATGGGAGTTGGTGCAGGCATTAGCTCAAGTGTGATGGTGTCAGGGGGAATGTCAGCAGGATGGACTTGGACCGACACTGTCCTGGCTGGGTGTGTGAGAGGTGGGGTGGATGGAGCCGCAGTTGCCCCTGCAGCCTCCCCACCATGCCTACTCGGGGCAGCAGATGACCTAGCTGGCCCTGATCCACGTGGCCTGATGACACCAACGTGCACCGGCGCACGTGGCCTAGACCTGCTGACCTGGAAGTCAGCCATGGAGTCACCCTGTTCCAGGTCTGGTGCCACAGTGGGCTGGTCCAACAAGGGCTGAGCATGGATGGTGTCAGCCACGTTACCCTCAACCGGGGGGGGGGGCATGGGTGTCCCTGACTGGTCCTCCACACATGGGGGGCTAGGGGCACCCTGCAAGTCACAGCCACGTCCCCTACCGGATCCACCACGGCCACCACTTGGGGCTCGGCCACCTTTGCCACCCTTACGGCTTGTTCGCCTCCCAGCCATGGCACTGATGTTATTGTGCGTATGGGAGTCGCTGTGAACTATTGTCCTGGGCAATTGGGGGTCAAAGGGGTTGGGTACCAGATGGTAATCGTACCCTAGTGCTCTAGCAAGGCTGTATGTCACCCCTGGGGAAAGATGACGGGTCACGCACCACACAGGCACCCCAAAAAAAGGGAAGTAAGGTGCACGCAACCCCTCCTAGTCCATGTGTGTGGAAAAATAAACCTGCACTATGCTGTGGGACCCAGAAACACAAGAATGAACGTATGCGTGTCACACGCAGCCAAGAATGACCTCTGAAGGGGTACGCGACACACGGGGCAAGCACAGATGTTAAATGCGTGCGCGACTCACCGTCTGCCAGGAAAAAAAGCGTGAAAAAGACGCGCATGTGCGCGTTGGCAACACCCCCGCCAAAAGAAGAATTGTACGCTGTCTGAGGAGACAGGACAACAGTAAAAGGGAACACTGTTTGAGGAAACAGGCCCAGGAAAAAGAGGAAAAGAGAAAAAGCTGTCAGAGGTAACATGGAGTACGAACTTGAAACGCCCTGAAGTAATTCGCGTGTGAACCGACAAGAAATACAGATTTCACCCACTCGCTCTCCACGAAAAACACGTACAAGGAAATGGTGTTCTACACGTACCTTTTATACACACGTCACAGACGCGCATACGCGCTGAGGCCATTTCCACCAATTACACGCTTTGACACTCAGACGTGTATTTTATTTTAACACGCGCCATTCTCAACCGCCATGCGTGTGACGTCATAGACGCACCTGGGGGCCTTTGGGCCAATGAATTAACGTACGTGTGCTGATGCGCTTACGCGCTAAAGGCCTTTCCTCGCATTACACGCAGATGTGCTGGATTTGCACGTGCCAAATCACTCCGTATCAAGCTGGCCACGCGTAAGCACACGGAAGACCACGCTCCTGCCCAGAAGGCCGAATTACTGCCCCCCATAGCCCCGAGCATGCTCCCGCCTGCCATCTGCGGCTGCTTGACTGCCTGCTGCCCACGTGTCCTGCCATTTGCTGCCTGCACATAAGCCAGGGGTGCTGTTGCTGTGACCACCCCTGCTGGAACCGAAGACTCCCGACTGGGATACCATCGCTCCACAGCCCAGCCCCAGGACCCAGTTGCCCACCCAATCCTGCCTCTGGGGTTGCCATGTCGGGCACTGCAATATCTGGCACCAGTGGCAACCCCCGGCCAGAGAGGCAGAGGGGCACCAGCTTCACTGCCACCGATGTTGGTGTCCTGGTGGAGCATGTCCTGGGGCAGTATGATGCCCTCTTTGGAAGGTTGCGCGCCGACAAGGAAGGACGGACTCGGATCTGGACGGACATCATGACTGCCATCAACGCGGAGGGGGTGGCAGTCCGACTATTCCATCATGTGAAGAAGTGCTGGGAGGACTTCAGGTCCAGGACCCTCAAGAAGGCCCGGCGCCTCCTTAAAGCAGCGGATGCTAAGGGGTGCCGGGGCCACTTGTCGGAAGATCAGATGAGGGTCCCAGAATGCATATCCCCAGCGCTCCACGTCCAGGTCCTTGAGAGGCAGACCCGTCCGGAGTCGAGCGGTAAGTGTACATGCATACTGATTGTAAGCTGTGCGTGTGGTGGTGTGGCAGGAGTGTGCAGGTTGCACATGTGGTTTTATGTGGCCAAGTATGGGGGGGGTACAGGGCCGTGAGGCTGACAAATGCGAGGGCTCTCATGTGTGACACATGGATGGTGCTTGTGTGTGTAGGCTTGCATGGCAAAGGATGTGGAAGAATGATTGGCAGGTGTGACATGGATGCCGATCTGAACACTGCGACAGTTGGCGGAGGTGTACACATGCATGCAAGTGTGGTGGTGTGTGTGCATGTGTAGTGCACTCCCTGTGTCGCATGTGATGTCTGGCTCACCTTTGCCTGCTCATGCTGTTGTATGTGTATGGATGGTGCTGGCTGTTGCGATATGGCTGTGGTATAGCTCATGTGTGCAAGTTGAAATGACATGTGTTTTGGGGATTGTGATGCCATGTCTGAGGTTTGCCAATGCCACTCGTGTACAACTGTCATGTGTTTATGAGTCCATTATACAGTGCCCTGATGCCTGTGTTTTATTTCTCCCTGTCTGCAGCGTCAACTGATGAAGAGGGCGGAGAAGGTGCTGTGGAGCACAGCGGCAGGGGTCGCACCACCAGCCGGAGACGCAAGGCCCGGCTCCCCTCCCAGGTTGTGATCTCGTCGGGAAGTGAGGAGTCCGGTGCCACGTCCGAGGCCGCAGCTGCCGGGGGGAGGTCCAGGAGGCGGAGGTTGGAGTTGGACTCCTCGGCAGCAGAAGGGGCAGCTGGCTCCCCGCAGGGCCCAACGGAGGAAGATGGCACAGAGTCATCCAGGTTGGTGGGGGTTTGGTGGAGGAGGAGGTCGTGCAAGCAACAGAGGCGGGGTCTGGAGGTGGGGATTCCACTGGTGCTAGTGGTGCAGTGCAGGACCAGGGACAGGTGGCAGCACAGGCCGCCGCGGAGGTGCCTGTGTGCAATCCTGTCCCTGCTCCTGTCACTGCATCATCTTGCACCAGCAGGGATGCCAACCTCCAGACCCGTTCTCAGGGAGGGGATTGGCTTACACCAACTGGCCTTCCTCTCCCTGCGGATGTGGCTATCCTGCAACAGGTTGAGCCTGTCCAGGGTGGGGTGGCGTTGCGTCAACGGGCCATGCGAGCTGACCTGCAGTCTTTCCATGATGAGACTGCACGTCTTCTCGCATGGCTCGTTAACTGCGATGACCCACTCGGACAGCTCACCATGGCCGGATTCCTCCGTTTCCTGGACCTCGTTCCGACCCCCTCCTCAACGCAACCCCCTATGCCCCAGTCGTCCTCCATGCCATCTTCCCACCCATGTATCACCTGGGTGCCCTGGGGAGCTGCCTCTGACCGTGCGGCCAGGCTGGTGGACAACAGATCCCTGCCACAGTCGGGAGTCGGACGTCCAGCAGGGGTGGCCACATCAACAACTGCACCCCAGCTGGAGGAGGATGTGCAGGCACCATCGGACAGGGCACATGGACAGCACAGCAGCAGCAGCAGGAGGCTGTAGGTGGGAGCCACGATGGCTCGGGGCCTTTGACATCGGAGGGGCAGGCATCGGCCGGAGGGCAGGAGGACCCAGGATGAGAAGTGTCTTCCGTGTGGCAGTGGTTGGACCACGCCATAGATGCGGAGCGGCAGCAGGCAGAAGAGGCACGGCTCACGATGGTCAGGCCGGAGAACTCCATGCGGAGGGCCCTGAGGCAGGCCGAGTGCCTCGAGGCAATCCGCAGGGAGTTGGAGGAGAACATGTCGTCGTCCCTGCGGACCCTCGGGGCCATGGAACAGGACCGCCTCCGGGACATTGATCAGGAGTTCGATGATGCCCTGGCCCGCAACATCCAGAAGTGAGCCGTTGGACTAGCCTGCTGCCATTGTATATAGTTAATTAGTGTTAGGTTTTATTTATTTTTTTTAATTTGCGGCGCTTGGACTATGCCCCACTTTTTTGTATATAGTTATTAGCTAGGTGGGTTTTATTGTAGGTTTCATTTACATCGTTGGGATCATGGACCCTGGATTTGCTCTTTGTACATAGTTTGACAGTGGATTTGTGGCCTTCATCTTTTATTATTTTTTCACCATGGAGCAATGTATTTTCACTTTACTTTCCCTTTGGATTTGCTTTGTTGGACGGTGACTTTGGACACAATTTCATTAGGGTTATTTTGGATTCCCATTTTCATTATTTATTATTTTGGTGGACATGCTGCATTTTGATATTTGTTGCCATTATTGTTTCTTTTGATTTCATTCACTTCATTTACACTGTAATACATTTTTGTTTCTTACTTCAATGTGTGGACTTCTCTCATTGGTTTCATGCCTGCCACAATGTGGGTTTTCACAGTCATGTGTTGCCATTGTGTGGGTCTGACGGACTTGTACTCATGCGCATACTGCTTATTTGTTATCTATCATGTAATGGGTATTTCAATTTTGAATGGATGTAAAGCTTGGTTGGGTGTTTACACTGAGGTGGCGTGGGGTGTGATTTGGGTGGGCATAGGAGCCTGGGATCTGGATTGTGATGACGTGTTGGCTGGGGGACATGTGTGGGGGCCTGGTGGCAGTTGCTCCGCACTGCTGGGGGGTGGGGGTGCTGGGAGACATGAGTTGGACATGAGTGGGGGCCTGGTGGAGGGTGCCCTGCACTGCTGGGGGGGTGGGAGTGCTGGGAGACATGAGTTGGACATGAGTGGGTGCCTGGTGGAGGGTGCCCCTGGCTGCTGGTGGATAGGGGTGCAGGGGGACATGAGTGGGGGCCTGGTGGACGGTGCCCCTGACTGCTGGGGGTGTGGATGCAGGGGGACATAAGTGGGGGCCTGGTGGAGGGTGCCCCTGGCTGCTGGTGGATAGGTGTGCAGGGGGGCATGAGTGGGGGCCTGGTGGAGGGTGCCCTGCACTGCTGGGGGTGGGGGTGCTGGGAGACATGAGTTGGACATGAGTGGGGACCTGGTGGAGGGTGCCCTACAGTGATGGGGGGTGGGGCTGCAGGGGGACATGAGTTGGACATGAGTGGGGGACTGGTGGAGGGTGCCCTGCACTGCTGGGGGTGGGGGTGCTGAGAGACATGAGTTGGACATGAGTGGGGGCCTGGTGGAGGGTGCCCCTGACTGCTGGGGGGTGTGGGCATAGGGGACATGAGTGGGGGCCTGGTGGAGGGTGCCCTGCACTGCTGGGGGATGGGGGTGCTGGGAGACATGAGTTGGACATGAGTGGGGGCCTGGTGGAGGGTGTCCTGCACTGCTGGGGGGTGGGAGTGCAGGGGGACATGAGTGGGGGCCTGGTGGAGGGTGCCCTGCACTGCTGGGGGGTGGGGGCGCTGCGAGACATGAGTTGGACATGAGTGGGGGCCTGGTGGAGGGTGCCCCTGGCTGCTGGTGGATAGGGGTGCAGGGGGACATGAGTGGGGGCCTGGTGGAGGGTACCCCTGACTGCTGGGGGGTGTGGGTGCAGGGGGACATGAGTGAGGGCCTGGTGGAGGGTGCCCCTGGCTGCTGGGGGGTGGGGGTGCAGGGGGACATGAGTGGGGGCCTGGTGGAGGGTGCCCTGCACTGCTGGGGGGTGGGGGTGCTGGGAGACATGAGTTGGACATGAGTGGGGGCCTGGTGGAGGGTGCCCTGCACTGCTGGGGGGTGGGAGTGCAGGGGGACATGAGTGGGGGCCTGGTGGAGGGTGCCCCTGGCTGCTGGTGGATAGGGGTGCTGGGGGACATGAGTGGGGGCCTGGTGGAGGGTGCCCTGCACTGCTGGGGGGTGGGGGTGCTTGGAGACATGTGTTGGACATGAGTGGGGGCCTGGTGGAGGGTGCCCTACAGTGCTGGGGGGTGGGGCTGCAGGGGGACATGAGTGGGGGCCTGGTGGAGGGTGCCCTGCACTGCTGGGGGGTGGGGGTGCTGGGAGACATGAGTTGGACATGAGTGGGGGCCTGGTGGATGGTGCCCTACAGTGCTGGGGGTGGGACTGCAGGGGGACATGAGTTGGACATGAGTGGGGGCCTGGTGGAGGGTGCCCTGCACTGCTGGGGAGTGGGGGTGCTGGGAGACATGAGTTGGACATGAGTGGGGGCCTGGTGGAGGGTGCCCTACAGTGCTGGGGGGTGGGGCTGCAGGGGGACATGAGTTGGACATGAGTGGGGGCCTGGTGGAGGGTGCCCTGCACTGCTGGGGGGTGGGGGTGCAGGGGGACATGAGTGGGGGCCTGGTGGAGGGTGCCCTGCACTGCTGGGGGGTGGGGGTGTTGGGAGACATGAGTTGGACATGAGTGGGGGCCTGGTGGAGGGTGTCCTACAGTGCTGGGGGGTGGGGCTGCAGGGGGACATGAGTTGGACATGAGTGGGGGCCTGGTGGAGGGTGCCCTGCACTGCTGGGGGGTGGGGGTGCAGGGGGACATGAGTGGGGGCCTGGTGGAGGGTGCCCCTGGCTGCTGGTGGATAGGGGTGCAGGGGGACATGGGTTGGGGCCTGGTGGAGGGTGCCCTGCACTGCTGGGGGTGGGGGTGCTGGGAGACATGAGTTGGACATGAGTGGGGGCCTGGTGGAGGGTGCCCTACAGTGCTGGGGGGTGGGGCTGCAGGGGGACATGAGTTGGACATGAGTGGGGGCCTGGTGGAGGGTGCCCTGCACTGCTGGGGGGTGGGGGTGCTGGGAGACATGAGTTGGACATGAGTGGGGGCCTGGTGGAGGGTGCCCTACAGTGCTGGGGGGTGGGGCTGCAGGGGGACATGAGTTGGACATGAGTGGGGGCCTGGTGGAGGGTGCCCCTGACTGCTGGGGGGTGTGGGTGCTGGGAGACATGAGTTGGACATGAGTGGGGGCCTGGTGGAGGGTGCCCCTGACTGCTGGGTGGTGGGGGTGCTGGGAGACATGAGTTGGACATGAGTAGGGGCCTGGTGGAGGGTGCCCCTGACTGCTGGGGGGTGGGGGTGCTGGGAGACATGAGTTGGACATGAGTGGGGGCCTGGTGGAGGGTGCCCCTGCCTGCTGGTGGGTGGGGGTGCAGGGGGAAATGCTTTGGTGGGCAGTAGTGCAAGGTGACATGTGGGTTGGCTGGGGCATGTGCATGGTGGATGGGCCGCCTGCGGGACATGTGCAGGGTAGTCCCCTGTGGTGTGGGCTGCCTGCAGGGGCCATGGAGGGTGTTCAGGGAACACCTGGGAGGATCCACACGGGCAATTCACGTGTAGTGCTCCCCGCGCACCCCTGAAATACACGTACCCTGCTGCTTTTGCGTGTGATACTTCCCGCGCACCCCTGGAATACACGTACCCTGCTGCTTTTGCGTGTGATACTTCCCGCGCACCCCTGGAATACACGTACCCTGATGGAATCGCGTGTGATACTTCCCGCGCACCCCTGAAATGGACGTACCCTGCTGCTTTTGCGTGTGATACTTCCCGCGCACCCCTGGAATACACATACCCTGCTGCTTTTGCGTGTGATACTTCCCGCACACCCCTGGAATACTCGTACCCTGATGGAATCGCGTGTGATACTTCCTGCGCACCCCTGAAATGCACATACCCTGCTGTTTTTGCATGTGATACTTCCCGCGCACCCCTGGAATACACGTGCCCTGATGGAATCGCGTGTGTTACTTCCCACGCACCCCTGATGTACACGTACCCAGGACAATCGCGTGTGAAACCACCCGAGAACCACTGAAATACACGTTCCCCGCTTGGCGTTTGCTGTTTGGCAGCCCTGTGAACTGGTCCAGGGTTAGCGCAGCCCTTTGCAATGATTTTGGAATTTTGAAGGCTTTCCCTTGCGCGAGAGCGTTCTTGGGGGCGTAACTGGCGCTGCTGCAGGGTCGCTGCGCCACTCTGTGCCACGGCTGGTTTTGGAGCCTAAAATCCTTGAATACGCTGTGTGATGAAAAGGATTTTGTACGAATTTCTATGAATTACCCTGTTAATGGGGGAACCGTCACTTCATAGGAGGGGCATGGTTTTGGGAAGGGGCGGGGCCAAGGGGCGTGGCCACGGGTCAGGTTGCACGACAGTATCTCTATATAGAACCCAAGCCTGATTTGAATTAGAGCAAAGAGCATTGTGGAAAAAAATAATGTCTACAATTTTAAATGTTAAACATGTCTTATAGTGATTAAGAAAAGCTTTAAAGCGAATAATGGATTCTTCTGTTTTGATTGGTCACAATATTCACCCTAATAAAGAGATGTTTGTAAACTTCAGGACATATATACTAGTCTGAACAGCTGCATAACTATCTGAGGCTTCTGCATGCATCTGTGTTACAAATGCGCGTTGAAGAATAGGTTGTGCAGCAAGAGCAGAATGCGCATGCGCTACAATGAGCATCTTGCTTACAGAGGACCCGGCTGAGTCTGCTGAGATGAGGCACAGGATTTGCCAAAGTCATGTCTGGGACCCCCTGGGTCTGGAGGACGGAACAGGGCTTCTGCAATACATGCGGACTTGTTCCGGCCCATTTCCTGCACTATTTATTTGCACAAATGCAGCAACACTTTAAAGCTGAGAAAGGATGTTGCATGTTAGCTCATTATGTATGTGGGCAAGGAGTGTGTGTATGCAATGTATATATTAATGAGTGTGTGCGTATGATGTAGGGGGGGCTGGGAGCGTATGTATATGAACAAGTGTATGGTCAATGGGATGTTTAAATGAGTGAATGTGTAATTGTGTGTGTGTGTGTATATATGTGTTCGCTTATGTGTAATGCTGGAGCAGATTCTGGCGGGTAGAGGGTGGGAGGTGTGGTGGTTGGTAGGAGAGGGATGAGTGGGGAAAGGGAGACAGGATATATAGGCTGCCCGCCAGACAACCCTTGGGGTAGAACAGAGGGGGCACAGCCTCTTAGTTTGCACCACCCCATTTCTAAAGTGACCACGCCCATAACCTGTTAGTACCCCCACTCCCTGAAATGTAGGTTTTGTTGTACTTCTGATCAGGGGAGTGATTGGAAGTGTGTGGGGTGGGCAGGAGGTAGCTCAGTCTCACAGCAGTCCTTGCTTGTGTTGTTTCAGACATGAAGGAGAGAGTTTACGGCCTGTAACACTGAAGCTGCACCAGAATAGTCTCATTACAATTTGAAAAGAAGTTAGATGCCTCCTCACAAGTATCTTTGGGCCTCACTCACAGTGTCTGAAGTCAGCCCCTCTTCCAACATGTGAAGGGTTAGCCCCCGCCCCCACCCCTCCCTGCCTGCCTGACTCATTTGCCTAGTTGCACCCCGGCAGACCCTACAAGCCTTTCTATTGGAATCATACTCACCTGTGAATAACTCAGTCCTCACAGGACTTCCAGAGGTACTGGCCTGCAGGAGATAGTGTCAAACCCCTCTAGACCCGTACACATAACCCTCTCCTCACTCTCCCATTGGGGACACCATGAAGCTGGAGACGAATCTGCCATGTGTCCGGCAGGGGTGGAGAAATAAATGACTGCCTCAGACATTAAAACACAGACGCCATAGGCCACTGTGCCTCTTTTTTCACTCTAAGCCTGAACAGTCTCCCCTAACATGGCAAGTGAAGCAATAAGGCAACATGCCACACCATGCCATAATAGCAACAGTTGGCCCCGTCTCTCTTCTTCTTCAATCGACTTCTTTTATCCTCTCCTCTCCCAGTTTCTATCCTCTTTTCTTTTTAGTCTGTGCCTTCGCTCACCTTCTTTCACTCTCCCACTTTCTAGGGTCATCCTCACCCTCTTTCTCTGCAGGGCAGGTAGAGCTGGGGAAGAGTCAGTCATTTGCTCACCACGACGGTTCCCCTGAAAGGTAGAATCAATTTTGAGACATGAGTGAGTCCATCTATTATCTATCCCAGCCCTGCCAGAATTCCACCATCCGCATGGTGGGCGTGCTGCCTGTGTCATGATCCGGCGAAATTGCCCCTTCTGGACCTCATGGTCATTGTCACGAAGGGTTTGTACTCCTTGTTCCTCCCAACATGGCCGTACCAAGCTCCGTGCTACTCACTAGCTTTCACGTCGTGGTAGGTACTATAAATTGGTCACGCCCCTGTGGGTCCGCGCGTCTCAACGCTATCTTCGGTAGTGACCCCACGTGTGTTTGCTCTCTACATTGATTTCCTTGATCCTCTTACTTCCTTCCTTGCCTACTTTTCTGTTCCTGGATTTCCCCCACTACTTTGCTTGTTATCGCTAATCCCGGATACCCTGGAACCACGAACATCCCGGAACTCTGAACGCGCCCTGCAACCAGACGAGGCTTGGGCGAGCCTATTCAAGACCCGAACCACTCACAGGAAGAGTCCTGTGGCCGAACAAGGGAGATCCCGATCACAGGTGAGACGGGGGAGATTTACGACAGTTTGAGACGCCGAACGATCAATACGGATTCTACCATGGAGAATGCTATTCAGGACCTGATGCGCGGAATGCAAGAACTTTCCACAGAGATGCAGAATTTAAAAGCCGAGAATGCAGCGCTAAGACAGCTCGTCTTGTCACGCGACTCCGCGAACAAGGACAGCGTATTATTGGGAGGAGTGGTTGATAAATACGACGGTTCAACAAAGACCTTACGTGGATTCCTGGATTCTTGTTTGGTACATTTTAGCTTCAAGCCCTACTATTTCAAAACTCCTAGGGCTAAGGTGGGCTTCATAATATCGCATCTTTCCGGTAATGCCCTTACATGGGCCACTCCTTTACTCAATTCAGGGGATGCTCTCCTGGATGATTATGAAGGGTTCATCGCGGAACTCAAGACCATGTTCGAACGACCTGAGCTGGTTCACGGTGCTCAAGAAAAGTTACTTGACTTCCAACAAGGATCCCAAGACATGCTGACTATGTTACCAGATTCAAACAGCTAGCCAAAGAGGCGGACTGGCCCCTGGAAGCCAGTTTTACCTTGTTTCGCACAGGTCTAAATGAAGAGATTAAGGACGAGTTAGCCAGGGTGGCACGTCCTAGTTCATTCCAGGCCCTCCTGGACTTGTCTATGCAAATAGACTTTAGAATCCAAGAAAGAAAGGCCGAAAAGAAAAAGAATAAAGTATCAATTCAAAGAAACTCCCTCGAGAATACTACAAGGACAGAATCTGCCAAGAGTCCGAGCACTGATTCTGAACCCATGCAACTTGGAGCCTTTCGTGGACCAATTTCCCCACAGGAAAGGTTAAGAAGGATACACACAGGCTTATGCATGTATTGTGCCTCGGATAAACATCTAGTTAAAGAGTGTCCTCTGGCTCCTCCCCGACGCTGGGGAAACGCCAGCTCCCGAACCTAAATGGAGCAAGGTTTCGGAGAGCGATGTTTGCTCCACATCAATTCCATCCTTGAACTCTCCTGGACAAAACAAATTGGTGATATTACAGGCCTTTTTATCACCATCCAAGGACAAGGTCTACCCCATACTGGCCTTGGTGGATTGCAGAGCAATGGGAGTCTTCATTGATCAAGATTGGGTCAGAAGTAATAACATTCCATATGAAGCAAGAAGTTTTTCACAGCCAGTGGAAACAATTGATGGAAGACCTCTTTCCTCAGGACCCATAAGTCTTCAAAAAATCATCATCAAGAAAGAATTGTGTTTGACATTATAAAATCAGCCCATTACCCCTTGGTTCTGGGCATGCCCTGGTTACAAAGGCACAATCCATATATCAACTGGACAGCCGGATCCTTATTCCTGGGCTCGGAGTTCTGTATGAACCATTGTTTAAACCTGGATATCTCAGTCACAGCCCCTAAAAGTCTACCAAGGTGTCCAGAGACACCACTCATGGTTTTCAATATTGTACAAGTTCCAGAGATCTATCAAGGGTATGCTGATGTATTCTCTACTGCCATTGTTCAAGCCTTACCTCCACATAGACCCGAAGACTGTGCCATAGATACTGAACCCTCAGCAGTGATTCCCTTTGGCAGGATGTTTATCCTTTCAGAACCAGAAAAGAGAGCCCTTCGGGAATACCCAGACACTAATCTTGAGAACGGCACCATAAGACCTTCAAAATCACCAGCTTGTGCTTCATTGTTCTTCGTTCCTAAAAAGGATACCAAAGAGCTCAGACCTTGCCTGGACTATCGGGGCGTAAATCAACACACCCTGAAAGACAGATACCCACTACCCCTGATCTCGGATATCCTTGAAGCTGTGAGAGGTGCAGTGATATTCACGAAACTGGATCTCCGAGGTGCTTACCATTTGATCCGTATCCGGGAAGGAGACGAATGGAAAACCGCCTTTAGAACACCCTTTGGTCACTTTGAATACCTAGTCATGCCCTTTGGTCTGACTAATGCACCCGCAGTCTTCCAGCGTTTTATGGATAGGGTGTTCTCTGACATGTTATTTCTCAATGTTATCGTCTACTTGGATGACATATTGATCTTCTCAAAGGATTCCTTGAAACATGAAGAACATGTAATGGCAGTACTTCAGCGTCTCTGTGAAAATCAACTCTTAGCCAAACCAGAAAAATGTTTGTTTCATGTTACATCAGTTCACTATCGGGATTTGTCCTTAGTTCAGAAGGAATTAGTGTGAACCCTTCAAAGGTGAAGGCCATACTGGCTTGGCCCGCCCCAACATCTGTAAAGCAAATACAATCCTTCCTGGGGCTTGCCAACTTCTACCGGAAATTCATTCCCACCTTTTCCGAGATTGTTCAACCCATTGTTAATCTCCTGAAGAAAGACGTTCCATTCAACTGGTCTATACCACAAGACAAGGCATTCCAACGCTTGAAAGAAGAATTCACTCAGGCCCCCATCCTGGCCCAACCTGACATTAATCGTCCTTTTCTAGTGGAAACTGATGCCTCCAATTACGCCATAGGAGCAGTTTTAAAACAAGAATCTGATGATAAGTTGGAACATCCCATTGCTTACCTTTCACGGACCCTGACCACCAGCGAGACTCACTACTCAGTTCTGGAGAAGTTATTGGCCATTCGCCATGCCTTCACTGAATGGAGTCATCTACTCCTGGGTGCTAAATATCCAGTTCAAGTCCATACTGATCATCGAAATCTTCAGGTCCTACAATCCATGGAGTGCAGGAACAGTAGACAATCTCGATGGGCCTACTTCTTTGCTCAATATCAATTTCAAATTTCACATGTTCCTGGACCGCAAAACAGGATTGCCGATGCCCTTTCTCGATGGCCCGACTACGTTCCCTTGGAGGATAAGATCTATCTTAAAATGTTTCTACCTACAATCTTTGTAGCTCAAGCGATCAATCTCCTGGAAGAAATCAGAGTACAGACTCAATCATCTGAACTCTGGAAGGACATATCCGAGAAAAATCCCTGGCGTCTGACAATCAAGGAAGGTTATTTATTCAAGAACAATTCAGTGGTCATTCCGACAAAAGAACTTCAACAGAAGGTAATGAATCTATGCCATGATACTCTTCACTCCGGCCATCGAGGTGTAACCAACACCTTCCGTCTTATACAAAGACAGTTCTGGTGGCCAGGGATGAAGGCCAGTGTAGTTCAATACATCAAGACCTGTGCAATTTGTAGTCAGAACAAATACGATAACCAGAGGCTGGCGGGTCTGCTTCTACAACCTACATTGCCAACCAGACCCTGGGAAGTTATTGCCACTGACTTCATTGTTGAATTACCACCTTCCCGAGGATATACAACCATCATGGTAACCATTGACTTGTTTACTCATCTAGCTCATTTTACACCATTGTATAAACTAACATCTTCCTCAGAACTTGCTGGAATTTTCCTGGAACATATTTTTCGTCTTCATGGCCTACATTCCAAGATTATTTTGGATCGAGGACCTCAGTATATTTCACAATTCTGGAAACATCTCTGTCGTGTCCTAGGAATCCAACGTGCCCTTTCTTCAGGCTATCATTCACAAACCAATGGGGCAACGGAACAAGTAAATCAAACCCTGGAACAATATCTTCGTTGTTTTGCCACCAAGGTTCAAGACGATTGGTCTCTCCTTATACCTTTAGCTGAATTCTCCTACAATAACTCAGATCATTCAGCTCTCAAGATCAGCCCTTTCTATTGCAGTCAAGGTTATCATCTGTCTGTTTTACCATCAGTTCTTCCAGAATCTACTCCGGTACCTACCCTTGACTCTTGGATTCAGACGCTGATCGACTTACAAAGAGAGGCCAAGGATCAGTTAGAACATGCCCAGACTCGAACGAAAAGATATGCGGACTCTAATAGAAGACCATCACCTTCCTATTCAGTTGGCGATCAAGTCTGGCTAGCCTCGAAAATGTTACCTCAACATCTACGACCAAACAAATTGGCTCCTCGCTATTATGGTCCATTTTCTATAAAGGAGATCATCAATCCTGTCTCCTTCCGACTTAAGCTCCCGGATTCCTGGAAGAAGATACATCCAGTCTTCCATACTTCCCTGTTGAAACCCTATATTAGTTCTACTCGGAAACCCTTCAAACCCACACCTGTTGTTGTGAACGACCAGTTGGAATATGAGGTGTCCAGGATATGTGATTCCAGGTATAGGAGGGGTCGACTACAATATCTGGTCGAGTGGAAAGGCTACCCCCCTAGCGAGAGAACATGGGAACCAGTTTCTAATTTAAAGACCCCTCGTTTGCTCAGAAGATTCCATCTTATTCACCCAGGCAAGCCTGGAGGAACCAGTCTTCGGAGGGGGCATGCTGTCATGACCCGGCGAAATTGCCCCTTCTGGACCTCATGGTCATTGTCACAAAGGGTTTGTACTCCTTGTTCCTCCCAACATGGCCGTACCAAGCTCCGTGCTACGCACTAGCTTTCACGTCGTGGCACGTACTATGAATTGGTCACGCCCCTGCGGGTCCGCGCATCTCAACGCTATCTTCGGTAGTGACCCGACGTGTCTTTGCTCTCTACATTGATTTCCTTGATCCTCTTACTTCCTTCCTTGCCTACTTTTCTGTTCCTGGATTTCCCCCCCTACTTTGCTTGTTATTGCTAATCCTGGATACCCTGGAACCACGAGCATCCCGGAACTCTGAACGCGCCCTGCAACCTGACGAGGCTCGGGCGAGCCTATTCAAGACGCGAACCACTCACAGGAAGAGTCCTGCGGCCGAACAAGGGAGATCCCGATCACAGGTGAGACGGGGGGAGATTTACGACAGCCTGTTTGTTAAAAAAATGTTTAAATAAATGGAAGGATGGTAGACCGACCTCAGGAAAATTTATGGGGCTAATCCACACATATTTTCCTATGCTCACACCACAACAAAAGCATAGACCTGTGTACTCTGGGCTGGACACCACCAACAGGCACAGTCTGCCCCTGTCATATTTAGTTGGAATGTGACAGACAAGGAGGGCACAACATGATGTCAGGAAGGGGGAGGCCAAACTTCCCCCTGCCATGGACAGCCTGATTAACTGACAAAGGCTCCATGGAACCGCCCTGCCCTACAGCTGGTGGCAGCGATTAACATACCAACATAGGATATTTCAAACAGGCCCACAGGGGGCCTGGCTGCAGAGGATAACAATGGAGACAAGAAACCCAACAACCTTTCATGTGTAAATGTGTTAACCTGAAGCAAGCTCCTGCCCTCAGTATCAATGACTAGTGAACTGACCCGTCTGGGTCTTTTGTTGCAGTAGGCCACCCCTGCTAGGGGCACCCATTCATAAAATACCAGAATGTGGTTTGAGGAAGCCAGAGAGTCTGGTCTCTCAGCATCTTCAAGGGAGACCTGCCGCTTTAATCAGGAAGCCCAGGGAGATGCATTGACCAGACAAACTCTTTGATCACAGCAGACATGCAGTTGGATGGACCTACTGCCACAAGGGATTGAGCCTAGAGCTATTTCTGTTGAGAGGAGGTTTCTGCCAGCTTGGTTTTGGGTCACCCCTGGCTCCTGTTCCACCCATTTACCTTTTCCTGTTGCAAAGCACTCTGGTTATGACTTCATGCATGTAGAAAATTGTTGGTAGGGTCCCCAGGATTGGTTAACTAAGGTAGGCTTAGCCTACACCAATTACTGTGTCCCACTTGGCTTTAAAAGAGGTCTGGAGCCCCTCTTAAGTGGATGATCTGAAGACTTCACAAGAAGTAAGAAAAAATAACTAACCCTTGGACACTGGCTGAAGGTACAGTCTGCCTTACAGCTTCTGCAGTGAAGGAAGGCCAGGACATACAAAGAGGGAAGCAAAATCCCTCCCCTTAACTTCTCCCAGGGAACAGAGGGAGAAATTAACCCAGAGAACGTGCCAGCCGCTCCAGAACCGGTACCCATTCAGCACACATCGTGCCCTTCTAGGCCCTGCAGCAAACTTCCTGGATAGGGAGTGCCAGACGGTCTCTGAACCCGAAATCAAGGACAAGGCATATGTCTGCAACACACTCCCGAACTTTGGACCATCTGCCTTAAAGGACGACACACACCCAGTGAAAAAGCTGGGTGAAGTGCATCGATAAGCATCTAACGTTGTCCACCTTAAAGGACATTCCTGAGCCAGTCGAGTTCCTCGATCCGCAAACGACTGCAACGCTGACGGCTGTCAAACCGCAGTTGCTTCAGAACCACTGATCAGCACTGAGACGACGTTTCCTGAACCTGAGTCAACCTGAAGGCCAGCCTGCTGCTGTTTGACAAGCTTCTCTCACCGAACCGTCTTGCCGCATGATACCAACAGCTGACAGCCGTCTCAAACTCTGTTGCAAGGGCCTGGAGAGCACCCTGAAGCCGACTCCACCCTGTCGAGCACCAAGAACACCTACAGCAAATGGTACATTGTGGTTCTGTCCCCCTGGTCCTTACCAGAATGCCCCTCAAGACATTTTAAGACGCTTTCCCCCTTTTACTGAAGACAAGAACCGTTAAAAATGATTGTGGTTATTAACCATACCAACTACCTTCCTGTCAGTATCCAGAGTGCATCCCTTTTCCTTCTTAGAAACTGCCCTCTGCATTTTTTTATAGGTTGGATTGTATTAAGTGGTGCTATTAGGCTGCGTGCTGTGATGATAATAATAAAGTAGATATTTTTATACAACCTTGACTGGACACTCCTTTTATCATTGAGTAATAATTGTATTTTCGCTGTGTTGCAACTAACCAACGATCCATGACCTTTAGAGGCGATACGGCAACTGTTCCATACTCATTACCAAACGTGCATAAGGAGATTTATATTTTTAATTGAATGCTTACTTAATCCAATCTGTTCCAATCCATTCTGGTGTACTAGAGGTGTGGGGCTGATCAATGGTTTAGACACCGATGTTCACCTCTGGACCACTGGTAACCCGGAACTTGATTCGTCACACTCCTATATTCAGATACTGCCATCTTATGCTTGTTATAGCCTCACAGGTAAAGTGTAGCTATAATATGTAAGGTTTAGTCAGCCATGTCAAGCATCTGCTGCCATATGCCCTTTGCAGCTTCCATGGCCATCTAATGCAAGTTGATGGCTCATTTCCCTGATATCTTCAACGTATACAGGATGCAGCCTCACATGGCATGCATAGCCTTATATGCTTCCAAAATGCCATTTAATGACTGTGATGCTCCTATGTGCTGACATTGTTGTCGAGTGCAGCCTCAAACGCCCCAGCAGTGCCATTTAATTTAAGTAAGTCCTTCATATGCCTCGTACATGCATCATATGTACGAAACAGTTCCATGTAATAATGTCCCCGCAAAATTGTCTTCTGACAAAAAAGTCGCAGTTTTTTGCAGAGACATTATTAAATTGTACATGCGGGCACCCCCCGCAACTCCTGAATTTTTTTTCTTCTAACAAAGGGAGCAGGGGACATCACCGCAACCCGTTCCCAGACATAATGGCAACATATATAATGTCGCCATTGGGTTTTCCCGGCGACATTATGTATGGGGACATTAGTACCTGATACCATAAGAAACGGGCTAACATATGCAGATGCTTTTATCATATTCCAGTTGCAGTCCCAGTGCCTCAGAAATGATATCTAATGACGGTTAATGTCTCATATACAGGATATAGTTATCACGTGTTATTTGCAGCCTCGCGTTTTCTGTTGCTGCCATCGCGTGCAAAACGCAGCCTCAAATGCCACAGAAATGCCATGTAATGATAAACAATACTTTATCCGTGGTAGAGTCACCACACGTACGGTATGGCCTCATATATGCAGGTTGCACCCCTCGGCTGTACTGTCCTTTATTCTCTCACCAATCTCTTGGACCTACAGGTATACCATATGTATGGTACAGCCTCACATGTGCAGGTGCTGCCCCTCGACCCCCACTGTGCATCTTCCCCCATCGGAATGCCTGGTCGTACTTGGTGACCTTGACTAAGGTACAGCCTCACATATGCAGTGACTGCCCATTCGCTGCGCCCCCTGACATGTGATGAGAGGTTCTCGCTCTGGATCCATTGGCACGCAGTGCCCTAGCTCCTCGGAAAACAAAAAGTCTACACCCCTGTACCAATGAACCATCAATGTTTCTCCCCTATCCAATCAGAAACTAATAGAAAGTTGCTGAGAGCGGTACAACGTCCTTTCATCGCCTGCATTTTCATCCCCTGGTATTTTAAGGTGCATATTACAAAGAATATGCTCATCGAATTTTTTAGGGGAGTGGGAAAGGGCAGATAAGGGTTTGGGTGCATAGGCAATAGCCAAAAATAAGTGTGGGAGGGGGTAACCCCCCCTAAAAAAAAACAATGAGCATTTTCGATGGAATGTGCACGTTAAAATGACAGGGGATGAAATTGCACCAGATGAAATGACATGGAACCCTGACAGCTACAGGGGGGACATGGGGTGGGCATTGCCAAAAGTAAACCGCTGCAACTGCAATCACTTAACCAGGGGTCACAAGGGTCATGGGCACTGAATAAAACACTATAAGTAGAGTGTCATTTTGGCCCCATCGAGATTCTGCCACCAAACACGAGATGCACAGTGGTTAAAGGGCATGTACATACACATGTCACTGTCACAAGGATACAAGACCCTTTAATAAAACTAAAGAGAACATGTCTAGTTAACTTGAAAAGGTGAACAGAGAGTGGCCACACACCGGCCTGGGTTCTGGATAGATGCCAGAGGCTAGTAGAAATGGAATAAAATGCTCCTCTGTGAGTGACATGGGCTTGTGCCACAATATACTAGATAGAGGAGAAGCAAAGCACTGAAGTGGCTCTGATATGACATAAAATACAACAAAATAAGTCCAAAATACCCCCCTCCATTGCCCAATGATATAACCATGGAGTGAGTAAGTAATGGAAGTGTAAAGTACCTTTAGGTGGTGCTGCAAACCAACCCCATTGTGGTTTGATGCTGCTATGCAAGGTATGGATTAAAAATGGCATGCTGGGAAGAGCCTAGCATGCTGGATCAGAAAGGAGCTGCAAGAGTCTGCCTGGACAGTAGGACAGAAAGAACAGAAAAATAGGAAAATCGGCATTGATTGTGCCTGATTTTAGCTAGATGGAGACTAGGGAACCAGACAAAGACTGGTTCGCTGAATAGAAGGGGAGCCAGGTCATGACTGGCTCCCCGGGCGCTCATTTAGCTAAATCGCCTTTGACATCTATCTTTCCACCCACATAGGGGCTATTACGGCTCCACCACCCTTCTATATAATTGGGCAGGCAGCCGTGTGTCACCTCCTATCGGGACATACATACATCACTTTGATGCCCCCAGCACCAGACCTCTTCTACCCAGTTCATTAAATTAGGTTCTTTTGTCTTGTACTAGTGCTCTGACCCTCTATATGCACACTTTACTGGTATTCCAATCCACATTCCAAATGCTGCTCTCCAGCCCAGTGACAGCTCTTTTTCTGTCCCACAGGGCCGTTGCCGGGCTACAACGACGCTGGCCCTTCTGAGCGTACGCGTCGGCTGCACTGTGCTCCTCCGAGCATGCGCACCACTCAAGTGCAGCCTTTCGCCACGCTCAGGCCCTTTCGGCAGCTCTCCTCCCAATACACGGGGCCGATGCCGGATATCTATTACGCCGGCCCCGTGTAATTCTACTGCGAGTGCGCGCAAAAGCAGCATCTCCATTTAGACGCATGCCCAGTGCAGCACAACGACGCACAGCTCCATTTTTGACTCCAGAGGTCAGACGGAGCGCCGGATTTCTTCCAACACCCAAACACAAAGGTAAATGAGCGCCCAGGGAGCCAGTCATGACCTGGCTCCCCTTCTATTCAGCGAACCAGTGATTGTCTGGTTCCCTAGTCTCCATCTAGCTAAAATCAGGCACAATTAATGCCGATTTTCCTATTTTTCTGTTCTTTCTGTCCTACTGTCCAGGCAGACGCTTGCAGCTCCTTTCTGGTCCAGCATGCTAGGCTCTTCCCAGCACGCCATTTTTAATCCATACCTTGGATAGCAGCATCAAACCACAATAGGGTTGGTTTGCAGCACCGCCTAAAGGTACTTTACACTTCCATTACTTACTCACTCCATGGTTATATCATTGGGCAATGGAGGGGGGTATTTTGGACTTATTTTGTTGTATTTTATGTCATATCAGAGCCACTTCAGTGCTTTGCTTCTCCTCTATCTAGTATATTGTGGCACAAGCCCATGTCACTCACAGAGGAGCATTTTATTCCATTTCTACTAGCCTCTGGCATCTATCCAGAACCCAGGCCGGTGTGTGGCCACTCTCTGTTCACCTTTTCAAGTTAACTAGACATGTTCTCTTTAGTTTTATTAAAGGGTCTTGTATCCTTGTGACAGTGACATGTGTCTGTACATGCCCTTTAACCACTGTGCATCTCCTACATTTTTGATAGTCCACT
Organism: Ambystoma mexicanum; assembly: GCF_040938575.1. Classification (NCBI taxonomy): domain Eukaryota; kingdom Metazoa; phylum Chordata; class Amphibia; order Caudata; family Ambystomatidae; genus Ambystoma; species Ambystoma mexicanum. The sequence continues at coordinate 251,528,609 of NC_090922.1, read as the reverse complement.
TTAGTAACTCGAGTTACCCTTAAATCTTTCACAGGGAACTCCATTCCTTGGCTCCATGAAGAAGGCTGTGACCCACCAAAGCCGAAACGTCCTGGGACTCCTTCACCCTAGTGGTGTGACGGGATCCCCCTTAAATCTTAGTTGAGATTTAATTCAGTGACTTCGATCAACTACTTTTTGGTCACCCTTTAGCCTGGCTATGATAGACCCTTCCAAGGTCTTTATACCTTTTGAGGATTATTAAGGTTACACCAGTTACATGTTGCATTGGGTAAACCTGGTATTAACCCGTTGGGTAAAACCGTTTTACAATTAGAAAAACATAAAAACAGAATGTATTAGTGGCAATATGATGCCTTTATACTACTGTCTTGTTTTCGATCAAAGTTAACACACAGCACATGCTTGTATGAACTGACTTTATTCTTTGTTTCAGGCTTTGCACCTATACTGGTTTGTATTTTGTTGTGTGATTTGGGTGAAACATGTGCACCCTTTTGTATGATACTTACAATTCCTTCACAAAATGTTTAAAGAAATAAGGACAGCCACTTAATAAAAGCTGTTCCATTACAAACTAATGATCTAGCACATGTGAATTATTACCAGTATTTTTCATGTACTGCTATCTTTGGTAACTATATACATTGTGACACCCAAAGATAGTATACTGTCTCTAAACTTACACTTCAATGAATAACCTGCAGCCAGCTTAGACTTCTCCAGTCAGGACAAACCCCCCTTTTTGTACACATTGGTTAGTTGCAACACAGCGAAAATACAATTATTACCCAATGATAAAAGGGACTGTCCAGTCAAAGTTGTATAAAAACATCTACTTTATTATTATTCAGCAGACAGTTCTAGCACATTACAAAATACAACCCACAGTGTAAAGGAATGCAGAGGACAGATAGTTTCAAGAATGAAAAGGGATGCACTCTGGATACTGACAGGAGGGTACTCGGTAAAGTAATTCATCGCAATAGTTCACAGATACTTGGTTTCAGCACAAAGAGAGCAATGGGTTGTAAAATGTCACTAGGGTCCTTCAGAGAAGGACCAGAGGGACAGAACCACAATATACTGTGTGCTTGTAGAAGTTCTTGGTGCTCGACAGGCTAGAGTCGGTTTCAGGGCGATTTGCAGCTCCTGCAACAGAGTTCAAGATGGGAGATAGCTGTGGGTATCAGACGGCAGGCAGTTCGGCGAGCGAGGCTGGATGAATGCAGGCAGGCCTACATGGCGTAACAGGGTCAGGAATCGTTGTCTCAATACTGGTTGACAGGTCTAAAGCACTGGTTGTGGCGTCTCGGACAACGTTAGTGACTGCGGTGTGACAACAGCCGGCGGTGCAGTCGGTTGACGCTCGAGGGGCTCAAATGGCTCGAAATATGTCAGTTCAGGCAGATGCTGGTTGATGCTTGTCGATGCACTTCTCCTAGCTTCTTCACTGGGCTTGTGTTGTACATTAAGGTGGACGGCACAAAGCTGAGGAAAATGTTGCAGGTACCGGCCTTGTCCTGGGTTTGGTTCAGAAACTGTCTGGCACTTCCCACCTAGGAAGCTTGCTGCAGAGCCTAGCAGGGCACGCTGTGTGCTGGCTGGGTACCAGTTCTGGAGCTGCTGGAGGGTCCTTTGGCTTCAGTATCTCCCTCTGTTCCCTGGGAGATGCTTAAGAGAGGGATCTTGCTTCCCTCTTTGGAAATCCTGGCCTTCCTTCACTGGCAGAAGCTGTAATGCAGACTGTACCTTCAGCCAGGGTGCACATGAGTTATTCTTGTTATTCCTTGCAAAGTCTTCAGATTATCTGCCGAAAAGAGGGGCTCAGCCCCTCTTTTAAAGCCAAATGGGCCACAGTGATTGATGTAGGCTAAGCCTAACTTAATGAACCAATCCTGGGTCCCCACCAACAATCTTCTATATGCATGAGGTCATGACCAGAGTGCTTTGCAACAGAAAAGGTCAAGGTGTGAAAGCATGTAATACTAAGTCCCACCCTTCTTCCTGTCTGTTGTGGATCAAAGGGTCTCTCTAGTTAATGGAGTTCTCTGTGGTTCCTGATTAAAGTGGCAGGCCTCCCTTAAAGCTGCAGAGAGAACAGACTTTCTGCCTCCTGCAAACCACATTGTTGTACCTTCTGAATGGGGTCTCCCTGTGGGGGCTGCCTACAGTAAGCACATAGTCCCAAACATGACAGGTCACTGCCCTTTTTACTGAGAGGCAGCAGATGGCTTAAGTTTGACGCAGTGCATATCAAAGGGTGTTGGGGTTTCCTCTTTGCTTTGTTAAAGCTCTGAAGCCAGGCCCCATGTGGGCCTGTTTGAACTATACGCTGTTAGCATGTTAATTATGTTCATTGCTGCTACCATCTGCAGAGGGTAAACAAACAGACAGGGTGGATCCATGGAGCCTATGATAGTTAATTAGGCTGGCCATGGCATGAGGAATGTTTTGGCCCTCTCCCTTCTGAGATGCATCATATACTCCACCTGTCAGATCCCAAATAAATATAATGGGGAGGACTGCGGTTGTAGGGTGTGTCCTCCCAGAGTACACAGGTCTATGTGTATGTCATGCAGTGAGCATAAGAAAATATGTGCAGATTAGCCCCACATATTTTCCACAGGTTGATCTACCATCATTCAATTTCATATAACATTTTAAAAAGCCCAGGTGAGCGCGGATAGTCAAATTCTTTGCATACCCCCCAGCCTCAACATGTGAACCAGCACCCTACTGGGGGCCTGGTTCATCATCAAGGCGAAAGTACCGGCTGAGGGCATCTGCATTTCCATGCTGGGAGCCTGGTTTATGCTGGATGTTCATATGTAATCCCTGCATTGATATGACCCAACGCAGAAGCTTAGGGTTCTCCACTTGCATGGCTATTAACCATCGAGAGATGGTTTTCTGAATGGATCGTAAAGTGCGACCCAAAGATGTAGGGTTTCCGTTTCTTTACAGCCCACACAACCACATAAGCTTCTTTTTCAACTACAGTCCAGTCCCTTCCCCTTTTTGTCAATCGCTTGTTAATGTAGGCGACATGTTGCTCTACCCCTTGAGAGTTCAGCTGAGCTAACGCTGCTTCAATTCCAAAATCACAGGCGTCTGTCTGTATAAAGAACTCCTGACCATAGTCTGGCACTTTCAGAACTGGGGTCCTGCACAATCCATCCTTTAAATCGTGGAAGGAGGTTTGACAGGTGGGGGCCCAAGTTACCTTCTTCGGAATTTTCTTGGAAGTTACATCATTCAGGGGCGTGGCGGTGGTCCCATACTCCTTGCTGAATGACTGGTAGTACCCAGTGAGTCCTAGAAAGGGTCTCACCTGCGTCTGTGTGGTGGGGATGTCCGAATCCTTCACGGCCTGTACCTTTGCTTTGAGAGGTTGTTTCTTACCTCCACCGACCAGGTGGCCTAGGTGAGTCACTCTGCCCTGCTCTATCTGGCAATTTGTTGCCTTGATAGTCACACCTGCATTCTGCAGCGCCTGAATCACTTGTTTCAGGTTGGGTAAGTGATCCTCCCAGGTGTGGCTGAAGACATCAATGTCATCTAAATAGGTGACACTGAAGTTTTCCAGACCAGACAAAACCTGGTTAACCATCTGCTGAAAAGTGGCAGGGGAATTCGTCAATCCGAACGGCATCACTCGCTTTATCCCTGTCCCTCTCGCTTTCCCTCGCTTTCTCTTCTCTCTCTCTTGCTCTCCATCACTCTTCTCTCTCTCTCTGACCCAGTCGAAAAGAACCTTAAAGGATTTCTGAGGACTTTTCACAATATTTACCTCCAGCGCTGGGGTGGAGGTAAAAATTGGAGAGTTTTCAAGGCAGACTGACAGTTTTAATAGGGTTGTACTGTAGACGTTCATGGTATTTCCTTCCGAATATCAATGGCGTTAAATACCTCCATAACTGTATTGAGATGGCTGCTAAAACGGGCAGTATTGAGAAAATGCTATCTGTTTTAGCATTGCCTCCAAACTTAAAATGGGCCCTGACCCTCTAAATCTGGAAGCCCACACACATTGGTTCTACCAAAGATCATTGCTGTAGGTTGGTCCTTGAACGGGAGAGAATTCCAGATGCCTTTCAGACTCCCAATCTCCCTATTTGCTCTTCAGCCCTCAGTGGTTTGTTTTCTCTGTCAAGCACATGTCTTGTGCGCTGCCAAAATCAACCAGGTACTATTTGCATACCCAGCAATCCCTGTTATTTGGATTAGACGCAGATGCTTTCTTCCTGTAAATCATGTCATGTTTTCATGTAGGATGCAATATCAGAGGATTGAGTGGAGAGAGTTGAGTGAACAGAGAGTTCTGCAAGAATAAACATGGTCACCCTAATTTTGACATCTTCCCAAAATAATAGTGCTATATATTCCAAATTCTCCTACTATAGAAAATGCTTGTTCTGGGCAACACACTATCAAAAGAGATACACAGTGATGCACACCTCCCTCGGCACCCATGCAGTAGCTTTTGAAAAGCCTTCTTTACACCAGGTGGGCACTAGCGATTTTACTGGAGGACTGATGTACCTCGCAAGCCTTCTATGCTAAGCCAGACTGTGCAAAGGGTGGGCCAGCTCATTTTGTGTCTTAAACAGATTTTCTTTTAAACTAGAAATCAAGATTCATGTGTATATTGCATGTTACTAAATGTGTAGCATTTCCCAGAAAATGGTGTAACGTTTCATACAAATACAATGAAAACATGTAGGTTGCAGAAGGCTAGATACTTGCGATTGGTATGATCCACAAGTGCAGATTTTGCTGGTTCAACCTTGCTATCTGCAAGGTTAAAATCTACTTTTGCCGGTTTGCAGAAACCTGAAAGATTGCAGGCGCGGCTAGATGCAGTGGGACATTTTAAGGTACAGAGGAGAGAGCAGGGCAGATTAAGTGAGAGCAATTTGCCTCCGTCCAGCGTGAAAGCCTCTAAATTTTGGTCCCGCCCCCCAGCAGTAACTCTCCCAGGGCCAGTGAACTGCAGGAGAAGCTGCAACTCATATAGAGGATGAGTCACTGAGAAGCTGCAACTCATATAGAGGATGGGTCACTGGGAATGGTGGGTGAGGCTGTGGACGAACACCACGCAGCAAGTAAGGCACCTGCCAGAGCAGGCCATAGGGGGGGCGAGCCAGGCGACAGCCCGGGGTGCCCCGCCCCCCAGGGCGCCATTAGCCCCCGACACGCCAGCTCGGGGGAGTCTTTCAAGGGCTCCCCCGAGCTGGAGTTGTGGGAGTAGGCGTGGCAGGCAGCCTTTTACTATAAAATGTGCCCGCGGCGGTGGGTGCATTTAAATGGGCCCCTCAGCCACGGGCACTTTTCATAAAAAAAGGTGCCATTAGTCCCCACCACGCCAGCTCGGGGTGGCAGAGGGGGAGTCTTTCAAGTGCTCCCCTGAGCTGGCATGGTGGCAGAAGGCGTGGCAGTCGCCTCATTGTCATTGAATGCACCCGCAGCAGCGGGCTCATTCAATGACAATCGCCGGAGCGAGGAAGTTAAAAAAAAATTAAAATAAAATAAAGTTGCCCATCCTGGACCCGCCCCCTTCTGCCCTGCCCCCTGTTAACGAGGGGCGCGCGGTGACAAGGGTGGGAGCCATTTCGCCCAGGGCGCTGTTACCTTTAAGGCCGGCCCTGGCTCCTGCACAGTGTTGCATGCCATGGTTTATATGAAGCACAGGGCCTAATTCATGGTACGTTTAGCGCTGTGCAAAGTGGCTTTCCACTGCCAACAAACACGTTGAACAGGGTCTGATTCACAAAGCAGTGTAAAGTGTATTTTTGCAGTGCAAAGTCAGTTTGCACTGCAAAAGTACTTGTTGCACCGTGAATTAGGCCCATTTAGCGCAGTGCAAAGTGACCTTGTACCGCTCTGTGAATCAGGCGATTTTCAGCGTGTTTGCTGGCAGTGCACCGCACTAAACATTCCATGAATTAGGCCCATAATAATTAAAATTATTCTTTTATAACTCGCTTAATACCACCGAGTGGCTTTCACAGACAGGACTTCCCCAGTTTCAACCAAGGTACCGTGGCTCTCACGGACAGGACTTCCCGAGTCCTAGCCAAGGTTTTCTGGCACTCACGGACAGGACTTCCCCAGTCCTAACCAAGGTGCCACAAGGACAGGGCTTCCCCAGTCCTAGCCAGGGTGCCTTGGCTTTCACCGACAGGACTTCCGCAGTCCTAGCCAAGGTGCTGTGGCTCTCACAGACAGGACTTCCCCAGTCCTAACCAAGGTGCCGTGGCTTTTACGGACAGGACTTCCCTGGTCTTAGCCAGGGTGCCCTGGCTCTCACGGACAGGACTTCCCCAGTCTTATCCAGGGTGCCCTGGCTCTCACGGACAGGACTGCCCCAGTCCTAACCAAGGTGCCGCACGGACAGGTCTTCCCCAGTCCTAGCCAAGGTGTCCTGGCTCTCACGGACAGGACTTCCCCAGTCCTAGCCAGGGGGCCCTGGTTCTCACGGACAGGACTTCCCCAGTCCTAACCAAGGTGCCGTGGCTCTCATGGACAGGACTTCTCCAGTCCTAGCCGGGGTGCTGTGGCTCTCTCGGACAGGACTTCCCCAGTTCTAGCCAAAGAGCCATGGCTCTCACCGGCAGGACTTCCCCATTCTAGGCCAAGGTGCCCTGGCTCTCACGGGCAGGACTTCCCCAGTCCTAGCCAGGGTGCCCTGTCTCTCACGGACAGGACTTCCCCAGTCCTAGCCAAGGTGCCCTGGCTTTCACGGACAGGACTTCCCCAGTTTCAACCAAGTTGCCGTGGCTCTCACGGACAGGACTTCCCCAGTTCTAGCCAGGGGGCCCTGGCTCTCATGGACAGGACTTGCCCAGTCCTAGTCAAGGTGCCATAACTCTCACGCACAGGACTTCCCCAGTCCTAGCCAAGGTGCCGTGGCTCTTACGGACAGGACTTCCCTGGTCCTAGCCAGGGTGCCCTGGCTCTCATGGACAGGACTTCCCCGGTCCTAGCCAGGGTGCTGTGGCTCTCTCGGACAGGACTTCCCCAGTTCTAGCCAAAGAGCCATGGCTCTCACCGGCAGGACTTCCCCAGTCTAGGCCAAGGTGCCCTGGCTCTCACGGGCAGGACTTCCCCAGTCCTAGCCAGGGTGCCCTGTCTCCACGGACAGGACTTCCCCAGTCCTATCCAAGGTGCCCTGGCTTTCACGGACAGGACTTCCCCAGTTTCAACCAAGTTGCCGTGGCTCTCACGGACAGGACTTCCCCAGTTCTAGCCAGGGGGCCCTGGCTCTCATGGACAGGACTTCCCCAGTCCTAGTCAAGGTGCCATAACTCTCACGCACAGGACTTCCCCAGTCCTAGCCAAGGTGCCCTGGCTCTCACACATAGGACTTCCCCAGTCTTAGCCAAGGTGCCCTGGCTCTCACAGACAGGACTTCCCCAGTCGTAACCAAGGTGCTGTGGCTCTCATGGAGAGGACTTCCCCAGTCCTAGCCAAGGTGCCCTGGCTCTCACGGGCAGGACTTCCCCATTCCTAGCCAGGGTGCCCTGTCTCTCACAGACAGGACTTCCCCAGTCCTAGCCAAGGTGCAGTGGCTCTCATGGACAGGACTTCCCCAGTCATATCCAAGGAGCCACACTGACAGAGCTTCCCCAGTCCCAGCCAAGGTGCACTGGCACTCACGGACAGGACTTCCCCAGTCCTAGCCAAGGTGCTGTGGCTCTCACGTACAGGACTTCCCCAGTCCAAACCAAGGTGCCTTGGCTCTCACGGACAGGACTTCCCCAGTCCTAAACTAGGTGCCGCACGGACAGGACTCCTTCCCGAGTCCTATCCAAGGTGCCACACGAAGAGGACTTCCCCAGTCCTAGCCAAGGTGCTGTGGCTATCACGGAAAGGACTTCCCCAGTCCTAGCAAAGGTGCCTTGGCTCTCATGCACGGGACTTCCCCGGTCCGAGCCAAGGTGCCCTGGCTCTCACGGACAGGACTTCCCCAGTCCTAACCAAGGTGCTGTGGCTCTTATGGACAGGACTTCCCTGGTCCTAGCCAGGGTGCCCTGGCTCTCACGGACAGGACTTCCCCAGTCCTAACCAAGGTGCCTTGGCTCTCACGGACAGGACTTCCCCAGTCCTAAACAAGGTGCCGCACGGACAGGACTCCTTCCCCAGTCCTAACCAAGGTGCCGCATGGACAGGACTTCCCCAGTCGTAGCCAAGGTGCCCTGGCTCTCACGGACAAGACTTCCCCAGTCCTAGCCAGGGTGCCCCGGCTCTCACGGACAGGACTTCCCCAGTCCGAGCCAAGGTGCCCTGGCTCTCACGGACAGGACTTCCCCAGTCCTAACCAAGGTGCTAACCAAGGTGCCGTGGCTCTTACGGACAGGACTTCCCCGGTCCTAGCCAAGGTGCACTGGCTCTGACTGACAGGACTTCCTCAGTCCTAGCCAGGGTGGCCTGGCTTTCACAGACAGGACTTCCCCAGTCCTAACCAAGGTGCCACAAGGACAGGACTTCCCCAGTCCTAGCCAGGGTGCCGTGGCTCTCACAGACAGGACTTCTCCAGTCCCAGCCAATGTGTTGTGGCTCTCTCGGACAGGACTTCCCCAGTCCTAGCCAAGGTGCCATGGCTCTTACGGACAGGACTTCCCCGGTCCTAGCCAAGGTGCCCTGGCTCTCACGGACAGGACTTCCCAAGTCCTAGCCACGGTGCCCTGGCTCTCACAGATAAGACTTGCCTTGTCCTAGCCAAGATACCCTGGCTCTCACGGACAGGACTTCCTCAGTCCTAACCAAGGTGACGTACGGATAGGACTTCCCAAGTCCTAGCCAAGGTGCCCTGGCTCTCACGCATAGGACTTCCCCAGTCCTAGCCAAGGTGCCCTGGCTCTCACGGATAGGACTTCCCCAGTCCTAACCAAGGTGCCGCACGGACAGGACTCCTTCCCCAGTCCTATCCAAGGTGCACTGGCTCTCACGGACAGGACTTCCTCAGTCCTAGCCAGGATGGCCTGAATTTCACAGACAGGACTTCCCCAGTCCTAACGAAGGTACCACAAGGAGAGGACTTCCCCAGTCCTAGCCAGGGTGCTGTGGCTCTCACAGACAGGACTTCTCCAGTCCCAGCCAAGGTGCTGTGGCTCTCTCGGACAGGACTTCCCCAGTCCTAGCCAAGGTGCCGTGGCTCTCACCAGCAGGACTTCCCCAGTTCAAGCCAAGGTGCTGTGGCTCTCACGGACAGGACTTCCCCAGTCCTACCCAAGGTGCCCTGGCTCTCACGGACAGGAGTTCCCCAGTCCTAGCCATGGTCCCCTGGCTCTGACGGACAAGACTTCCCCAGTCCTATCCAAGGTGCCCTGGCTCTCACAGACGGGACTTCCCCAGTCCTAACCAAGGTGCTGCACGGACAGGACTTCCCTAGTCCTAGCCAGGGTGCCCCGGCTCTCACGGATAGGACTTTCCCAGTCCTAGCCAGGATGCCCTGGTTCTCATGGACAGGACTTCCCCAGTCCTAGCCAAGGTGCCGTGGCTCTCACAGACAGGACTTCACGGTCTGAGCCGAGGTGCCCTGGCTCTCACAGACAGGACTTGCACGTTCCTAGCCAAGGTGCCCTAGCTCTCACGGTCAGGACTTTCCCGGTCCTAGCCAAGGTGCCGTGGCTCTCACAGACAGGACTTCCCCAGTCCTAACCAAGGTGCTGCATGGACAGGACTTCTGCAGTCCTAGCCAGGGTGCTGTGGCTCTCAAGGTCAGGACTTCCCCAGTCCTAGCCAAGGTGCTGTGGCTCTCACAGACAGGACTTCACGGTCCTAGCCAGGGTGCCCTGGCTCTCACGGACAGGACTTCCCCGGTTCTAGCCAAGGTATTGTGGCTCTAACGGACAGGATTTCCCTGGTCCTAGCCAAGGTGCCATGGCTCTCACGGACAGGACTTCCCCAGTCCTAGCGAGGGTGCGCTGGCTCGCACACACAGGACTTCCCCAGTCCTAGCCAAGGTGCTGTGGCTCTCATGGATAGGACTTCCCCAGTCCTAGACAAGGTGCCGTGGCTCTCACAGAAAGGACTTCCCCAGTCCTATCCAAGGTGCCCTGGCTCTCACAGACGGGACTTCCCCAGTCCTAACCAAGGTTCTGCACGGGCAGGACTTCCCCAGTCCTAGCCCAGGTGCCCTGGCTCTCACGGACAAGACTTCCCCAGTCCTAGCCAGGGTGCCCCGGCTCTCACGGATAGGACTTTCCCAGTCCTAGCCAGGATGCCCTGGTTCTCATGGACAGGACTTCCCCAGTCCTAGCCAAGGTGCCGTGGCTCTCACAGACAGGACTTCACGGTCTGAGCCGAGGTGCCATGGCTCTCACGGACAGGACTTCCCCAGTCCTAGCGAGGGTGCGCTGGCTCGCACACACAGGACTTCCCCAGTCCTAGCCAAGGTGCTGTGGCTCTCATGGATAGGACTTCCCCAGTCCTAGACAAGGTGCCGTGGCTCTCACAGACAGGACTTCCCCAGTCCTATCCAAGGTGCCCTGGCTCTCACAGACGGGACTTCCCCAGTCCTAACCAAGGTTCTGCACGGACAGGACTTCCCCAGTCCTAGCCCAGGTGCCCTGGCTCTCACGGACAAGACTTCCCCAGTCCTAGCCAGGGTGCCCCGGCTCTCACGGATAGGACTTTCCCAGTCCTAGCCAGGATGCCCTGGTTCTCATGGACAGGACTTCCCCAGTCCTAGCCAAGGTGCTGTGGCTCTCACAGACAGGACTTCACGGTCTGAGCCGAGGTGCCCTGGCTCTCACAGACAGGACTTGCACGTTCCTAGCCAAGGTGCCCTAGCTCTCACGGTCAGGACTTTCCCGGTCCTAGCCAGGGTGCCGTGGCTCTCAAGGTCAGGACTTCCCCAGTCCTAGCCAAGGTGCTGTGGCTCTCACGGACAGGACTTCCCCAGTCCTAGCCAAGGAGCCACACGGACAGGACTTCCCCAGTCCCAGCCAAGGTGCCCTGGCACTCACGGATAGGACTTCCCCAGTCCTAGCCAAGGTGCTGTGGCTCTCACGTACAGGACTTCCCCAGTCCTAAACCAAGGTGCCTTGGCTTTCACAGACAGGACTTCCCCAGTCCTAACCAAGGTGCCGCACTGACAGGACTCCTTCCCCAGTCCTAGCCAAGGTGCCGTGACTCTCACAGACAGGACTTCACGGTCCTAGCCAGGGTGTCCTGGCTCTCACGGACAGGACTTCCCCGGTTCTAGCCAAGGTATTGTGGCTCTAACGGACAGGACTTCCCCGGTCCTAGCCAAGGTGCCATGGCTCTCACGCACAGGACTTCCCCAGTCCTAGCGAGGGTGCGCTGACTCGCACACACAGGACTTCCCCAGTCCTAGCCAAGGTGCTGTGGCTCTCATGGATAGGACTTCCCCAGTCCTAGACAAGGTGCCGTGGCTCTCACAGACAGGACTTCCCCAGTCCTAACCAAGGTGCTGTGGCTCTTATGGACAGAACTTCCCTGGTCCTAGCCAGGGTGCCCTGGCTCTCACGGACAGGACTTCCCCAGTCATAACCAAGGTGCCGTGGCTCTTACGTACAGGACTTCCCCGGTCCTAGCCAAGGTGCACTGGCTCTCACGGACAGGACTTCCTCATTCCTACCCAGGGAGCCCTGGCTTTCACAGACAGGACTTCCCCAGTCCTAGCCAAGGTGCCGTGGCTATCATGGACAGGACTTCCCCGGTCCGAGCCAAGGTGCCCTGGCTCTCACGGACAGGACTTCCCCAGTCCTAACCAAGGTGCTCTGGCTCTTATGGACAGGACTTCCCTGGTCCTAGCCAGGGTGCCCTGGCTCTCACGGGCAGGACTTCCCCAGTCCTAACCAAGGTGCCGTGGCTCTTAAGGACAGGACTTCCCCGGTCCTAGCCAAGGTGCACTGGCTCTCACGGACAGGACTTCCTCAGTCCTAGCCAGGATGGCCTGGCTTTCACAGACAGGACTTCCACAGTCCTAACCAAGGTGCCACAAGGACAGGACTTCCCCAGTCCTAGCCAGGGTGCCGTGGCTCTCACAGACAGGACTTCTCCAGTCCCAGCCAAGGTGCTGTGGCTCTCTCGGACAGGACTTCCTCAGTCCTAGCCAAGGTGTCGTGGCTCTCACCAGCAGGACTTCCCCAGTTCAAGCCAAGGGGCCGTGGCTCTCACGGACAGGACTTCCCCAGTCCTATCAAAGGTGCCCTGGCTCTCATGGACAGGACTTCCCCAGTCCTAGCCATGGTCCCCTGGCTCTGACGGACAAGACTTCCCCAGTCCTATCCAAGGTGCCCTGGCTCTCACAGACGGGACTTCCCCAGTCCTAACCAAGGTGCTGCATGGACTAGCCAAAGTGCCCTGGCTCTCACGGACAGGACTTCCCCAGTCCTAGCCACGGTGCCCTGGCTCTCACAGACAAGACTTCCCTGGTCCTAGCCAAGATACCCTGGCTCTCACGGACAGGACTTCCTCAGTCCTAATCAAGGTGCCGTACGGATAGGACTTCCCAAGTCCTAGCCAAGATGCCCTGGCTCTCACGCATAGGACTTCCCCAGTCCTAGCCAAGGTGCCCTGGCTCTCACGGATAGGACTTCCCCAGTCCTAACCAAGGTGCCCCACGGACAGGACTGCTTCCCCAGTCCTATCCAAGGTGCCACACGAACAGGACTTCCCCAGTCCTAGCCAAGGTGCTGTGGCTATCACGGAAAGGACTTCCCCAGTCCTAGCAAAGGTGCCTTGGCTCTCACGGACAGAACCTCCCCAGTCCTAACCAAGGTGCTGCACGGACAGGACTTCCCCAGTCCTAGCCAAGGTGCCCTGGCTCTCATGGACAAGACTTCGCAGTCCTAGCCAGGGTGCCCCGGCTCTCACGGACAGGACTTCCCCAGTCCTAGCCAGGATGCCCTGGTTCTCATGGACAGGACTTCCCCAGTCCTAGCCAAGGTGCCGTGGCTCTCACAGACAGGACTTCACGGTCCGAGCCAGGGTGCCCTGGCTCTCACAGACAGGACTTGCCCGTTCCTAGCCAAGGTGCCCTAGCTCTCACGGTCAGGACTTTCCCGGTCCTAGCCAAGGTGCCGTGGCTCTCACAGACAGGACTTCCCCAGTCCTAACCAAGGTGCTGCATGGACAGGACTTCTGCAGTCCTAGCCAGGTTGCCGTGGCTCTCAAGGTCAGGACTTCCCCAGTCCTAGCCAAGGTGCCGTGGCTCTCACAGACAGGACTTCACGGTCCGAGCCAGGGTGCCCTGGCTCTCACAGACAGGACTTGCCCGTTCCTAGCCAAGGTGCCCTAGCTCTCACGGTCAGGACTTTCCCGGTCCTAGCCAAGGTGCCGTGGCTCTCACAGACAGGACTTCCCCAGTCCTAACCAAGGTGCTGCATGGACAGGACTTCTGCAGTCCTAGCCAGGTTGCCGTGGCTCTCAAGGTCAGGACTTCCCCGGTCCTAGCCAAGGTGCCATGGCTCTCACGGACAGGACTTCCCCAGTCCTACCGAGGGTGCGCTGGCTCGCACAGACAGGACTTCCCCAGTCCTAGCCAAGGTGCTGTGGCTCTCATGGACAGGACTTCCCCAGTCCTAGACAAGCTGCCGTGGCTCTCACAGACAGGATTTCCCCAGTCCTAACCAAGGTGCTGTGGCTCTTATGGACAGAACTTCCCTGGTCCTAGTCAAGGTGCCCTGACTCTCACGGACAGGACTTCCCCAGTCCTAACCAAGGTGCTGTGGCTCTTATGGACAGGACTTCCCCAGTCCTAGCCAACTTGCCGTGGCTCTCACAGACAGGACTTCACGGTCCGAGCCAGGGTGCCCTGGCTCTCACAGACAGGACTTGCCCGTTCCTAGCCAAGGTGCCCTAGCTCTCACGGTCAGGACTTTCCCGGTCCTAGCCAAGGTGCCGTGGCTCTCACAGACAGGACTTCCCCAGTCCTAACCAAGGTGCTGCATGGACAGGACTTCTGCAGTCCTAGCCAGGTTGCCGTGGCTCTCAAGGTCAGGACTTCCCCAGTCCTAGCCAAGGTGCCGTGACTCTCACAGACAGGACTTCACGGTCCTAGCCAGGGTGTCCTGGCTCTCACGGACAGGACTTCCCCGGTTCTAGCCAAGGTCTTGTGGCTCTAACATACAGGACTTCCCCGGTCCTAGCCAAGGTGCCATGGCTCTCACGGACAGGACTTCCCCAGTCCTAGCGAGGGTGCGCTGGCTCGCACAGACAGGACTTCCCCAGTCCTAGCCAAGGTGCTGTGGCTCTCATGGACAGGACTTCCCCAGTCCTAGACAAGGTGCCGTGGCTCTCACAGACAGGACTTCCCCAGTCCTAACCAAGGTGCTGTGGCTCTTATGGACAGAACTTCCCCGGTCCTAGTCAAGGTGCCCTGACTCTCACGGACAGGACTTCCCCAGTCCTAACCAAGGTGCTGTGGCTCTTATGGACAGGACTTCCCTGGTCCTAGCCAGGGTGCCCTGGCTCTCACGGACAGGACTTCCCCAGTCCTAACCAAGGTGCCATGGCTCTTACGGACAGGACTTCCCCGGTCCTAGCCAAGGTACACTGGCTCTCACGGACAGGACTTCCACAGTCCTAGCCAGGATGGCCTGGCTTTCACAGACAGGACTTCCCCAGTCCTAACCAAGGTGCCACAAGGACAGGACTTCCCCAGTCCTAGCCAGGGTGCCGTGGCTCTCACAGACAGGACTTCTCCAGTCCCAGCGAAGGTGCTGTGGCTCTCTCGGACTGGACTTCCCCAGTCCTAGTCACGGTGCCGTGGCTCTCACAAGCAGGACTTCCCCAGTTCAAGCCAAGGTGCCGTGGCTCTCACGGACATGACTTCCCCAGTCCTACCCAAGGTGCCCTGGCTCTCACGGACAGGACTTCACCAGTCCTAGCCATGGTCCCCTGGCTCTGACGGACAAGACTTCCCCAGTCCTATCCAAGGTGCCCTGGCTCTCACAGACGGGACTTCCCCAGTCCTAACCAAGGTGCTGCATGGACTAGCCAAAGTGCCCTGGCTCTCACGGACAGGACTTCCCCAGTCCTAGCCACGGTGCCCTGGCTCTCACAGACAAGACTTCCCTAGTCCTAGCCAAGATACCCTGGCTCTCACGGACAGGACTTCCTCAGTCCTAACCAAGGTGCCGTACGGATAGGACTTCCCAAGTCCTAGCCAAGGTGCCCTGGGTATCACAGATAGGACTTCCCCAGTCCTAGCCAAGGTGCCCTAGCTCTCACGGATAGGACTTCCCCAGTCCTAGCCAAAGTGCCCTGGCTCTCACAGATAAGACTTCCCCAGTCCTAGCCATGGTGTCCTCGCTCTCACAGACAAGACTTCCCTAGTCCTCGCCAAGATACCCTGGCTCTCACGGACAGGACCTCCTCAGTCCTAACCAAGGTGCCGTACGGATAGGACTTCCCCAGTCCTAGCCAAGGTGCCCTGGCTCTCACAGACAGGACTTCCACAGTCCTAACCGAGGTGCTGTGGCTCTCAGGGACAGGACTTCCCCAGTCCTAACCAAGGTGCCTCATGGACAGGACTTCCCCAGTCCTAGCCAAGGTGCCCTGGCTCTCACGGGCAGGACTTCCCCATTCCTAGCCAGGGTGCCCTTTCTCTCACAGACAGGACTTCCCCAGTCCTAGCCAAGGTGCAGTGGCTCTCACGGACAGGACTTCCCCAGTCCTAGCCAAGGAGCCACACGGACAGGACTTCCCCAGTCCCAGCCAAGGTGCCCTGGCACTCACGGACAGGACTTCCCCAGTCCTAGCCAAGGTGCTGTGGCTCTCACGTACAGGACTTCCCCAGTCCTAAACCAAGGTGCCTTGGCTTTCACAGACAGGACTTCCCCAGTCCTAACCAAGGTGCCGCACTGACAGGACTCCTTCCCCAGTCCTAGCCAAGGTGCCGTGACTCTCACAGACAGGACTTCACGGTCCTAGCCAGGGTGTCCTGGCTCTCACGGACAGGACTTCCCCGGTTCTAGCCAAGGTCTTGTGGCTCTAACATACAGGACTTCGCCGGTCCTAGCCAAGGTGCCATGGCTCTCACGGACAGGACTTCCCCAGTCCTAGCGAGGGTGCGCTGGCTCGCACAGACAGGACTTCCCCAGTCCTAGCCAAGGTGCTGTGGCTCTCATGGACAGGACTTCCCCAGTCCTAGACAAGGTGCCGTGGCTCTCACAGACATGACTTCCCCAGTCCTAACCAAGGTGCTGTGGCTCTTATGGACAGAACTTCCCTGGTCCTAGTCAAGGTGCCCTGACTCTCACGGACAGGACTTCCCCAGTCCTAACCAAGGTGCTGTGGCTCTTATGGACAGGACTTCCCTGGTCCTAGCCAGGGTGCCCTGGCTCTCACGGACAGGACTTCCCCAGTCCTAACCAAGGTGCCATGGCTCTTACGGACAGGACTTCCCCGGTCCTAGCCAAGGTACACTGGCTCTCATGGACAGGACTTCCACAGTCCTAGCCAGGATGGCCTGGCTTTCACAGACAGGACTTCCCCAGTCCTAACCAAGGTGCCACAAGGACAGGACTTCCCCAGTCCTAGCCAGGGTGCCGTGGCTCTCACAGACAGGACTTCTCCAGTCCCAGCCAAGGTGCTGTGGCTCTCTCGGACTGGACTTCCCCAGTCCTAGCCACGGTGCCGTGGCTCTCACAAGCAGGACTTCCCCAGTTCAAGCCAAGGTGCCGTGGCTCTCACGGACATGACTTCCCCAGTCCTACCCAAGGTGCCCTGGCTCTCACGGACAGGACTTCACCAGTCCTAGCCATGGTCCCCTGGCTCTGACGGACAAGACTTCCCCAGTCCTATCCAAGGTGCCCTGGCTCTCACAGACGGGACTTCCCCAGTCCTAACCAAGATGCTGCATGGACTAGCCAAAGTGCCCTGGCTCTCACGGACAGGACTTCCCCAGTCCTAGCCACGGTGCCCTGGCTCTCACAGACAAGACTTCCCTAGTCCTAGCCAAGATACCCTGGCTCTCACGGACAGGACTTCCTCAGTCCTAACCAAGGTGCCGTACGGATAGGACTTCCCAAGTCCTAGCCAAGGTGCCCTGGCTCTCACGGATAGGACTTCCCCAGTCCTAGCCAAGGTGCCCTAGCTCTCACGGATAGGACTTCCCCAGTCCTAGCCAATGTGCCCTGGCTCTCACAGACAAGACTTCCCCAGTCCTAGCCATGGTGTCCTCGCTCTCACAGACAAGACTTCCCTAGTCCTAGCCAAGATACCCTGGCTCTCACGGACAGGACCTCCTCAGTCCTAACCAAGGTGCCGTACGGATAGGACTTCCCCAGTCCTAGCCAAGGTGCCCTGGCTCTCACAGACAGGACTTCCACAGTCCTAACCGAGGTGCTGTGGCTCTCAGGGACAGGGCTTCCCCAGTCCTAACCAAGGTGCCTCATGGACAGGACTTCCCCAGTCCTAGCCAAGGTGCCCTGGCTCTCACGGGCAGGACTTCCCCATTCCTAGCCAGGGTGCCCTTTCTCTCACAGACAGGACTTCCCCAGTCCTAGCCAAGGTGCAGTGGCTCTCACGGACAGGACTTCCCCAGTCCTAGCCAAGGAGCCACACGGACAGGACTTCCCCAGTCCCAGCCAAGGTGCCCTGGCACTCACGGACAGGACTTCCCCAGTCCTAGCCAAGGTGCTGTGGCTCTCACGTACAGGACTTCCCCAGTCCTAAACCAAGGTGCCTTGGCTTTCACAGACAGGCTTCCCCAGTCCTAACCAAGGTGCCGCACTGACAGGACTCCTTCCCCAGTCCTAGCCAAGGTGCCACACGAACAGGACTTCCCCAGTCCTAGCCAAGGTGCTGTGGCTATCACGGAAAGGACTTCCCCAGTCCTAGCAAAGGTGCCTTGGCTCTCACGGACAGGACTTCCCCAGTCCTAACCAAGGTGCCGCACGGACAGGACTTCCCCAGTCCTAGCCAAGGTGCCCTGGCTCTCACGGATAAGACTTCACCAGTCCTAGCCAAGGTGCTGTGGCTCTCACAGACAGGACTTGCCCGTTCCTAGCCAAGGCCCCTGCGTAGCAAGCAAACCTGTATCGCCATCTCACCAGCAACTGAATGTGTTGCCTGCAGGCTTCACGTAGGAGGCTGCAGTAGGTGCATTAACCCATTGGGCTGTCGACCCTCCTTCCTCTGAGAGCAGGAAACTGAATTTCCATGTTGCCTTCCTTTGGCACATTAGATCTATCTTTCAACCCAATTCAGAGGATGTTTTGCTTCACTGGAAAATGATACTCATTGTGAGGTTTGAGGCACCAATAGCTAAGCAGGTCGGTTAAATCTTTGCCTTTGTCATTGGGGTGTACTGATATGCGCAGGGCAATCTTCTGTCCACTGCTACTTTATGCTTTCGTATTGCTGCTTGTTCATGATTTTTGAATGTTAACACTCTGCTCTCAAAATTGAAAGATTTGAAAGACTCTTGCTGTAGCGAGCCTTTCCCACTCTTTGCCCTGGGGGTGAGAGGGCTGCTTTCTGCCTTTAACACCCTCAATTCTGGAGTGGCTGGCTCCAGCACTGAGAATAAGGGCCTAATCCTGGGGAGAAAAGGGCAGAGCTCTGCGCCCTGCGTCCATAACACTCCCAAACGCGACCACAGCCCTATGTCCGGTGGAAGGAGGGTCGACAGCTCAATGGGTTAATGCACCTACTGCAGCCTCCTATGTGTAGCCTGCAGGAGACACATTCAGTGAGATGCTGATAGAGGTTTGCTTGCTATGCAGGAGCCGGTGGTCACCTCACAGCACCTCGAGAAGGTGTCCTGTTTGAGTCCCGGGGCAATTATTGTATCAACCATGACCCGTAGATTACACCTTTTACCCTCGTTTTGTTTCCAGTCAATTGGGGCCAGAGAGACAAGCTTTTGTGTGGGCATTACCAAGACCAGAGTGCAGAAAACAAAGGCACAACTGTTAGTGGGAATGCAGGTATTGAAAGGGCATTGGCTGTTGGCAGATCGCGCAGGGCAATGCATATCCATTTTCAATGTAAAAAAGTTTTTTTTTTACAAATGCCCCGGAGATTCCAGACATTGGATTAGAACTCAGGTCTCCAGCATTCCAAGACCAAGCACTTACCACTTGAGCCACTGGTGGCTGTGCTTCCGAGAGCAGCTTTTGGGCATATATATCTTTCTCCTGCCTGCCCCTCTGAGCATACCCATTTGCATTGTGAACAGGGGAGTTGCTAGGTCTGGAAAAGACCCGGGGCTAAGCCTATGTCCGAACTGTTGGGACTGGGGGCTAGCTAGTCTTTTGGCTGTAGCTACTGAGATTCTATCCGGGGCTACAACCAAAAGATCAGGAGCTATAGCCCCCTTAGCCCCCCCCCTAGCAACGCCCCTGAAATTTGTGAAACATGTTCACTGGAGCCAACGAGGATAGAACATCTGGCCCCCCGCTCCACCAAATACAAGTTAACTGCAGTGGCCTAGAGGTTAAGTGCTTGTGTTACAGCGCTTGGGGCCTGGGTTCAAGACCTGCTTTTGGCACATAAACAGAATAGTTGATTAATCAGTTGTGGGTACCCACACTCCTTCTAAAATGTTCAGTGGTTATGTAATGAGTTTCCTGGTAAAGCGAGGGTGGAAGAAAGCAGAGAGGTGGGACTGTGGAGGTGGGGGAGAGGGAGTGCAGGGTAAAAAAAGGAGGAGGCGGGGCAGGCTAAAGGCCGAGGTAGGGCTGGATGAAAGGGTCCTTGTGGAGAAGAGCAGGGGCTGGGTGAGGGGGTGGTAGGTCGAGAGGGGGATGGAGGATGAAGTGGGCTCCGAGGGCGGTGTAAGAGGGCCCTGAATTGAGAGGGGCTGTGTAAAGGAGGGTCCTAATGTGGGGGAGGGGCAAAAGGGTGCCCATTGGAGGGTGGAATGGACGGATATTTTCTTTTCTCATAGCATAACCTAGCCAAGGTGCCCTAGCTCTCACGGTCAGGACTTTCCCGGTCCTAGCCAAGGTGCCGTGGCTCTCACGGACAGGACTTCCCCGGTTCTAGCAAAGGTTCTTGTGGCTCTAACGGACAGGACTTCCCCGGTCCTAGCCAAGGTGCCCTAGCTCTCACGGACAGGACTTCCCCCTCACAGACAGGACTTCCCGAGTCCTAACCAAGGTGCCGTGGCTCTTATGGACAGGACTTCCCGGTCCTAGCCAAGCCAGGGTGCCCTGGCTCTCATGGACAGGTCTTCCCCGGTCCTAGCCAGGGTGCCCTGGCTCTCACGGACAGGACTTCCCCAGTCCTATCCACAGAGCCACACGGACAGGACTTCCCCAGTCCCAGCCAAGGTGCCCTGGCACTCACGGACAGGACTTCCCCAGTCCTAGCCAAGGTGCTGAGGCCCTCACGTACATGACTTCCCCAGTCCTAACCAAGGTGCCTTGGCTCTCACGGACAGGACTTCCCCAGTCCTAACCAAGATGCTGCACGGACAGGACTCCTTCCCCGGTCCTATCCAAGGTTCCACACGGACAGCACTTCCCCAGTCCTAGCCAAGGTGCCTTGGCTCTCAAGGACAGGACTTCCCCAGTCCTGACCAAGGTGCCGCACGGACAGGACTTCCCCAGTCCTAGCCAAGGTGCCGTGGCTCTCACGGACAGGACTTCCCCAGTCCTAGCCAGGGTGCCCCGGCTCTCACGGATAGGACTTCCCCAGTCCTAGCCAGGATGCCCTGGGTCTCACAGACAGGACTTCCCCAGTCCTAGCCAAGGTGCAGTGGCTCTCACAGACAGGACTTCACGGTCCTAGCCAGGGTGCCCTGGCTCTCACGGACAGGACTTCCCCGGTCCTAGCCAAGGTGCCCTGGCTCTCACGGTCAGCACTTTCCCGGTCCTAGCCAAGGTGCTGTGGCTCTCACGGAAAGGACTTCCCCAGTCCTAACCAAGGTGCTGCATGGACAGGACTTCTGCAGTTCTAGCCAGGGTGCCCTGGCTCTCAAGGTCAGCACTTTCCCGGTCCTAGCCAAGGTGCCGTGGCTCTCACGGAAAGGACTTCCCCAGTCCTAACCAAGGTGCTGCATGGACAGGACTTCCCCAGTCCTAGCCAGGGTGCCCTGGCTCTCACGGACAGGACTTCCTGTCACGACTCGTAGGGATCAGAACAGGTTTCCCAGTCCCCCCTCCATGGTGCCTAGCCCCTCCCGATCTCATGCCCAGTTCTGGGATTTACCGGTACCCTCCTCATTTAGGTTGCCACCACATGGTCCCCAGCGTTTTGCAACCCGCCCGCTGCGGCGCCCGCTTCAGTGGCGTCTCCCATGGAGATTGAGGGATCGGCTTCGTGCAGCCGCACCTCCGCATTCCAGGAATGCTTCACGTTCCCAAGACATGGCTGCTGGTCACATGACCCGGAAGGTACGCACGCGTGCGGCAGCAGATCACGTGACCGGAGACTGCGGGTCACGTGTCCAGATGGGGAGCGAAGCGCCAGTATTTAAACGGCCGCGTCGGTGCAACCAGCGTTTCACAGCTGTTTAAATCCTTGGACACTGTTCGGCGCTACGTACCTGATTTCTTGAACACCCGGATACCGACCTTGGACTGCTTCACGGAATTGCTATTGGATCTCCTTGGTTTTGTCTTCTGAATTACCGGTCACGAATCACGGACTGCTTTTTGGACTTTGTCTTCTTTATCCCTGGCACTGCGATCACTTGTCCTTGTTCTGGACTTTGACAATAGGTGGGCCCGTTCCATCTCAAGTGCGTCTGACCTTCTGGCAATACTTCCCTGATAGGGAGGGTCCTGGAGAATCCCGGAAAAACCCCATAGGTATACCGGAGTACCTCACCGCTCCACTGGGTAAGACTGTTCCAAATTGTTGTTGTGTTGACTAGTGGTTGTTGTTGGGCGCATAACTTAACCGGTGCTTTCTTTGCAGTGGTCCGGGGTTTCCGAGGGTCTACGGTTCCGGTGGAAGAAGATCTCCCACCTGTGGCCTCAAGGGTTGCACAGGGAGTCTTTTTGCTCCTCCCTGTGCGGCACTTGTGGACAGAGGACTCTCCTGACTACACGACAGTCAAGTTACAACAGACTGTGAAGCCAACCTGTCGTGTAGTCATGCAGGGGGCCGCAGATGAACCCCTGGCTGCTATGGTACAAGCCATAACCGTGTTACGTGCTGATATGGCCACAGCCACCACTGCCATACACCAGCGCCTGGACCACATCCAAAGCACCAGATACCCCTTGCCTCCCGATACTGAATTTGGGGACATCCCATCGACTTCACAGCCCACGCCTCCTCCTGTCCCGCCATCCCAGGGTCCCATACCAGTGTTACTACCGTCCCCCTTCCCCTTGGCGGCTCCCAAGTGGTTTCATGGGGACCCCAGTAAGTTCAGAACCTTCTTGAACCAGTGTAAACTACACTTCCTGTGCAGACCCTGGGCTTTTCCAGACTCCACCACTAAGGCTGCCTTTACACTCTCCCACTTAGCTGGTACAGCTGCCGCTTGGGCCAATCCTCTCCTGGAGGAGGACAACCCTGCCCTTTATGACTTCGACCTATTGATTACGGAAAAGTCAAGGGTGTTCGACACTCGTTATAAAGTACAGTACCGTGATTTAGAACTCCTGGACCTGGGGCAAGGGAAGGGCTCTTTGATCGAGTATATTACTAGATTCAATCAGTTGGTAGCAGAGACTTCCTGTCCCGAAAGCAAGAGGTCTGTTGTGTTCTACAGGGGCCTGAGCAACGCCATGAAGGATGCCCTTGCTGTTGTTCCTTCGCTACCCACCACATTCCAAGACATAGTGGACTTAGCCTTACAGGTAGACGCCCGGCGTTCAGAACGAAGGGCCGAGGCAGGTTTTCCTCCACTGCCCGGTGCCTCAGCTAACCCCAATACCACTCCTGAACCCATGCAGATAGGGGGTATACGGAGCCCAATCACACCAGCAGAACGAGAGTGTAGAAGAACAGACAACGCCTGTTTTTATTGCGGGCTAACAGGGCACTATGTCAAGGAATGTCCCTGCAGACCAAAACTCAAGTTCTCAGGTTTTCGGACTGCGCAACCCTAGTCACGGGGGCTGGGTCGAGCACCTCTGGTCTTACCCCGTATGCCACACCTGCTTTCGGTCGCATCAGGCCGATCCATGTACAAGCAGTTATCCAGCCCACGCCCGGAATCTCACACCCTGTTACAATCATCATAGACTCCGGGGCCACGGGTAACTACATCGACATCACCCTTGCGCATTCCCTGAACCTACCACTCTTGGCCAAACCCTTACCCGAATCTGTACACGCGGTTGACGGCACTGCCTTGATATCCGGACCTATTAAACAACAAACGGCCCCAATGCTCTTGACAATCCAGTCAATCCACACCGAAACCTTGAGCTTCGATCTCATCGCGATGCCCCAGTTCGGTCTTATATTGGGGATACCCCGGCTCCAGGAGCACAACCCGTTGATAGACTGGAAGGCTGGTTTAGTACACTTCGAGTCCGATCTATGTCAGCATTTCTGCCTTCGCGCCAACATCGGGGACGCTACACCCGCTCAAGCTCTGGGTTCCATTGCTCACCTGACCATCAGGGACGCCACAGCCTCGGGTTCCCTGGTAGAGCACCACACAGTCGGCCTGGTTTCCACATCTGTACCGGCCCAGTACCAAGACTACACGGGGGTATTCGATCAGGGTTCATCAGAAGCACTCCTGCTTCACCGCCCATACGATTGCCCGATAGATCTGCTACCCGACAGTGTCATTCCCACGGGTCAGATCTACTCCCTTTCCCCCGCTGAAGATGTGGTTTTGAAAGAATATATCCAAAAGGCCCTCCGCTTAGGTCATATCCACCCCTCCACTTCTGCAGCTGCTAGTCCCATTTTTTTGTCCCCAAAAAAGAGGATGATCTACATCCATGCGCAGACTACAGACGGATTAATACCATCACTGTGAAAAACAGGTATCCCATACCCTTGATCACGCCCCTGCTCGACTGTCTCTCCCACGCCTCCATCTTCACCAAATTGGACCTGCGTGGGGCTTACAACCTGGTTCGTGTACGCCCTGGCGATGAGTGGAAGACCGCCTTTTGTACTCGCTACGGGTTGTATGAATACACAGTAATGCCCTTCTGTTTATGCGACGCTCCGGCCACGTTCCAGAGGTTCATGAACGACATATTCTCCGATATCCTGGACGTGTTCGTTGTGGTGTATCTAGACGACATACTGATCTTTTCTCGAAACCTGAGTGAACACGTACAGCAAGTACGCGAAGTGCTTTCTCGCTTGCAGGCACACTCTCTCTTTGCCAAGCCAGAAAAGTGTCTGTTCCATGCTAACTCCGTGGAGTTCCTTGGTTTCTCTATCACTCCTGGGGGGCTGGCCATGAACGCTTCCAAGGTACGGGCCGTGTTGGATTGGCCTGTTCCAAAAAACCTGAAAGCACTGCAGTCTTTTCTTGGCTTCGCTAATTTTTACAGGCGCTTTATTTCAGGGTTTTCTTCTCTGGTGGCTCCTCTCACCTCTTTGACCAGCCCCTGCACTCCTTTCTCGTGGGCGGACACACATCAACAAGCCTTTGAGGCCTTGAAAACGGCATTACCACCGTACCCGTTCTGCAGCATCCAGACCCGGAGTTGCCTTTCATCGTGGAGGCCGACGCTTCCTCCTTTGCTCTAGGTGCGGTTTTGTCACAGATATGCCCCTCCTCTGGCCGACTTCACCCCGTGGCCTTTCACTCCCGCAAGTTCACTGACGCCGAATCCCACTATACGGTGACTGAAAAGAAGCTCTTAGCAGTCATGGACGCTTTTCGTGTGTGGAGGCATCATCTTTTGGGTGCTAAGCACCAGGTCACTGTGTATTCCGACCATCAAAACCTGCAAGATCTGGCCTCCCTGAAATGTGTCAACAGCAGGCAGGTCTGGTGGCACTTGTTCTTTGTTGCTTTCGATTTCGTTATCAAGCACCGTTCTGGCTCAGCTCACGGAAAGGCTGATGCCCTGTCTCGTTCCCCTGGGGGCGTGGCCTTACCTGTTTACCCCAACACTCTCCTGGACTGCAGCAAGGTAGTGTGTCTATGCACCCCATCCTTGCCCTTGCTCGATGCTATACGAAAATGGGTTATCTTACACCCCGATCAGCTATCCGAATGGGATCCTGTGTACCATGATGGCCTGCCCTTTGTATCTGATAGGTTGTTCCTGCCCACTACGGATACTCGCAACATGGCGCGAATGGTCCCACGATGCTCCTGTGCACGGACACCCCGCTCAATCTCGTACCTTGACACTACTCAAATGATGGTGCTGGTGGCCTTCCATGAGGAAAGATGTAGAGCGGTACGTTAACACATGCGCCATTTGTGGACGGTGCAAACATCGTAGGGGTCGCGCTGTGGGTCTCCTTCTCCCGTTGCCCGTTCCCCCCAGGCCCTGGCACACCGTGACCATGGACTTCATCACGGATCTACCTCGGGTCCAGGGCTTTGACACTATATGGGTGGTTATTGATTCGTTTTCCAAGATGGCCCGCTTTTTTCCCTGTAAAGGAATACCCACTGCCCCTGCCATGGCCAAGCTCTTCTTCGTTCACGTCTTTTGTCTCTTTGGGCTCCCATCAGTCATCGTCTCGGATAGGGGTTCTCAGTTCACGTCACGCTTTTGGCGTGCATTGGCCAAACTGCTCGGTATAGACGTACACTTCTCGTCGGCTTACCACTCTGAAACGGATGGTCAAACCGAGAGGCTTAATCAAACCCTCGAGCAGTACTTGCGTTGTTTGACCCTGCAACAACAGGCGTCTTGGTTGCGAGTGGCGCATCTCGCAGAATTCGCATATAACAATGGTGTCCACTCTTCCACTGGTTTCTCCCCTTTTTATGTACTCTACGGTCAGCATCCCCGTGTCCTGCCCATCCCTGATTTGTCCTCCACTGTTAACCCGGCCGCGGCTGCCTGTGTCAGGGATCTGGCCTCCGTCCATGCCCAGACTTCGACCCAACTCCTCGAGGCCCAGGCATCCATGAAGGAGCAGGCCGATAGACAGCGGGTGTTGGCCCCGCCGTATGCCGTGGGGTTGCGCGTCTGGCTGTCCACTCGGCATCTGCGGTTGGTGGGGTGTAGGAAACTCCTGCCTCGGTTTGTTGGTCCTTATCTGGTGTCCTGGGTTCTCAATCCTATGGCTTATCGGCTGGCTCTCCCGAAGTCCTGGTGGATTCACCCTGTTTTCCATGTCTCCCTTCTCAAGCACTGTCAAGCTCCCACGCGGCTTCCTGCCCCCGCGGCCCCGGTCTCCCTGGTTTCCCCTGACGTGTATGAGGTCTCTGCAGTCCTGCGTTCCCGGGTCTTCAGGGGTTCCCTGCAGTATCTGGTGGACTGGTTGGGCTATGGCCCTGAGGAGCGGTCTTGGGTTCCTGCCGTGGACGTCCACGCCCCCCGTCTGGTTGCCCGGTTCCATTGGGACAATCCTACCTGCCCACGGGGTCGTGGGCCTTTGGGGGGAGGCTCTGTCACGACTCGTATGGATCACAACAGGTTTCCCAGTCCCCCCTCCATGGTGCCTAGCCCCTCCCGATCTCATGCCCAGTTCCGGGATTTACCGGTACCCTCCTCATTTAGGTTGCCACCACATGGTCCCCAGCGTTTTGCAACCCGCCCGCTGCGGCGCCCGCTTCAGTGGCGTCTCCCATGGAGATTGAGGGATCGGCTTCGTGCAGCCGCACTTCCGCATTCCAGGAATGCTTCACTTTCCCAAGACATGGCTGCTGGTCACATGACCCGGAAGGTACGCACGCGTGCGGCAGCAGATCACGTGACCGGAGACTGCGGGTCACGTGTCCAGATGGGGAGCGAAGTGCCAGTATTCAAACGGCCGTGTCGGTAGAACCAGCGCTTCACAGCTGTTTAAATCCTTGGACACTGTTCGGCGCTACGTACCTGATTTCTTGAACACCCGGATACCGACCTTGGACTGCTTCACGGAATTGCTATTGGATCTCCTTAGTTTTGTCTTCTGAATTACCGGTCACGAACCACGGACTGCTTTTTGGACTTCGTCTTCTTTATCCCTGGCACTACGATCACTTGTCCTTGTTCTGGACTTTGACAACGGGTGGACCCGTTCCATCTCAAGTGCGTCGTACCGGAGTACCTCACCGCTTCACTGGGTAAGACTGTTCCAACTTGTTGTTGTGTTGACTAGTGGTTGTTGTTGGGCGCATAACTTAACCGGTGCTTTCTTTGCAGTGGTCCGGGGTTTCCGAGGGTCTGCGGTTCCGGAGGAAGAAGATCTCCCACCTGTGGCCTCAAGGGTTGCACAGGGAGTCTTTTTGCTCCTCCCTGTGCGGCACTTGTGGACAGAGGACTCTCCTGACTACACGACAGTCAAGTTACAACACTGCCCCGGTTCTAGCCAAGGTCTTGTGGCTCTAACGGACAGGACTTCCCTGGTCCTAGCCAAGGTGCCATGGCTCTCACAGACAGGACTTCCCCAGACCTAGGCAGGGTGCGCTGACTCGCACAGACAGGACTTCCCCAGTCCTAGCCAAGGTGCTGTGGCTCTCATGGACAGGACTTCCCCAAACCTAGACAAGGTGCCGTGGCTCTCACAGACAGGACTTCCCCGGTCCAAGCCAGGGTGTCTTGGCTCTCACGGACAGGACTTCGCAAGTCCTAACCAGGGTGCCCTGGCTCTCATGGACAGGACTTCCCCGGTCCTAGCCAGGGTGCCCTGGCTCTCACGGACAGGACTTCCCTGATCCTAGCCAAAGTGCCGTGCCTCTCAGAGACAGGACTTCCCCAGTCCTAGCCAAGGTGACCTGTTTCTCAGTGATAAAATATTGAATCGAGCCATCGCCACATGTCTCCGACACCCAGGTGAACTGAGCTTTACTAACGTAGGGACCGACTTAGAACACTTAACATACATTAGGAGCAAGTGTATAATGGTTGGAGTAATTCTGTCCTGAAATGCAGCCAATTCTAACTTGGCCACTCTTCTTTTAAGATATAGCTTGCACTGAAAGTTTGCAAGTGCCCCCAGAGCTGCCACGTCTTCCAACGTTTCATTAAGCTGATCTCGCTGTTATACCAGCAGTTGCGATCTTTACTTGACTGATGATGTACGTCCCCAAATACAGCTGCAAGGTTTGTATTGGTGGGGCTAGTAAGTTGGAGCTTCAAAAAGAACTCAAAAAACTGCTGCTCGGGCATGCTAGAACTACTTTACATCAATTTAGGGACGTTATGGTTCAAAGTAAATCCGGAAAACCCCTGAAATTCGGCAGTTATGGTAAGATAAGCAACCATAACTTGCGCCACCGTGCACTGCTAACACTAACACCCAGGACACCCAGGACATCAAAGATGACATCACAAATGTAATTGATGACATCACTGATGACATCACATGTCTGGCTCTCCCTTTTTTCCCTTTACTGGCATATCTAGGCCACATAGTTTTCTTCAGTAACAGTCAGGAAGTAAAAATTGAAAAAAGGTACTATATTTGTAGACTTAGGGTCAAGTCACATCATATGAAACATATACATAGTGGAAGACACAGGCTTCAAAGAGAGCAATCTTTTCTGTGCATGAAGATAATCTTTAGGGTTATCAGCACTTTCTCATAGTTTTATTTTTATTACTCTACCTTCCCTGTATATGCTCATATTTGTATACATTATACTCACTCTCCTTTCCTTTGGGTGCAGTCACATCATGTGATACACATACATATGGTAAGTAGCCGCTTTGAAACAGAGCAATAGTTTCTCTTCATAAAAACAATCAGTTCGGTTATGAACTATTTCTGCTACTACTTCTGCTTTTTTGTTTACTTCACTGTCCCTGTATATAGTCATATTTGTATGTGTTGTTGTCTCTTTGTGTTTTGTCTGTAATAATTATGTATTAAGTGGGTTTTATTATCTACTTATTACATGTTTCACAGTAAGGAAAACTCTAATAAGAAAGCAGTTATCATTTCACTATTCAACATGGCAAGATTATGAATATGGCACCTTCATCATGTATGATGCACACACTGCCTATGTTTCTGCATGAGTAGCTTAGTATACTGGATAGAACTTCATAATAGAATGCTATTTATATCAATGCATTGCTTAATGCACTAATTAGCTCATAATATTTATCCCAATCATCCTTGACAGTTTTTGGTCAGCATTATAAGAATCCCTTGTACAGAGTTTTTATGAAAAGTAAATGCACATGTGATGTCAGCAGTGATGTCATCAATGACATTTGTGATGTCATCTTTGATGTCCTGGGTGTTAGTGTTAGCAGTGCACGGTGGTGCGAGTTATGGTTGCTTATCTTACCATAACTGCTGAATTTCAGGGGTTTTTTGGTTTTACTTTGAACCATAACGTCCCTTTAACAAAGTATTTTCACTGAATTTCAAAGGTTTTTAGTAGCGCAACTTAACCATAACGTCCCTTTAACAACGTTTTTTTACTGAATTGCATAGGTTTTTAGTAGCGCAACTTAACCATAACGTCCCTTTAACAAAGTTTTTAAATGAATTTCATAGGTTTTTAGTAGCACAACTTAACCATAATATCCCTGACTTTAAATACATGTAACAAAGAACATACTGAACCCCTAGTTAGTGATTTCGATGTACGCGTACTACCGAGCGTGGTGAATGTAAATTTAAATAGTGTGCCCCATTTCCCCTTTGAGGTTGGCTCTGAAAAGAGCCGTTTTTTTTGTTTTTTTTGCAGATGCTTGACAGACACCTGTTATTTTGTATTTTTTTTTCTTCTTTTTTTCTTACTTTACTCCTACAATCTTCACATAACCTTCTCCAAAGCAACCCTTACATTCCAAAACAGCATGGCATTTCCCATAAAGGATAAGGAAATGCCATCTTCTTTAAAATAAACAGCATTACTGGAATCAATATTCTCATTATTACAGAAGAACATGCCAGCTCTAAGCATGAAGGCACACATGCCTCGGTTGATTACACACCTAGCATTGTTTTGCTGAGGACAAAAAACTGAACTATTGCCCCATATTGGCCTAGGTAGTAATCCAGAAAAAATTACTTTGGCATTTGGAAGGATGTTCATTACTGCTTGAACCAAGTGTTCCAAATCTGCCAACAAAGTAGGGGCACTGACATAGCCCAAACGGAAAGCACCATAGTGCAAAACTACCACATGGGGACTGTTGATCCTGCCCATATCTTCACTAACTTGTACAATTCCCTGTCCATTGCAATCAGGCACAGTGCTCCACACGACCTCCACTCCTTTAACATCAAAATTCTTTGCAACATGCCTACATTGAGCATACTGTTGTAAACCATGCACAAACATATCTCCGAGCACCAACACCCTGACTTTCTCAACTTCTGCCATCTTCACTACACAAAGTCTCTTTCAACACAAATCCACAACCTCAACATCTTATTGGCTGATCCCTACAGTCTTCTTCCCGTGCTGGATTTGCTGGAAAACCCCGGATGTAGCACGCCCTGTCCACGGACAGCCGCGGTGTCCGCGGACCGCGTAACTCTTGGACAGCCCTTCTACCATTTCCATTTCACTTTCTGTGCCATTCCCTCAATGCATACAGCTAAGCAGTCACACAATACGGAGAACGTCCTCAGAACACCCCCATTTTGTTTATTTTCAAACATTTCAGGACACCGCGAGTGTTCTTCTGGCTCACTCTTTTTTCTTTTGCTGACATATCTAGGCCACATGGTTTTCTTCAGCAACAGTCAGAAACTAAAAATTGTATTTTATTTGTAGACGTATCCTTCAAGTAGGTTCTTATAGTAATTCCCTGAGAGTCCAGTCACATCATATGAAACATATACATAGGGGAAGACACAAGCTTTAAAGACAGCATTATTTTCAAGCAAATAAATGATGATTTCTCTGTTTCAAAGCTGCTATTTACCCTATGTATATGTATATTGGTATGTGTTCTTGTCTCTTTCTGTTTTCTCTGTAGTAATGCAATTATGTAATACATGGGTTTTATTAGCTACTTATTACATATTTCACAGTACACAAAAATCTATTAAGAAAACAATTATAATTTCATTATTCAACATATTAACATTACGAATATTATACCTTCATCTTGTACGCTGCACACAATGCTGTGTTTCTGCATTAGTAGCTTAGTATACTAGATAGAACCCCATAATAGAATGCTATTTATATCAATGCATCATTCAAAGCACTAATTAGGGTATGATATTTATTGCAATGATCCTTGACACTTTTTTCGCAACATTATAATAAGAATCCCTTGTGCACATATTTCATGAAAAGTACATACACATGTGATGTCATCAGTGATGTCATCAATGACATTTGTGATGTCATCTTTGATGTCCTGGGTGTTAGTCTTAGCAGTGCACAGTGGTGGCGCGGGTTATGGTTGCTTAGCTTACCATTACTTGGGAATTTCAGGGGGTTTTCGGTTTTACTTGGACCATAACGTCCCTTTAACAAAGTTTTTTTTATTAGCACGAAAACAATATACAAAGATGGAGTGTAAAAAGCAATTTCTCAGAGATGGCTGTACACAGAATGTTGCAAACTAAGAATTTATGGTCGTTTACAGTGAAGGTCAGCTGCTTCCATTTTTTGCTCGTGTGCCGGAGAGGCCCACGACTCGCACTATAAGGTTCTATTGTTTTTTGACCTTGACAGACAGGGATCGTGCTAAAAGACTTCTTTCGAAAGAGTGTTGCAAAAATGTAAGACATGATAAGGATGAAATTTCTGAAACGAAACCACTTTTATATATTATATCACTATGAGAAAGATCATTGGCACAGACGGAGTCGTATTTTGGGACTGCACTACGCTTAGACAATGGAAAATGCCAATATAATGTAAGTAACTCTTTAGATTATTTTATACCGGAATATAATAACAATAGCGTGGCGTTAAAGCCCGGTTAAGTTGTACTTGTTCCTTCAATGTGGCATAGTGTTTTCTACCGCGCACTATCACCGCCGAATTGGTCCCCTGTCGCTTAGAGGGCTCTGAAAAAGGCAGAGGACAGAGGGTGGGTTAATGGGAATAAGTTAACATACTCCGTTGCATTATCCTCGCTAGCAAATAGTTTCACGCCCTAATAAATAAAATGAATATTTTTAATGAAGATCGGCTGGTGAGACTAATTTATGTTTTTTAAAACAGGTATGTCCTCCCGTACTGTGAATGCCACGATTTTCAGACCCCGGCCGACAGATTTTTTAACTGCCAGGTGCAGCTACTTCTAAACAACTTCATGACCCTCACCATTTTATGGGACAATCGGCAAGGACCAATATGCCCTTACACGGTACTAGCGGCTAGAAGCAACATACCAACCATTATGGTGGTCTAATGCCTCGTTGTTGGAACAGCCTTCCGATTATCAGTCCCACCATAGTGCTTATTTTATCATAAACCAACATCCTGTGTACCGCAAAGGAACAGCGCATGACTGAAGATGAACTTTTGCGGATCGACAGCAAAGACAAATACAAATCGCTGAATATTCTCTAAACATTTGATGTCAAATAAAGGTACTTTACGAAATGTACAATCTTGCTGTTTGCTTTTAAATCACAGTTTCATATTCTGAATTGTGGCGCGCTGTGTTGTGAGATGATCTGTGTTGTTTTCTGGGTTCTGTGTAAAGTCGCGTAGGAACCGCAAAGGAACAGCGCGTGACTCAAGATGAACTTTTGCGGATCGACAGCAAAGACAAATGCAAATCGCTGAATATTCTCTAAACATTTGATGTCAAATAAAAGTACTTTACGAAATGTACAATCTTGCTGTTTGCTTTTAAATCACAGTTTCATATTCCAAATTGTTGCGTGCTGTGTTGTGATATGATCTGTGTTGTTTTCCGGGTTCTGTGTAAAGTCGCGTAGGACTGGAGACGACTGGGTGCATTTGGCTACGCACCCTGTACCGTCACGGAGAGAGATGGGAATATGAATGCTTTGATAATGTCAGGCTTAGGGGCGGGAGATATGATTTAGTGTCGCAAAAGCAGGTCAGCCAGGTCGATGGGGCAAGTGATAGGATTATCACATAATGTCGATGCACAGCAGCCTGATTTATCGTTTGTTTAGTGGACAAAAAGTCGGGTAAGGGCCATAGGAAATTGTAATGTCAACGGACATAAGGAGGGTTCTTATAACACTTTCAACCTGACAATGAACAATACGAACAGCGTTCTCAGAACACCCCCATTTCGTTTAATTGCAAACATTACCTCCACGTCCACTCTTTCTCGTCCCAGTACTTACTTCATGAGGCCCCTGCCTCTGACACAGGACCTTCTTCTATTTCTTTAAATTCCTATAACTCCTCCCCCACATCCACATCACTCAGTTTCATATTACCAAGCCGGAGCATGGGACCTTTCCCTCAGGGAGGGTGAGGAGGGTCGTCAGTACTGTGACGAGGAAGAGTAGGACTAGGAGTAATGAAGATTACCGGTAAGTAATCAGAGCATTTCAGGACACCGCGAGTGTTCTTAGAACACATTCAACTTGCCAGCGTACAATACGGACAGCGTCCTCAGGACACCCCCATTTTGTTTATGTACGACCATTTAAGGACACCGCAAGTGTTCTTAGCTCAATTTTAGCTTGCTTGCGAACAAAACGGACACATACTCTGTCCTCAGAACACCCCACCATATAGTTTATATAGAATATTTCAGAACAGCCGTGTTGTCCGCAGACAAATCGAACACAACAAAAGCATTTAGCATATAAAAAAAACAGAACATTGAACCTATCTCATACTCCCCCACCCTCCCCAATTACTCTTCTACACCAACACACTCCACTAAATACAATTTTTAATCCAAGTTTCACCGCGCTGTCCGCGGTCGTCTGCGAACGCAAGATGGCGGGCGCCACAGAAAATCTGATGTGCTTCATGCACCACGTCGTCCAATCAGCAAACACGTCGGGTGTCCGCTGACATCGCGCAAGCCGC
This sequence comes from Ambystoma mexicanum, assembly GCF_040938575.1. NCBI lineage: Eukaryota > Metazoa > Chordata > Amphibia > Caudata > Ambystomatidae > Ambystoma > Ambystoma mexicanum. The sequence goes on along the minus strand of NC_090922.1, from coordinate 251,494,678 downwards.
TCGGCCAATCAGGACACTGTCCGCGGAGCGAACAGGGAACTCCGTCCACGAAGTGAATGGAGATATCCCAAATTTTTTGCCTTACATTTTGGTCATTTAAAAAAAAAACTACTGGATGGATTTACACCAAATTTGCAAAAGCACGCTTTCGGGACCAAGCCCCGACTCCTGCCGCAAATTTGGTGTAAATCCGTCCAGCGGTTGGGAAAAAACAAATGTTTTGGGACCCGCCCTATACCTTTGCCCCCCCTGGACCAAACCTCTCCAAATTCAGAGTGCGCCATATACTTTGTTGGCAAAGTTTGGTGGGGATTCGTCCAGAGGGAGCGAAGTTATAAGCCACCCAAAAAATGCTCTTCCTATGGAAACACCAACTTAACCATAACTACATGGACGCTACTGCGTCCATGTAATACGCCGGAACAGTTGGCAGCAAATCATAGCGCGTGCATGACCTGAGGCAAAAGATAAGCACAGGCCCATTTAAAATATTAGGGTCATAAATGCTGAATACAGTAGGAAGTATTTATAAACTATGAACCATGTAAAGATGATCCAGAGAGTCGTGAGAGCGTAAGACGAACTAATGATGCAACAAATGGACACAGATGCGCGGTTGCTTATGTGCCTTTTCACAAGTGACCTTAGCATGAGGACACGCACTCTTTGGAGTACTTTTTTTGGTATTACCCAAATTGTTCAAACACAAATGTTCGAATTACCTAATTGATCGAAAGTCAAGGGTCCGAATTGACCTTTGCACAATTAACAGCATATATATATATATGTATATATATATATATATATATATATATATATATATAGGTTTGATTATATATATATATATATATATATAATGGGGGTTGCGGGGGGGTTTCCCCCCGCATATATGTAACAATTGACCTTCACAATTCGGTCAATTGTGCAAACGTCAATTTTGATTCGAACAATTGTAGCTCGAACAATTCGTATACAACCCTTTTTTCTTCCATAAGGGAGGCATTTAAGAAAATACCTGCAGTTGTACCGCATGCTTTAATCTTTAAGCCTCATTGCCAGCTTGGGCGTGTGGTAAATAAGTGGCTGCAACGTAATTGCCATTATCGAAACTTGGATGATTCATAATAAGCTAGCCCTCAATTAGGAAAGAATGGAGTTGATGGTGATCGGGTCATCCCACATGCTACAGAAACTGGGCGCTGCCTATGAAAGCATTCATTTAGGAGCCGAAAAAAGAATTCCTTTGATGAAACTTAAAACCCTAGGAGTAATATTCGATCAGCGACTCACCATGAAACCTCACGTAAGCAGCTAAGGGCCTGATTCATTGAACATTTTCCTATGGGATTGCGCCATTACAAAACACTTCCATGAATCAGGCCCTTAGTGTCATCTTGTGCATATTATATAAAACTGTTAGATCATCTAAGACCCCTTATTTCCCAAGACATCGCTGAAACTATTGCTAGAGCGATCATACGGGCCGAGATTGATTACTGCTCCAGCCTATTAATCGGTATTGACAAAGCTACGCGGAATAGGCTTCAGGTCTGTCAGAATGGAGCCGTAAGAGTGGTAATGAGGCTCAGGCGCAGAGACCATGTTACGGTTGCACGATGTACTCTTCATTGGCTACCGATCAAGTCCAGAATTCGTTTTCGAATCTTGACTAGCATACAGAAGTGTAGACAAGGAAAACATCCCAGATATCTACAGCAGCTTCTGGTCACAAGAGCTTATGGCAGATCATTGAGATCAAATAATCAGAACCTCTTAGTAATACCTCAATGCAGAACCGTCAAAGTATCTTACACAGCTTTCTTTTCAATCGCCCCTAAGGTCTGGAATGACCTCCCGCCGGACCTAAGAAGCACAGAATCTACAGATACTTTCAAAAAGAAATTGAAGACTTATCTGTTCACCTAAGCTATAAGACTCTTGACCTCATCTAGAACCTACAATCTGTATATGACCATGGTTCTTAAATGTTTATAGTTGTAATTGTCTTGTTGCACCCTCGAGCCCCAGGGTCCATGGCTGCGCATAATACATTCTTTGAAGTAAAGTAAAGTAAAGTAATTACTGTCACTTTTACTGCACTGCCAAATTCCGACTTTCGGGGGTAAAATGGAGGAAAGGAATTCTTTCCCGGAGGTTTATTGGCATTACTGAAAAGAATTGAGGGTTTATTTTGGGCAGAATTGGCCCACCTGAATTGTGGCCACCTGGTAAATTCTCCAGATCCCCAATGACGTCTCATCGGATGGAAAAATCATGATTGACATAGCGATTAGCGCGGCCACCTTGACAATTGGAATTTGGAAGATTTACCAGTTAACGACTTTGGTGGTAGTCCCTTTGGAAATAGCAAGTCTTTATTTTTATGTAAACAGGCTAACGTAATCTTGTCATCTGTGGCAATCGTTATCTCCACAACTTTCAAAGACCCACAAATATCTGCAAGCTATTGGTTGAAAAAAACAAAACCACTACAGCTATAGTAAAAAGCCTTGCGTCCATCGGGCGGGTAGAAGGCATTTGACTGTGGCTATAATTGTTGTTCTATGTGTGCAAACAACACCTGATGCCTTTAGAACCATTCTGTTTATGGATGTGAGGAAAGTAGCAAAATCAGGAAGAGACACGGGGAGATGACCAGATGGAAGATGCACCTGAGAAGAAGAGAAGAGGGGACAAGATTAGGCATAAAGAGTGAGGAGAGGTAGTTAGGCCCGCAAGGAAACAAAACAGAAGAGGTGTGGGAAATGGGAACAAGTGAAGAGAAGCAGGGAAAGAAAAAAGAGTTCCACTGGTGTGTCGAGGCAGGGGTTAATTTGAATAAAAGTTGGATGGTACCATTGCAAGTGGATTGGGGTGGACTGAACTTCTGACTTGCTCCCTTTGTGGGTCCCAACGCTTGTATGTCGACCATCATTCGGACAGGACCGAAATGCAAGGCGTAGTTTGCGTCTGGCTTAGGCCAGTTCACATGCAGCGTTTTCACATGCTAGGTCATATGACTTACCTGCGAGGGCTCAAAACTGTTGGCACTGCCTGGACAGATATTCAAGCACTGAGCATTAATAGTAGCATGAATAATAAATAATATTATTTGTACTTTGCTCATTATGTTTATAACAATGATAGTCATAATGTTTCTTAACCGAGGAGGCGGCCAACCCTGTCGGTAACAGCCCACCACCCAAGTTAAAGGCCTGAGCAATGCGCTCTCATGTTACTAATGGTGCTTCTATTATGAATGCTGTAATACTTTTTTGTAAGTCGTTCTTGGACGGGCACACATATTTAACTTACAATAAATCTTGCCCTCAGAGCGGTCGATATTTTTAGGGCCTTTCTGTGTATCGTTGGTTCTGATTCCATTATCCTTTGCGAACTGCCGGGGGTATATTTGCTCACTATGCTCTATCGGAGCCTGTGCTTTGTGTTACATTATGTCATCTTACAAAACGTGTGTACTGCGCCCTTCACCGATGCAGTGGCCTTACTGTGCCTAGACCTTGTACGAAAATGATGCATACTATCAGGCCTTTAACGTGAGAGTAGGAAAAAGTGGAGCTAGAATAAGCTGGAAAAAGAGACAGGATAAACGCGGTAGGGGACGAGGTAGCGAGAAAGAGGGCGAGAAGAAATGGATGAACAGATTCAGAGGGGTAAGACACAAGGGAATGGGCTGGGGAGATATCGCTTTTGGTTGTGTGGGTGAGTGTGATAACTGAAGGTCCTTATAAGCAGTAAGTGAATAGAGGACAAGGGTAAGTGTGGTTTGATTATCTAGGTCAGCTACATCTAGGAACTACATCAAAATGGTGATTGGTTGTGTGATGTACTTATAGCTTATTATCATCTAGCACTAATTTTGTATTATTTGGTATTTTTTAACTTTTGTTTATTGGCAGGAAGTCAAGACAGGTGCAGCGACAAACAATCATCATATCAGCGCACAAAAAAAAACATTACATCATAACTATTATGTACATTTCAGGCGGGGGAGAGTTGAAGGCACAGAAGAGCACAAATCTCACGTCTCTTATGGAGAGTTGGGATGGACTAGCGGGGGAGTAGAGCTCCATTCGCTTTCATCCCTATTGTTCAGGTAGCTGCAGAATTCAGACCATACATTTCTTGGGCGGGATGACTGGGGTAGGGATCGAATATACTCTTCTTCACACATTTGCACCAAGGTGAGGGCTTTCAACCACATTATAAAGGTGGGGGTAGGAGGTGCGACGCTTCCAGCATTGCAGTATGCATCTTATGGCGACAATTGCACTTACATTTAAAAATGTTGACATTTTCGTCTCATTTTCCCCTACCCAGATTCCGAGCAGCAAGGCTAAGGGGTCTAGGTCTGCTGGGGACCCAATTATCTCAGAAAGCGCCTTAGTCACCTCCCTCCAGAACAGATTCAGCGCGGCGCAGGACCAAAACATGTGCATATGATCCGCCTCGCTAGATTTACATTTCGGGCATGTGTGGGTCAGGGTGCGTGTAAATTTCGCCACTCTGTGCGGTGTGTAATGAAGCCTATTGAGGAGCTTATATTGTATGCAGCGGAATCTGGCGCTAAGCGAGACTTTGCGCGTGTGTGCACACATCTTGTTCCACAGATCATCAGTGATTTCTGTTTCCAGCTCCCCCGTCTATGCCTCCCATAGTTTAGAGGATATACCCTCAATCCTTTCCAGCTGCATTTTTTACAGGGAGGATATCATGCCCTTGACTCCAGTGGAATTCGATATGTATTGGAGTTCAGGCGAGTCAGGGGGCTCGTCCGGGAATGAAGGCCATAACGTCCGTACCGCTGCCTTCAGCCTATAATATTGTAGCATCTCGAGCGTGGAGTTGGAATGCCCCGACCGCCATGTATGGGGAGCAATAAACGTACCATCGGGAAACAGGTCAGTCAGGGCTCAATAGCCCAGGTTTTCCCAGTGCCGCAGGAGGTGTTGGTCGTGCGTGGAGGGGAGTCCGGGGAACTGCCATATGGGAGCCACTTATAGTATGGGTGTTGTTCTTTGCCACTGTGCAGTATGTTCCTCCAGGCTCTGATCGTAGTGGCCACCGGGTTTGACGGTTCGTCCGTCTGGAACGTGTGGTGAAGTAGTAAGGTCATGACGTTGGTACCCTCCCCAGCTAGTTTCTCGAACTTTACGTGTGGGGGTGGGTTCAGGTGCGTATACCAGTGGGCAGCATGTTGGGCCTGTACTGCGTTCCAGTACAATAACAGGTCCGGGGCTGTAAAACCCCCTTTCTTGTAAGGTAGGGTCATGTGCTGCCACTTCTTCCGAACCGCACCAGAGTGCCAAAGAAATTGAGCGCACTCCGAGTGAAGCATCTTAAAGTATTGCATCCCGGGCCACACTGGCACGTTAACAAAGATGTAGAGGAGCTTGAGCACCACTATCATCTTTATCAGGGAGAGTCTGCCCGCAAGGGATAGTGGGAGATTGCGCCATTTGAGCATTTTAGACTCGACGTGCGTTGCCATTGCTTCATAGTTATCCGACAATAAGGAGGCTTTAGTTAGTGACACATGAACCCCAAGGTATTTAATGCCACCCGGGGACCAGCATAAGGGGTATTTGCAAGTCGGTTGTGGAGTTGCTACAGTGAGCGGAAAGATGTCTGATTTGGAATAATTGATAGTGAAACCAGAGTACGTGCCTATTTTTGTTATGTCACGGATGATCGGGTCTAGGTGTGTGGAGGGGTTTCTGACATATAGCAGTACATGATCTGCATATAATGGGATGATTTCCGGCGTGTCTTGTAAACGAATGCCTTTGCTGGTGTGTCGATCCCTCACGTGATCAGCCATAGGCTCGATGGCAAGTGCAAAAAGGATGGGGGGGGGGTGGGCATCCCTGGCGAGTGCCTCTGTGTAGCGCGAAGCGAGAGGAGGTAATAGAGTTGACCAGCACCCTAGCCAGTCGCCCCGTGTACAGTAATTTTATATAGGAGATCATGTTCGGTCCTATTCCCATTTTCGTTAGCACTCCCCATAAATATTGCCATGAAACCATGTTGAATGCCTTTTGGGCGTCCAACGTTACCACCACTGCATCAGCCTTTGGGTCAATTCTGGATAGTACGTTGAATAGACGGCGAATGTTAAGTGCGGTGGAGCGACCGGGGACAAATCCACTTTGATCTGCGTGGACTAGATAGGGCATGAATGGGAGGAACCTGTTGGCGATTATCTTGGCAAAGATTTTCACATCTGTATTGATGAGAGAGAGGGGCCTGTAGGACCCACATTCATCCGGGGGTTTTCCTGGTTTGGGGAGGACCATTATCAAGGCTTCTCTTAGAGAGGGGGGGAGGGTGTTTAGCCGGAGTGATTCGATCCAGACCTCATGTAGCACAGGCGCTAGTATGGCAACATGCTCCCGGTGGAACTCAGATGTGAGCCCATCAGGGCCCGGAGCCTTACCCTTAGGGAGGTCTGAGATCACCTGAACCATCTCATCTAAGGTAAACTGATCGTCAAGGCGCTCCCTGGTATCCTGGGAGATAAGGGTCAAAGAGATGCCTTCGAGCAGATCGTCCAAGTCCCGAGCAGTGTGCTCAGGCTGGGGGCCATATAAGTCAGCATAAAAGCTGGCGAAGGTGTCAAGAATAGCTTGGTCCGACCAGTGCCGCTGACCTTTTTTGTCTATTAAGCTATCGATGCGGGTCCTGCCACCCTCCGCTCGCACCAGCCTGGCCAGGGTCCTGCACGGTCTGTCCCCGTCACCATATCTTCGGGCCGCAACGGGACGGGCATAATATTGCACCTCGCGCAAGGCACGTGCCTCAAACTGTTCCAGCTCCGTTCTGACTTGTGCTAGGGTTGTTGGGGCCGGTGTAGATACATATTCTAGTTCGAGGGTCTTGAGCTTGGTTTCAGGAGTGTTTAAGGCCTGCCTTATGGACTTGAGGACCCCGGCTTCTCTAGAGATACACATCCCTCTAATGTACACTTTAAATGCCTCCCAGCGGACCCCTACAGGTGTGTCAGACGCGTTGTTGTTTTCAAAAAAAGTGTTTATGTCCGCTAGGATCGCGGCCTTAAAAACAATGTACAACAGGGCGTCAGCCTTAAAGCGCCAGGCGGGTCGGGGAGACAGTGTATTGCCAAGCTGTATCTGGAGCAACACGGGGAGTGGTCAGAGAGTGTGCGCACAAGGATCTTAACATCCGACACCCTACCCACATGGCCCCCTGACAGAAGGAACAAGTCTATTATTGAGGAGCTATCATGCACCGTTGAATAGAAAGTATAGTCACTTTCATGGGGGTGGAGCATTCTCCACACATCGTGTAGGTTCAGGGAGCTCATATGTGTGTGGAGCCGTTTAGCAGTGCTAGTCACGGCACTATGAGTGGTAGTAGTTCTATCCAGGGCGTTATCCAGTATAAAATTCATGCCCCCCCCAAATAATGGGGACTTCCACATACTTCATAAGGATGGCAATTACCGTGTCTATAAATTCGGGGGAATCAGTGTTAGGTGCGTATGTGTTGACGAGCATACATTCTTCGTTGGCTAAGGTACAATGCAAAATCACATATCTACCTTCTGTGTCGATGTGGGATGTGTGAAGTGTAAAGTTCACCGCTTTGTGGATGAGGGTAAGAACACCCCTGGCTTGAGTGGAATATTGAGTGTAATATCTGTTAGAGCCCCAGGTTCGTGCTAGGTTTGATGATAAGTGTTTTAGAGTGTGCGTCTCCTGTAATAGGAGCACCTGGACCCCATGTCTCTGTGCATATGCCGTGATTTTACGAGACTTTGTAAAGTTCGTCAATCCCCGCACATTCCATGTTATTATTTTAATAGCCATGCGGGTGACTTATGGGACATCCCTAGTGTAGGATTTGTCTCTAACTCCCGCCACGTGCACTGTATTAGTGAAAGAACGCTTTCCATCAGAACCAGCCTCGACTAACCTGCCATTTTGTGTATAACATTCCCCAACCCAACCGCACCCCTCCCCACCGCCCTGTACAAACTGGCAGTGTGTCAATACCCACCCTTGGAGCAAACAACCGCGTGCCATCCCGAACTCGGCAACGCCTGCAAAATCGCCCAACCGGGGCATGAACACAAACCTTTCACCTCAAGGGGCATTGCAGCTGCAGTGGGGGCTGCCGCTGCCGTCCGACCCACATTAGTAAATACATTTCTAATGATGAACAATCATTAAACATTTGAACGGCTGAAGAAACATAGGTTACGAAGCAAGGACACATATGTTTTAGATCAACAAGAACATAGTAAGAACTGCCTTAGGCCAGTTGGAAGCAGTAAGGCGTGGCCACTCGATGCCCGGGCCCAGCATGCGGTGCTCTAATCAGGCAAGCCAAGGGTGCATCGCAACCAGACACTTGCATTTTATGATGCTACATCATTAGTCATTTGCACAGCTGATGAAATTTAGGTTACCAAGAAAGAACACACATGTACAAAGGCAACGAGGACCGAGCTGGCACCGCCCCAGGCCAGTGTATGACAGTACATTCAGCTGTCGAAGTTCAGGTCCGGTGCGTGGCGGTGTAGTCAAGTGAATTGAGGATGCGACCCCTACAAGGAGTAGTACTCTTGATATGGTGATGGTGGGCCACGTTAGGCCCCAAATGGGACTGCGAGGGGGAGAGCGTCAGCACACCAAGGGAGCAAATAAGCGATCGGCCAAGGCCATTGATGTCTACAGAAGGAGCCTGGGAGTCCTTGTGTTAATCGTTGTCCATCGGTACCTCTAGGGGATCCGCCAGTGGAATCTGCACCTCAATGAACTTAACAGCCTCGTCAGGGACCGTGAAGAAATAGAGCTTGTTGCAATAGGTGAATATCAGGCAAGCTGGGAACAGCATTGCGTACTTGATTTTCCTATCTCTTAGCATTTTCTTCACTCCACCAAATCGGCGTCTCTCCATCTGCACCCCCACCGAAAACTCCGGGAAGATCCGGATGATTTGTGAATCCAGCCTTAGTTCCCCTTTCTCCCTGGCCAATCGGAGTATGTGATCTCTGTCCTTTTAACTAAGCAGTTTTGCTATTATTGGCCTGGGGAAGTCTCCTGGTTTAGGCCGAGGTGCCAGTGAGCGATGAGCTCTTTCAACTGTGAAGAATGGTGAGAGATCAGGGTCATCAAGGAGGTCTTTGAGGAGTTTTTCGGCCGCAAGCTCCATGCGCCCCTTAAGCACCTATTCGGGAACCCCCACTATGCGAATGTTATTTCTTCGCGACCTCGATTCGAGGTCGTCGCACTTAGCTTTGACCTGTTTCATGTCTCAGACAAGCTCTGAAACTGTGTTTTGTAGGGTGTGCACATTGTCCTCATTAGTTCCTATCCTCTGCTCCGCCTCAGTGATCCTGGCCCCATGTTGGTCAAGTTTAGCCCTTAAAGAAGCCACATTCGTGTTGATGTCATCTAGCTTTTCATGGAAGGCTGCAAAGTTTTTGGCCATGGATTCCATCATCGCGGCCAAGTCTGGTTGCGGGGGGTCTGGCAAGACCTCACCCTCCTCCTGTGCTGCCGAGGACGATGCCTGGTCCGCCCTGTGTGCCGTCTTGGTAAACTTGTCCATGGTGCCCACCTTGCCAGCACCCCGCACTCTGTTGGACATTGCTGTGGAGGGGAGCAGCGACTGACTCGGTGGGGTAGGTGCTGGCTAGAGGCTGCGTCCTCGTAGTGGGGGTGATAGGAGGTCAGCGGTAGTAGCGAATAGGTAGATCGAGTTCGGTGGGGCTGATGTTGTCACAGCCTAATAGAGGGGCTAGTCTGTGGCAGGGCATTGATGATGAAGCATCAGTGGTCAGCCAATAGCCTGGGGGACTGTATAGTACTGAATCTCGACCATGGGCGCCGCAGGTAGAGCAAGCCGGGGGAGGACCGGCGAGCTCAGTATGATTAGTGTCACTTTGGAGTATGCCTGGGCCCGCAGGGCGATGAGCTGTTAGCGAGACAGGTAGGGGTCCTCCCCGGATTAAATGGGTGACACTGTTCTCAGCTACGTACGTCGGGAAGGTAGGGTGCTTCCCCCTTCATTAGCGCCCTAAGAATCGCAGAGCCGCGGCAGGAGACTCCCCGCACGTGAGTATGTAGAGTCACTGGGGTGGCCTAGGGAGTGATAGGCAAGCAACGTCCAGTGCGTGGATTGTGGGGCTCACAGGCACCATGAGTGTAGAGCGTTGGGGGGAAGCAGAGCGGGATTATGTTCAGGTGGTTTTGCTGGATGCAGAACCAGTAGCGGGGAGAGTAGAGGGCCCCCGGAAGGATGGAGCAGAGAGGTGTAGTACAGCTTACAGCACCCACCTTGTAGCCTTTAGGGTGACTAAACCCGTGTGTTCCCGGCGTAAGTCTGCACTTCCAGAGGACAGCGGTCCGCCCAGCGGGGTCAGGTTCCAACCTGGGGCCAGCGATGCCTGGGGGCCGCAGCCAGCCATAGAATGACGCCGCAATCTCACAGATGAGGGCTGCGCATGTGCCAGAATATCGCCGCCCAGCCCAGGTGCCTCCCGGGGGCGGCAGTGTCAGCAGGTCCCCGGTGGAATAGATGGCCCGATCTTGTAAGCAGCCAAGGAGGGGCAGCGCCCACGTCCCGCGGCCGTTGCCAGCCGAAGATGCCGCCGTTCGGGTGGTGGGTCTGCCAGGAGGGGAAAGCAGGCCTGCTCGCGTGGCGTCTTCAGGTCCTCGGGCAACCGAGTGAGTCAGCCGCGGCTCCGCAACACAGCCCAGGCGGTCAACGTTTCCACAGGCCGGGGGGGCCGCATACATATGTATATGGGTGCGGCGGGGGCACAAGCCCAGCACTTGACCGCAGGACCCGATCAGTGCCCCGCTCGGCCAGGCAGCCGCCGGCCAGCAGCGCCGGGCAGGCCAGCCGCACGCCCACGGCCGGGGCGACGGGTGTCCTGGGGTCTCGCCTCAGCAGGCGCAAGCACGAACAAAGATCTCAGGCGCAAAGCGCCGCAGGTAGTCCGCAGGCAGCAGCGCTCGTGGAACAACACGGCAGCGCCTCTGGGCGGGGGACGCTCCAGCGGAGAGAGCGGCCTCGCGAGGAGGCAGAACACCGCCGCAGGCCCAGGCGCTCGATTCTCGGGCTGCTGGCACCGATTTCGCCCCAGATTTCGGCCACAGATAGAGGAGAGTAGCAACAAAAGAATCGTGACAGCACCGTTGGGAGAAGACAAGGAGTAGCGCCGATGCTAAGCAGATTCTGTTGGGCAGGAACGGAGCTCACTGGCTAGGCAGCCATATTCCTTGGCTGCTCAACAGCGCCCCAAATTTTGTATTATTTTACCAGAGAATGATGTTGCATAACATCTTCACCTTTGGACTGTAACTGATCACTTTGGGGGCTATCTTTACTATGAGGAGCACCAACTTACTCCTTACTGTAAAAACTGGAGGGGGTATCTGTACTCCTGCCATCTATATGGCAGAGTAGAAGCACAGAGCACCCCATCAAGATTCTCTATAGGGTAGCGAAGGACGAGCAATCAAGGCTTAAGCTCTCGGGAGGTCACAAGGGCCATCTTGTCTCCTATCAGGAATCCACTGGTTCCTATGGCAGGGCCTAGGTACCCCAACATGGAGGATACTCAGAGCACCTGTCAAACTCAGCATGGAGCTGCCACCAGCCTATGGTGCCCAAGAACATATACTAGGGATACAGGGTTGTACTCCCACCCCTTGGTGCCATAACGGTATCCCAAGGGTCTCTGCTCACCACAACCAAAAAGAGGAAGAGCTGCACTGCAAGGAGTCCCACATGAACTCCTGTGCAGGAAAAAACACAGAACACGCATGATAAGGAGTGCAGGACAAGGAGAGGGAGACCCTGTCCCCCCAATGCATTGCCAGCATCACACTTACCATTAGGAGTAAGTCACAGATTCTCATAGTGCCTTCTTTGTGAAGTGAATAGCCGCATCCAGAATCAAGTCGGGGGTAGGTCAGATTTACGTTTTTATGAATGGGCCACCAATGTCTTTGGAATTCCTCTTTAATGCCAAAAGTAACTTGCACACGTCCACTACTTCTGTGTAAAAAGCATGCACAGATCTCATCTTGTGCCATGTCAGTGTTTTATTTTTAGTTTGGGCTATAAGGTGTCTCTTGCGACACCTATAAAGCCCAAACTATTGTATTTGAGTACAGATTCAAGTACAGATAGGGCAGAATGTCATATGACGAGGGACACAGAGGAATGACATTTGTGGAGGGACGCACAGTCTGCAGGTGTTGTTTGGTTATGAGTCCACCCATTGCCTGACCATTGCCATGCTAATCCCTATAACCACTCCCACCCATTCCTGACTGTCCCCGCCCAAAGCTCATCCTCATGGGAACTCTTTGAGCTTTTGGTTTGTGCAGCGTGCTGACGTGCTGACGTAAGGCGCAGGCTGCCTGTTGTTTTTCTTTTGTTCAAGGTGGGTAGGAAGGAAGAGGGTTGGGGGAGGAAGGAGGAGGGATTTATGGAAGAGTGCAGCTGCAGCATCCTGTTGCTTGATCAGCTCTAGTTAAGGTTGCCTAGATTTTGAGGCTGACTGACGCATAATGACTTGTTTGAACAGTTCCTTTGCTGAAGTGTCATTGGTGCACTGGTCGGTCAGTGCAAATGCAGTGGCAAAACTTCTCTGGACAGGTGCAAAATTGCTGGCAGGCACCGATGCAAAAATACCAGCAGCAGAGCAATTTGTGAAATCTAGCCCAGAACTGCTGGAGCCACTTAGGTGGCAGGATAATTTCAGCAGCTGTTTAGGCCTGGACCATGTTGTTAAATCCAATTACAGCTTTCTACGTAGGTTAATTTTTCGTTTTATCTTTTTTTTTTCGCTGTCCCCTTGCGGTCATGAGGCGCTCTCTCCTCCGGTACCTTCTAAGTATACATTTCCTCTGTTTCGCGTCACCTGGGTTGAGTTCAAACCCGGCTGTTTATCCCTATATGTCTTGCCTTATCTACGTATACACATCGTCACGGCCCTAATAACGTTTAGCATCTGGAAAGCTGTATATTGTGAATAGAGAGATAGAACTACAGACTGAGGCCGGGGATCGCCGGTTGCCCTCCACTGTGGCCAGGGTTAGAGGGTGTCCCGGGGCTGCACTTTGCCATTCTGAGGAGCTCCCCACCCTTCAACAAATGAGTAACTTTGGCTGAATGTTGAAGTGGGGCATGAAAATGTCATTTTGTGCATGATGGTCTGAGGGGGTGGGTCAAGGAAGGTTCGTTTCCCCACAGAGAATTGTGGAATAAAGTGCATTAAAATTTCTCCAACTAGTGCATAAATCCATCCACGGTAAGGCACGGCTGTATCTATCCTCCTCTGTCAACCGCTACAAACCCTCTCACAGCCTTCGCTCTGCCTCCTCCAGCTCCAGGCCCAGACCATCTGATTGCTTGATTAAAGAACCTGGTGCTGTTAGGAAAGTGTTTCCACTTCACCAGATTGCTGCTGGTGGTGTCAGACATTCCCAGTTTGGTGCCATGGTATGCGGGCACCACACACAATGGCCGGTGCAGCACCAGTGTATTGTGTGCAGTCATTTGCCAAACCTCTGGGTGACGTCGTGAAACGACCTTCTTTTCAAACAAGCATTGGCAATGCCAACAGTTTGGGCTTTTTTGTAGGCATGGGAAAGGCATTTGCCTGCCACTGCCGTAGTGGTATTAACCGACCATTGATGGTAGCAGGTGCAAAAACCCGGACATCTAATAGGAGTGCCTGGCAAATGCCTAATACGTATACACAAGCCACAACTGTTGGCTTTGTCAATGCCTGTTTTTAACAGGACTTCAGTGAAGGAAACGCAGAGTGCTTATAAATCGAGTGGCTGAAGGCAGACCTAGGGGGTCATTACGACCCCGGCATTAAGGGTCTAACGGTGCCGTAAAAGGCTGTGACGCCGTTAAACCCTTAACGCCTTACTATAAGGTCTCTTTGCGGGTCCTGACCTTAACGGCTGGTCTCGACCAGCCGTTAAAGTAGGGACCCGCAAAGGGACCTTGAAGGCAATTACGGTACCACAATTAGCGGTACCGTAATTGCCGCCTTCCCCATTCCCATTGAGCCCTATGGGGCAAAAATGGGAATGGGGAAGGGCCATGGTGGCATGGGGAATTACCGCCCCGCCAACCTTGGAATGGGGTGGTAATTCCCCATTCCGCCATGGCGGACTCCGGCATCGACCATGGTGCTAATAGCACCATGGTTTAGCGCCGGAGTCCTAATGTGGGCCCTAGTAAGACATTTTTATTACACCAGCAGCGGGTTTACAACTCTCAGAAGACTGCTTTGAAAAATCACTAGCAAGTACTTTGAGTGTAAAGGTTGATGGTAAGGCTTGATTAAAGTGAGCCCCTAGAGCTTCCACAGGGAGGTGTGTTGGGCGATAGAGGGGCTGGAACGGGGTAGAAATGGCCAGATGGATTAGCATGGCCATGGGCAGTCAGTGGGTGGGCAAATAACCAAACATCACCTAGAAGATGTGTGCCCCTCCTCATATGCCATTTCTCCCCATCTGTACTCTAATGCAATAGTTTTAGCTTATAGGTGTTGAAAGCGACACCAAATAGCCCAAACTAATAGATCAGAACACAGGACATTTTACAAGGGCTTTCGGCCATTCATCAGCAGCATCTGGGACTATAAGTGATGGGCAACCAGCGGTCCTCCAGATGTTTTGGCCTACGACTCCCATGATCCCTCGCCATTGACTATGCTTGTTAGGGCTGGTGAATGATGTAGTCTAATGCAAGTGGCAGGCCACAGGTTGCCTAGCTCTAAGCTATATACTCAATGTGTACTATCTGGACTGCATGCATAGGCTCCTACTCCTTAGCTGTATATCTCAGGTTGGTGCACCTCAAGAGTCCAACCCAACGAGTCCTGAATAAAGTGCCCACTTCTCGAATCCGGTGCTGCAATCGTTTATAAAATGTACCCAGGTGGAGGGGACTATTGCACGTGAATTGTGAACAATGGTGACTTTGTGCAAACTCCTTATCATTTTAGTAGCTAGCTAACAGCAGCAGATGTATAATCGGGTTAAGAAAATTGTGGTGCAGTAAAGCACAAATCAGGGACCCTGTCGCATTGTTATGCTCTGTATTTGGAGCTCATATTGATTATAGGGATGACATACAAAATCAATCCAGTTTTTGTCGTGCAGTAAAAAAACAAAAGTGCGATCTAGGCCCAGATTGTCAAAGAGTAGCAGCATTTGTTTTCACATTGTGTGTGCATTTTGTGCTGCTTTCATATTATCAGAAAGCAGCGCACAGTGCACGGCTGTTTTGTTGTTGGCAAAATGTATTATGTGTGGGGTGTGTATGTAGCCTTGCTTGGGTCCGTTTTGGCACTAGTGAACACATTACACCTCTCCGCCGTTATTGAGTCCTGTTAAAAGGCCACCCATTCGCCCGCTACAAAGGAGGCGCGCTGTCTCCTGCCTTTGTTCTTACATTGAGGTAGACTTTGTTTATTATGAGGGACGGCTGCAGCGTGTGCTTTCAAAAAACTCTTTGCTTCAGCAGATTCTTGTTTTGGGTTCAGCAGCACTCAACATTCCCGGGGGCTTGAAACTCGTACCATTTCAAACCTGTAACTACACGCCCCAGAATGCACAGTGCTGCTAACTGAAATATCAGAAGTGGCCTGAGGCTCACAATTCCCATATTGACATGCGTAGGCAGTGGGCCTCATTACGAGGTAGGTGGTAAGGGATTACCGGCACCGGTAAGGACACCGGTGCCGGTAATCCCTTACCACCCTATTCCGAGGTCCCTTAGCGGGTCCCTTCCTTAACGCCGCAAATTGCGGTACCGTTATTAGCTCTATCCCCATTCCCACTGAGCCTTATGGGTGCTCGAATGGGGAATGGTTCCCGGAATGGGGACTTACCGGATCCTCCAAGGTTGGAATGACCCGGTAAGACGCTATTTCGGGAACCCGGTCCCGGAATGCGGCAAGGGGGTAATAGCACCATGGCTACCTCCTACCTCATAATGAGGCCCAGTGTCTTACTGAGCTACAACCGGAGCCCAGTTGTAAACCAGGAAAGTGCCTGTTCGTGCTAAGGAAAGCCTATTAAAGGGAACAACTCACTTTCAACAGACGGGATTCCGTTTATACAGGACGTGAAAGGGTCAAGCAAATAGGATGGAAACGTATTCCTGTCATTTTTATTAATGTTGGACCTATGAACAGGTTCAACTTCAACCACAATTCAGAGTTCTTGCCTGATACAGAATATGCATACTGTGCTGAATAAACACATTGGGGGTCATTACAAGTACGGCGGTAGGGGGTTACCGGCACCGGTAAGGATTCCGGTACCGTTAACCCCCTACCGCCGCATTCCGAGGTCCCTTGGCAGGTCCCACTAAGGCCGGCTGGTTTTACCAGCTGCCCTTAGCGGGAGCCGCTAAGGGAGCAGGGAGCTAATAACGGGCCCACTGTTTGCGGACCCGTTATTAGCTCCTTCCCCATTCCCATTGAGCCCATGGGGGCTCGAAGGGGAATGGGGAAAGGTTTTCAGAATAGGGACTTACCGGGTCCTCCAAGGTTGGAATGACCTGGTAAATCCCCATTCCGAGAACCCGGACACGAGTTTGGAGGCAGCCATGGCGCTAATAGCGCCATGGCTGCCTCCAAACGCGTAATGACCTCCATTGCCATGACCAGCAGGACTTTCAGGTTAAATTCAATAATCTCCAAAAATGCATTTTAGCGTGCTGTCATTCAGTGCAGAAAGCAGGCCTGGCCAAATGTGTTAAATGTGTATCACAGCGAGCAATCACCAGCTATCACCTTGCTGCAAGGGAAGCTAGCTGCCCTTAGAATGATTAAAGAGGTGCTAAATTGGGCAATTATCAAAGAGGCACTTGGCGCCTCTTTGAGAAATGCATGTCCTTTGCAGCCATGCTGTGCTTCAAAACAGCTCTAAGATCATTGCAAAACAAATGACCATATGGAATTCAGTGCTAAAAACACAGTTTCTCAGCGCTATGCACAATTTCTTTGATAATCTGGCACCAGGTGCATGAATTTATATTTCATTGCGGGGTTCGCGAGGGCCATGATTATATTATGTATCAAGGGAGCCGAATAATGAATTTCCTGAGGCATGGCAAGCGGCACTCACAATTAAAAGTAAGCACTGCCTGCCATACAGAGTTTACTCACTTTGCAAGATGGAGCACACAAGTGCAGGGAAAAGGCTGTGCACACACGTGTACGACTCGACTGCTTTTGCCCGAATTTACAGGGAAATCGAAATGAGTCCCAGAGGAACCAGGAATGATAGTTACCTCTGAAGGAGCAAAGAACTATGTTGTAAAATGGTCATATTTTCATTAAAAAGGCGTTGGCAGAATTGCACATATATGCATACCCCCGACTCCACCATTGTGCAGGTGGGGACGCTGGGAGGTAAAGGTTTGTGCTGGTGACTCGGCATATGGATAGTTTCTCTCTCTCTCTCCTCACTTTCTTCCTGCGTGCCTCCCACTGAGCTCTGGACAGTAGAGCGGAGACTGCAGGTAGGGGAAGAGGCGCCTCACAGAGAAGATACCTTCCCCCACATGCTTGCCTCCCACACCTCTCTGCCACGCACTCAGAGTGGGAGCCAGCACTGAGGCAGAGGCCTGCCGTGGGAATTATCTATTTCTGTGCAGGCCCCATGCGTTCCCAGGCAATCTAGATTGGGAACAACACAGTAGAAGCCTAGTGATAGGACCCTCACAATGAGGCTTCTCTCCCTACTATAATGGCTACAACATTGGAAGAGGTCCTTAGAAAAAGACGAGGATAGGGAAATCTCCCCATCCACAGCACCAGCAAAGCGTGTCCTCCACATGCAGCTCCTCCCTTGGCCCAGTGGCGGTGGCATGTGGGAGGGAGTTGGTGTGTCAAGGTAACATGAGTGGTACCTGAGAAAAAGCAGAAAGAAGTGGAGGCAGCTCCATTAAAGATAAACTTTTGTGTATAGCTGTGACGAATCAACTTCCAGGGCACCAGTGGTCCAGGCATGAATAGAGGTTTCTAAACCATCAATCAGCCCCACACCACTAATACACCAGAAGGGATACAAACAGATTGGAAATACAAGCAAATTATAAACCTCCTTGTTCAATTTTGGTAACGTAGACGGACCGGCAGGCTTATCTCCAAAAGGTCGTGGATCGTTGGTTAGTTGCAACACAGCAAAAATACAATTATTACCCAATGATAAAAGCAACTGCCCAGTCACGGTGGTATAAAAATATCTACTTTATTATCAGAACAACAGACAGTTCTAGCACCCTACAAAATACAACCCACTCTCTAAATGAATGCAGAGAACAGACAGTTTCAAGAAGGAAAAGGGATGCACTCTGTATACTGACAGGAGAGTAGTTGGTAAAGGAATTAATCGTAATAGTTCAAGGATATTTGGTTTCAACACAAAGGGAGTAATGGGTTGTAAAATGCCACTAGCGTCCCGCAGAGAGAACCAGGGGGACAGAATTACAACGTACCTTGTGCTTGTAGAGTTCTTGGTGCGATGTAATGATCTGTATCTTATCTTTACTTTATTAAATTTGTAACACGCACACATTGAACCATAGGCTTTAGGATGCCGACTGACTACAACAAAAACACAAAAAGAGTGATGACTCAGTGAAGAATATAGGAACGAATGATGCAATGATCGGAAACCATGAAAGAGATCTTAGCAAACAATAGAGTCTTTATACTCTTTTTGAACATATCCGTAGATTCTATGCTTCTCACATCCTTGGCCAGATCATTCCATAGCCTGGGAGCGATCACATAGAAGGCTTCCTTTAGAGCCTTCTCAGTTCTTTATCTAGGAGTCAATAACACATCCTGATTATTTGACCTCAGCAATCTATCATGGCTTTTTTTGGTGAGTAGGGTTTGCAGGTATGCCGGCATCTTACGCTGCCTGCACTTTTGGGTTATAACTGGGACTCGAAACTGAATTCTGGATTCCACCGGAAGCCAATGAAGTGAGCGTCTCGCCGTAGTTACATGGTCTCTGCGGGAGAGTCCTAATACCACCCTTACTGCTCCATTTTGGATTGCCTGCAGTTTCTTACTGATAGACTTATTGATTCTGATCAAGAGACTCTAGCAATAATCGATTTTGGCTCCTGTTATTGCCCTTGCTATCGTCTCTGCATTAGCCTGCGAGATCAGGAGCCTAAATTGAGCAGGAGTCTAATATAATAGGCACATGATGAGACAATAGTAGAGATATCAGACTTCATGGTAAAATGTTGGTCTAGCATGACCCCCGATGTCTTTACTTTCTTAAGAGTACAGATTTTTACATCTCCTAAATTGAAGTATTCGTATGCTGTACCCAATTTTTGTGGCATATTAGGTGAACCGACGATTAAAAGCTCAGTCTTCCCTCTGTTCTCTTCACTACTCATAGCCAGCTTCTATGATGACTTAATCTACCTTGTGTTTCAGCAACTGTACGTTTATTGAAGGGTTGTTTTTCTGCCGCACTTAGTGCATATGTAATCTTTTTTTCTATATTGGGAAACTCACTCGATTCTTTACTTCACCATTTGTTTATTCAGGACATCATCTTTAGTCAGTATCTTCATACGTCGTACACTCTTCTTTATGATGTCATTAATTCATTGGTTAGCTTCTTTTCACACTCCTTCAGGTTTTCCCTCCTGCAGGTTATCATCACGTGGGGGTTACATTCGGTAGGGTTGTCTCAATGGGTATCTTCTTTCGAACACTCTCTGCAGTATTTATATTATGGCTGGTGTTAGTCACAGCACGATTTCATGTCTCCAATACACAGGAGGTAGGGGGCGGGATCTCTTGCAGATGTACACAGCTGCTCCACTACAGTGCAGCAATGCAGGTGATGTTTGAGTCAGAGTCAGTGTTAGCTACTTGTCTGAGCGAGTTGGGCGGCTATGGTAATTAAAATTGTTATTATTTTTAACAACTCGTTCAGAATGTTGGAGCTGCTCGAACCCCCCACCTTTCAGGTACAAGTCACAACACTTACTGAGCCACAGAAGCTGGCTTGGGAATAATTGTACAGCAAGCCATGTAATATCAATTATAGCAAACGCTTGTTTTGAATTAACGTGCCAAGATTCACAGACAAAACTGCACACATTAGATCATATACAGTTTTTAAAAGGAGAAGTGCTGGAAATATGATTGGGTGGTGGTTGTGGGGGCGTGTTGAGGGAGGGGTGGTAATTGGTGGGCTGCAATGTGGTAGTCCCTCTTTTATGTTGTTGCTCGTCCCGGTTTTTCATTTTGGAACTCTGGCCACCTTACACTGATGAAACCTGATGTGACAGATGACATTGTTTTATTTATTTCTTTTATTCCCATAGCGCATACCAGCTTAGAAGGAGCTGGTGTTAAATGTTATTCTTTGTTTGGTGGCAGGCTGGACTGCTGCTGACCAGGGAGTGCAGACCAGACCATGCATGCATTTGTTTCTGTTACGAAAGAGGACATGAAAATGTACTGTTTGAGAATTCCAGGGCAGTGACTGCAAAGCATTTTCGAGCACCTCAAAGCAGAGTTTGCAAATTAACGTGTACATTCCCAGTCATTGTTTAGTTTTAGTTATAGCAATCCTTCTTAGTACATGATCCCTTTGCTAATTGGTTTTAAGGAGACTAGTAGAATGTTTAGATGCACAATAAAGGGTATTACGGCTGTAGAATGTGCTATGTGATGGCAATGTATCCATTTGAGCATTGCTATTTAGAACACTGTGACTATGTTTAGGGTTAGAGTTGTGAATACAGTGTTTGCCAGAGTGTTAGGCGATTCTAGTGTTGCATGCTTGTGAAATGAGAAGTTGAGTGCTGAGTATTACTGATGATAGTTAATGCATTAACTAAGGTCATATCTAGGATGTCACTATACATCTTGCTAAAATGCACGTGTCATGCTATGTTATTCTTTACGTACAGTGACTGATCACCACTGTATGTAGGAGAGATTAGAATGCATTTTTTTTAGCCGTAACATCAACATATGTGGGCAGTACCTTGGGTGTTAGTAGCTGTGTGTCTACACTTGGTGACTGTGGTGCACTCATGTATGGGAGACCTAGGAGTGTGCACTCGTGGTTTAGTGTTTTGGCGCTCCTATATGTGAAAATACCCACAGCTTTGGAAGTAGAAACACTTGGTGTGCACATCTAGAAGTAGACGTTAGCACATGAGTCCTTGAGTTTTAGGTCGGGGAGGTTTCAGCACTCCGTTGTGCTGTTAGTGAAAGAGGAGATTCTCTATCTCGCTTGAGCCTTGAGTGGTATTTGGGAGTCAGATTTGCACGGCAAGCACGTGGTGTGCAGCAGAGTTACTATTAGTAGTGGAGTAGTTGGCCCCAATGCTCCTTTGGTGTAGTAGTTAGAGGGACGAGACGTGATAATAAGCCAGTGGGTCCTCAGGAACTGGAGTTCATTGTTTTTTACGGACCACCGTGGCACCAGGAGCTTTGGAAATAGGAAATATATGAGAGTATGGCGGGGTCAAGGGTTTTAACATGGACTGAGTAGAGTCAGTGAAGTTATTTGGAACTTTTTCCATTGGCGCTTGCAGAGAAGTGTAGAGTTAGACATTATGCAGATGATGAAGAGAACCACTTGAGATGTTTGAGTATGACGATCTACAGACTATGTTCTATTCTTACTATCTGGATGCACATTTACGGAGGTAGCTATCCCATATTTGTGTAATGGTCTACAGATCTATATTTTCTAGCCACGTTAGGTTTCTTGCATCACACGGGCAGATGGTGTGCCCTACCTCCGCTCGTGTGCACTATGGCGCACCACTCTCTTGTGGTTGCGTGTGTTTTGTGTGTTCTTGGTGTAGTTTGTCGCTTTCCTATCGTTTTCTGCCTTTTTATTGTTTTCCTGTCAGGAGAGGAGGTGATGCTAGATGTTTTAGGTGTGTTAGACATTAGATGTTTTAGTGGTCGGTGATTATCACAGTTGTGCATACTAGTTTGTTTGTTTGAGTGACGTGTATGTTTTGTGGGTGGTTTGACAGGAAGTCTAAATGCAAGCGTTACTGCTCTTGATAGTGGAGTTGAAGTCTGCTATGGAGTGAGGGTGTACTAGGAGTGGTAGTCTTAGGCCTGTTGGTGGCTGACCCAGGCGGATGGAGCAAGGTTTTTGTATTTGGAAGGTTACAGATGTTAGACGTAGGTAGTGTCCTTTTAGGGACACATTTGTCCTCTTGTGGATGTTGTGTTCTCAGGTGTGACACGCCTGAGGCTGCAACGTGGCAGGTCATAGCAAAAGGGTGTTTATATTCTCAACATATTTATTTCCTGTCTTTTCTGGTTTTGTGCTTAGTTACAGGAAGCCTTCCTTAGAGTGTGATCATTAATCTTGTTTGTTTCCTTTCAGGAATGGTGGCGTGTTGTGATCTGTATCTTATCTGTGTATGTTATAGTTTGTGGAATGGTGAGTGACAGAATGGAATGCGGAACTGCCAGTGACCTTGGGGTTCTGGGAATGGCAGTTAAAGACTGCAGTATGGGAGCCCTACCTGAGATGGTGTGCCTGCCTATTTCTCCAGCTTGTATCTTCTTACTTTGATCTGTAACTTGTAAAGAAGCCTTCTTTTTGTACCTGCTGGTGTCTTGAGTCTTACCTCAGTCCGTCCTGCACTCTTACTGACTCCCAAGATACTTCAATCGACAGCGTCAATCCGGTTTCAGGGTGCTTTGCAGCTTCAGCGACAGAGTTCAAGAAGGGAGACAGCTGCGAGTATCAGGCAACAGGCAGTTCGGCAAGCGAGGCTGGATGGACGTCTGCAGGCTGGCCTACACAGTGGTTCGGGATCAGGAATCGTTGTCTCAGTGCTGGTTGGTGGGTCTGAAGCACTGGTCGAGGCATCTCAGACGGCATGATCGACTTCGGCATAACAACAGTCAGTGGTGCAGTCGTTTGCAGCTCAAGGGGTTCGACTGGCTTGAAAATGTCCTTTAAGACAGATGCTGGTTGATGTTTGTCAATACACAGACTCTACATTCAGGCAGGGTCCAAAGGAGCCCTTCTTGTTACTCCTTGCAAAGTCTTCAGATGATCTGCTCAAAAGAGAAGCTTGCCCTCTTTTAAAGCCAAATGGACCACAGTGATTGGTGTAGACTAAGCCTACCTTAATGAACCAATTCTGGGTCCTCACCAACAATCTCCTATATGCATGAGGTCATAACCAGAGTGCTTTGAAAAAGAAAAGGTAAAGGGGTGAAAACATGTAATACTAAATCCCACCCTTATTCCTGTATGTTGTGGATCAAAGGGTCTCTCTAGTTAATGGTGCTCTCTGTGGTTCCAAATTAAAGCACCAGGTCTCCCTTGAAACTGCAGTGAGGACAGACTTTATGTCTCCAGATAACCACATTCTCGTACCTTCTGAATGGGGTCCCCCTGCGGGATTACCGATTGCAAACACATATCCCAGATATGACAGTTTACTGCCCTTGATACTAAGAGGCGGGAGCTGGCTTTAGGTTGACACAGATGCATATCAAAGGTTGTTGGGGTTTACTGTCTCCTTTGTTAAACCTCTGCAACCAGGGCCCAAGTGGACCTGTTCGAAGTATACTCTATTTGTATGTTAATTTTGTTAATTGCTGCCACCATCTGCAGAGAGTAAACAAACAGACAGGGCGAATCCATGGACCCTTTGATAGTTAATTAGCCTGACCATGACAGGCGGAAGGTTTTGTCCCTCCCCCTTCTGAGATGCATCATGTACTCCACCTGTCAGATCCCAAATAAATATGACAGGGAGAACTGCGCCTGTAGGCTGTGTCCCCCCAGAGTACATAGGTCGATGTGTATGTTGGGCGGGGAGATTAGGAACATGTGTGCGGATTAGCCCCACACATTTACAGAGGTTGATCTACCATCATTCAATTTCATATAGAATTTCAATAAAGCCCATGTGAGTACACACCCACTGTGCAGATGGTCGAATTCCTCACAATAGCAACATGTGAAAGAGCCGTTATTATCTGTGATGTGATGGAGCCACTCTAACTGATGGGGTCTGTTCCATGTCACTCACTTTATTTATTTTGTATTTTTATTTATTTAGCATTTATTTCATTGCACAAAGCCCTGAGGCATCTAGGCGCTGGTTACAGTAAGTGCATGGCCCCCATTTTAAAATGCACTTCAACAGTTTATGACCTCAGAAAGGCAGTACATTTTCTTTAGTTAGTTCTAACATACCTATACGACTGTAAACATGATTGTGGCCAGGCATGTGATCTGCAAAAAGCGTCCAATAGGCTTTCCTACCTGATAGAGAATCAAGGGCACTGTGTGGTGCCAATGTCCTTCCCCAAGTTTCCTACAACTTACTAGTCTCGGAAGTTCTTTAGTTCTTCTGCCAGCTCCACCTGGCGGTTTTTTTCATGGATCAACAGCACTTTTTTATATTGGAATACCTTAATAAAGACTTGTTTTATTGGATGTACTGTTTGTAGGCGATTGGGGCATTTGAGTCCATCTCTTGGTTTCCCTGGCGCCCACGCTCTGTAGGTGAGTGTACATAGAAGCGCCTCAGCCTCTGCCAGTGGGTGATATAATTGATGCAGAAAGAAAGGCATGATGTACAACAACACTCAAACTCCAAGACAAACCTCTCGCGTCCCAGTATCCCACCTTGAAGAAGCGGAACGGCTGCCACAGACTCTGCATGTTGAGAGGGATGGTTGCATCAGATTGGTCCTGTACTCAGCCACAGCCAGCTGGAGTGCGCTCCCCATAGTTCTCTGCAAGCAGCCCCACTTAGCAGACGTCAGGAAAAACACCAAGGCCCATACTTTTCCACCATCCCTAAACAAGTAAACTGCAATGGCAAAGCCTGAACACAAAATGAGGTCTCCCCAGAGAGGTTTTAGATCTATATAAAGATCCATAACAGTACAGTAGGCCCTGCCGGTTTCCGGATGCCTTTTTCTGGAGGCCACCTTGTTTGTTGCCCTGCTTCTTGAGCTATGGTCTCCAAGAATCAACTGTGAAGAAGTTATCCTGCTTATCATACACAATCTGGGGGAAAATTAAGATTTCTTTGATGTCTATTAGCATGCTGTAGTCTGAAGAAAGATGTGGGGCAAGAATTAGAAGACAGCCAGAGAAGAGGTGCAGCCTTTGTGGGTGGGAGTATTGTGGAGGAAGATCGCAGCAGGGAGGCACGCCACATTATTTTGGAAGGACATGGAGGAAAGAGGAAACAGGTTGTGTTGCCAAGAGGATCCTGCTAAGGTGCCAAGAGACCATCATCCAGTTCAACCGCTGATGGAAAGTAGGCCAACAAGATTGCCCAGTCTGTAACAAGCATCAGAGAAGGCTGCCAAAATGACGGAGACACAGAGGCAAGCACAGACCCGCGAAGAATATTGCTGTGAGGTAGGAGCTGGGAGCAAAGGAGAGAAGCCATTCCCACAGCACTTCCACTATCAAAGAGTTGATGGATTTAGAACCGAGTGCAGTGGCTCTGGCAAAACCAGCAAGACCAAAAAAGAACTGCATGTTGGGAGTATTCAATGTGAGTAACTGTGGTTCTAACACTCCAATATATTTGCATGGGGGGCTGAGTGGTGACACACCATTAAGACAGAACAATTGTATATTCAGGTTTGTGGTATCCTAAACCCAACACAGAGCCACTGAGAGGGGAAAGAAAACCTAAAGAAAGCTACAGACTTAAGTAGTTTTACCTTCATTTTTGAAGTGCAGGGTGCCGAGAAGGAAACGCCTGCATGGAATTCTGAGACTTTTAGTCTTAACATGAGTGAAAGCGATACAAGTACTGCTGTGATTCGGTAGAAAGCCGAGAAGCTCAGTAAGCCCATCGAATTGTGGTGAAAAAGGCGCGGAAGTGCAGATCTGCGCGAGAAGAGCTGTAAGCGCTAACGACTGAGAACAGGAGGTGCTACGCAGAGAAGACAGGGAACGGGGAACCCTGACAACCATGAAGACTGAAAGTCAGGCGGCACAAGACACCTAACCGATAGCGAAACATTTGGGTAAAAAGAAAACAATAAAAACCTTTCGGATTAGTTTTGAATTTGAGGCTGACCACTTGCCAAATGTTACAGGAAAAACCACTCCTGGAGGATAGTTGGACGGATGTTTTAAAAGCCATTTCTGTCCGTGTTTGCCCCTTTTGTGAAGTTTATATCACTGTGCATTCTGTTTTTCTGCCTTTCAGCCGACTCTGTAACTTCAGGTGCCCCGCTTGTATGTCCGAAAGCGATACATGGATGTGTGCATGGAGTTATACCTGAAAGCTAGCCAAAACCTTTTGCTGTAATGTTGCAGCTGAACACATGAATGTTGGTTGAATGTTTGTCCAGCCTTTCAACAACCAAGAAAAATACATTTGGGGTCCAGAGGGATGTATGACTACTATTTGCCATCCTCCCCCTATCTAATGGATACAAAGGCGCCTCCTCCTCCTTCTTCCAAACGGTGAACCCTCTCTCCACGCCCCACAAAATTCCACTCATCTGTCTTTCTAAAGTGTCATATAAGGTTGTGGTTATCCGAAGTAATCCGCTGCAGATATCACCCTTAGAGCCCTCAGCATATTATGTTAATGTTAAAGGTGTGTGTACCGTGCACCGTCACCAACGGAATTGGTCCCCAGGCGCTCAGGCGGATCTGCAAACAAGAAGGCGGGGTGGGGGACACCAAGAGGGGTTTCATCGGGTGAAGAGGGAGTGGGAAAGTGAGAAAGGTGATATCCTGGTGGCAGCTTCAGTTCAGTTCTCACCGTGCGCTGAGCTTGGGTGTGACTATCAGATCGATGTGAGTCATCGTGTACTGTTGGAGTGAGTTATGTGTTGTTTGTTTGTTATTGCAGTGTGGTGAAGTGCGTGCGGTTTGCTGTGCAAGAGGGTATTTGTGTGGATTTTTGTGCGAGTTAAGTATGCATAAATTCGAGCTTTTGGGTTAGTGGATTATATGTCTCTTAGTCCTTATAATTCTTGCTCTATGTATCCGGTTGTCCTATGGGGTAGGCATTTCCTTTCTCTTTTTCTTTCCTGTCCGTCTAATTGTTAGGAGTGATGGCGTGGCAAGTTCCCAGCTGTGGTATTTCCGACCTTTGTGTACGAGGTTGAGGCATGTATTGTCCCCCACTCTGTTATTGGTGCTGTATTTTTACAATCACCCCTGCTCCCTTCCTATATCATCTTCACTGGTTATTAGAGGACCTCTTGTGATGCTCATGACACTGCACTCAACATGTTCGGGAGCAGATTCCATCTTGTTTCAACAGATGTCGGAGCTCTGGCCAGCCCACTCGCTGCTGTCCTAAACCCACCCACCACCATCCCTCTCCCTCCAACAATTCTACGGCCCACTGGGCAAAATCATCCGGGATGGTGGCATTGGCAGTCTTCTTTCGCCCTGTGAAGGGACTCAACCCGACAATGATGCGGGATGACTTTGTTTTGAGATGATTTTCCATGAGCACAGATCAAGCCAATCATTCCATCGCAGATGTGTACCAAAAAACACTTTTGTCAATCATCCTTGATATTAAACCAATTCTTTAAAACTGTGAGCAGGAGCGGCAGCTGGTTAATTATTTCACCGGGTGGGCGTAAATATTTCCCACTAATTAGCGCAAGAGACCAAGCATTGGGAGGGATCCTCAGCCAACCAAGGGTGGTTTGTGGCGGTTCAACACCTAAGAACATTTTTCATATAATGTGTCAGAATGGTGCATTTTACCACACAGTTTTTGTGAAAGATTGGGTAAAACACCATAGAATTTACAATCAGCCCTGCAGGGTAATCCATGGAAAGTGCACAAAAGCAGTTTACAATGCATTTTCATGATGCCTTAGCCCAACTTATATGCAAGCATTGTCACTGTTACACAGACGTCGGGACTTCTGTGCCAGCAATATTTGCCAGTATTTTGCCATTGTAAGAAGACATTTTAATTGCGGTTTTAATTGTGGTTGTGCCGAGATATGTCAGTACGGGCACACTAAGTGCACACCCATGTTGTCTGTGCCTGATAATGCAATATAGCTACAGTAAGAATACATTTTATGCTCACTGTGCCAGTATATGTCAGTATTGCCACAGTAAGAGCACAAATATGTTAACTGTAACCAATAATGCCAGCAATGTCACTTTAAGAAAACACTCATGATGCCTGTGCCCAATAATGCCAACATTTCCATAGTAAGAAAACATTGTAAAGTTGTCTGTCTCCAATAATGCCAGTATTGCCATTGTGAGAACATAATAATGTTGTCTTTGCCCAATAATGCACACACAACCCCAGACGTGCAAACACACACACACATACACACACGCACAAACACATATTCTACAGCTCTCAGGCACCCACACCTATTTTGTTTTTGTAACTTACCTGCTCTGTCAGCCCATCTCAGGACTCCATTCCACTGCGGTCGTGTCGCCGACAGGATCCTCATGATGTCTACAGGCAGGAAGAAGAAAGCAAGGAGAGGTAGCAACATACACCTCCTCCTGATTCCCACATCCTGCCCATGGCCCAGGGTTGTAAAACTGGCAGCCCGTAAGGCATGAGCTAATGCGAATACTCAGGAGTAACACTTAAACACAATAGGCCTGCAGTACCCAGTCAGTAGGCCCAATAGGCCAGGAAGGCTTGGAAAGTGAAATTGCCCTGGCCATGCATGTGAAATTGGGCATGTGCAGATGCAAATGGGAAACCATGTTTCTCCACAAAACGGCCAGTCCTGGAACACACCCTCATCTGCTTGCTGTAGCCTAAGAAGGACTAAGGTTTACCAGGCATGTCCTCCTCTGCCTCCTCCATAGTTGGTGGCCAGACACTGCCCTGTCTCTCATTATGAACGCGCCACCAATGGCGAGTGGGAAGAATGAGAGTCTGGGCATGCATGGTGAAAGGAGGGTGATCAAGGAGTGTGCACCAGTAGTGTCAATTAAGCAATACACCCAGAGAAGGGGAACATTACCACTTCAGATAATGCCCTTGGGGCCATGGCACTTAACGAAGGCCCTGCGGCATTACCTGAAGTAGAAAGGACCCCCCTGCAAACAGTGCATTTCTATCAGTTCTCCGGCCCGTAAGATAGGGGTACTAAAAGCATTTACAAAGTCTGTTTCCCGTTCCATGGTGGCCATTGAAAACAATAAAAAAAGTAAACAAACAAAATGGCCGCCATGGAAAGGGAGAAGGCACTACAAGTAGACCCTTCTCCATTTCCATGGGGGCCTGTCACAGATTGGGAGTGGACGCACTGGAGACAGAAGTGTTTCCCGCGTGTTCGATCCCGAAAAATGTGAGGCAGTGGGTAGGGGGTTAGAAGACTTACCTCATTCCCCAGCGAGGTGAGATGGCGGCCACCAGCCCTGACGAGGCTCAGGGCATTGGGGTTACTGTCTGGTAATGCCTGTGTTCTGAGCCTCCCCTATTGGCTGGGAGACTGCCACATCCCCCTCGCCGGATGCTAATGGTGATTAATGTACAGGTTTATCCAGGTTATTTCAATTCTTTCAATACTTGTTAAGAACTATGAATATTTAATCCGTAAAAATAAATAGGGTGTTCAGGTTTGTGAACTCACATGTATGGTTGTCATTTTATTGCAGGCATTATCCTCCACAAGAGATCAATCTTGACACTAAGTCTCAGAACTTGGCAAAATATATATGATATCATACTTAATCACACATTAAAATGATATTGCAAATCACTGAGGAGTTTCTTGACTAAATGGAAGAATAATGTAGAGGCCAAATTCCTTTCCATGGTCACAGGGGGTAGGCAGCATTTTATTCCCTATAATACATGGGCCCATAAGCATCCCCTTTAATACTTGGGGCCTAATTCACAAACATGTGCACTGGAGCAAACAAAGGGATGCCCTGAGTATCTAAAATGTGCTCCTGTTACCTTATACCTAATTCACCAAACCCCAAACTGGAGCTAATATGGAGATGCCTGGAGCATCTTTGAGTTGCTGATGTGGTTCACAAGCATTTTCTCAAGAGCATCTCAGAGATGCTCCAGGCACCTCTGGAATTAGATTTGAGGCAGCAAGGGCAAATCTAAGCTGCTCGGGGCATCTCATGATTTGCTCCAGTGCAAATCTTTGTGAACCGAGCTCTTGCTCCCTCTAATGCAGGTCACTCTCCAGTTTTTTAAACCACGCAATATCTTTACAGTGGATTAAACATGGCAATATGCAGTTTGTAATGTGTCGCCATCAAATATGTTCAGCAATTCAGAAAGGTCCCTTCGACCTCCCTTCTATAATCTTGAGCAGAGCACTGAATAAGCAGGCTACACGACATGCCTCCAAGGCTATTCATTGCTTTAATCAAGTGCTTAAGAGCCATCTACCAGTTTTGCTAGGAGGGTTGGCGTTTACACTGTGTGCTGACTCTGAAAGCAGCCACTGTGATGTATTTATTTAATGGGTTTGCATTTATTGGATTTATTGAGGACAGGCTGTTTCGGCAGGAAACACATTTATAGGCACAGGACAATGCTGCGAGCAGCTGAACTTGCACAATAGAAAATGAACCAGGTCATGTTAGGGTTGAGGTAGCTCATGAACTGGGAACTTCAAACAAAGAAAGGGAGCAGAAAGGGGATGTTTACATGGGGATGTCAATATTGTGAGCCTTGATAGAGGGGGGAGAAGGCAACTGGGGAAGGTAAACTTGCCAGGGTAGCAAGGCTGGGGCATTCTGGGCATGGAGATAGATGAAGTTACTCATGGAGGGGTTGGGCCGAAGAGAGTGAATTGCCACCCAGTAGCAGAAAGCTGAGCGGCAGTCTGAGATCTTCGAGAAGTAATTTGTGATGAAGACTGTGTCATCCACAAAGAGGTGGTAGGAAAACCCAAGAGCAGAGGTGAGCTCACCAAGAGAGAAGGTGTAGAGCAGAAGAGTGGTTGTATGAGGACAGAGCGTGGGGGACCCGCGCCAGGAGTGGGGATCACGTCAGAGGTTTCCATGTACCCGGAGATGGACATGGTTTGATGCAAGAGGCAGTCAGTGTCTATGCAAGCGCATTCAGTGTCCTGGGTGCCAAGGTTAGAAGGGGATACAATGATGGAGAGGAATCTGCAGCATTGAAGGCTGCCTAGAGGTAAAGGAGGGTGCCACTGGCGAGATGGTTGTGGTGGTTGGCAGAAGTGGGAATGTTGGTAACGTTTGCTTAGGTTGTATTTGTGGAGTGGCAGCTGCAGAACCCAGATGGATCTTTTTGCTTCCAGGTGATGGGGGAAACTATGGAAGACGGTAAAATAAAGGATGCTAGAGCAGTGGGGGAGAAGAAAGACAGGTTTGCATCAGCAGAGGGCTTGCTTAAGATTGGGCAAAGACTGGCTACCTTGAAGGAAGCAGGGAAGATTCCAGTAGAGACGAAAGGCTTGAAATTGGAGGAGAGAAAGAAGTAGGTTATAGGTGTAATATCATTGACGGTCTGTGGAGAAAAGGGATCTAGTGAAAAAAAGCAAGAAGGTTGACTTGGGTGTCAGTAGGTGGGTGGTGGAGGACAGCAAGTGGGGGGTCAGATAGTAAAGATAGAAAAGAGTCGACTTCAAAGTCGTGGGAGAAGGGTATTTTAAGGAGGTCGAAGTCTCCCATGAAAGGGTAAGAAGGACGTTGAGGTCACTGAAGAAAGTGTGGGTCCTGGGGACCTCTACACCCGGAGGATAGCCTGGACGGTTGGTGACAAGGAGTTGGGTGGCCTTCAAAGGTGGTTGGGAGAAAAACAGATGGCAGGACAGGGAAATCGGGATGGACTTACTCATTAGGTCACCCTCCTTCCGCTTGGCCACCAAGGGAAAGTAGATGAATGTTATAGTGTCTGTGTGTAGGGCAGTGTGACAGCGTCATGGAGGAAATCCAGGTTTCTGTGGCGCCCATGATTGCAAGCTGGGGGTTGTGGAGTGGGAGAGGAGTATACATGAGAATGGAACATACTTGTTGGCCATTTTGAATTTTGAGGTTAAGATGAACAGGGATGGGGTAGGAGGGAGGAGAGTATGAGGAGGTACTGAAGAGCCAAGGGGGCTCACACTTTACACATAGCGCTCTTTTTCTCATTTCCGTGGAGACTAGAATTTAAATGTGTGACTGCATGTCACGCACAGATATCTGACGCGAATAGTTAATTCACTTAGCTTTTCTCGGCAATAAGGATGCTTAAAAAGACAGTGGCCCTCATTACAAGTATGGCAGTGCAGGAAGAAATAGTGATAAAGCAGCACATGAATGCACCACCAAACTACGAGTTTGGCGGTAGGGAGCTAAGTTTACCTCCAAAATAAATTGGGAGGTAAAACTTCTTCCTTACCACCAAAAATTGGTGTGATTACCGCTGGCAGAATTACCACCAGTGGTAATCCCACCGAAATCACATGGAGTCCTATGGACTCCAAAAACGGGTACTTGCACTGCCTACCACCACTTGCAATCGATATTGAATAATGTACCATCTCATTGAAAACCTGCTGTTTATTAAAGGGTGGGGGTGACAGGGACATTGTGCTTTTGGGGATCAAGCTGCTACTTAATTATAATGGTTCTTTTATAACGTGCTTAATACCAGAGATAGGTTTCTAATCTCAGGGATCAGGATTCGAACCTGTGTTGCACTGTGTTGTCTTGGTTCCAAGTCAAACACGTTGTCCCTGAGCTATCCCCCTCACCAACGGAACTCAAGGAGAGGCATCGAGCACGAGGCCACCTTCTGAGGCCCAAATATTTATTTGTTCATGTTGTATTGTGATTTCTCGTGCTTTGAAACACTTGTGTACGAGCACGATGGAAATAAAATATCAATATCAATACATTCTTTCACTATCGAAGTGTTCGTGGTTGTACAATGCCATGCATGTTTTCCGTAATGTGGAAGAACCCTGCTGGAAAGTATTTTCTTGTAACATGGTGGAATCTGCACCTGTTTCGGGCTCTGTCTCTTCATCAGTGTGCTGTATAATTTACATAGAGCTGTGCTCTGACTCTATACATTGCTCGTAGAGATGTTAGGTGTTAACTATGGCAATTCTTGCACTGCTCATATGGGATTTCGAATTTTGAATCCACAACTTAGGTTTAAAAATGCACTTGTATGGCCCGCGAAAGCCGATATCTAAAATGGTTGCCATTTTACCCTAAGTATTATCCTTGAGCATTCAGATCATGGGGGACAGCCATCAGTTCCAAAAAATAACATGAATGTGTCCTCTTATTCTCTGGGGCTGGCATCATTTACAGGCTAAAGCTCCCCCTACCAGACCTTCTCAGGCCTATATGTCACTAAGCAGGTTCTGTTACCAAATAGAAGGACACTACTGAAGGCCAACTTCCCGTGACATGGTCATGCAATGCTTATTTTCTGAAGAGGGTATTTTACGGATGACGGAGGGTATTGTATACCTTGTAAGTCACATTATCAACGGCTTTAAAACCTGGGCTCTGGCTCACGCTGATGCAAGCACCCACCAGTTATTGATACGTAGAATGCACATGAAGACTACGTACTGTGCATGGAGCATGCCAATACAGAGCGTCTAATGTCTGGCAATCAAATATTTCGGGACATTCAATAAAAGTCACTGAAATGTACACCAAAGGTTTGAGCACTCAGATGGATTTCTGATCTTCTAAGCTAATCTCCAGCAGTGTGCCTAATACTCATACTACCTCATCTATTGTCTTATCAAACAATAAATGAATGGTCAGAAAAAGAAGGCTGTGAAGAATGTAATCTGATATGCTTGCCCAATGCTTTCATGAGGAGTTTAAGTAGCGGCTAAATATCTGATGGTAGGGTTGCCTTCTACACTGTGTCCGGCCACTGGCATCAGCCATTGTGGTGTCATTATTTGAGTGTATTTAGTTTTTACTGAATTATTGAGCACATGAAGCAAATACATAGGTACAAAAAGCAGCCAGGGAACTCCTCCAAGGTGGTGCCCTGCAAAAAGAACCTGTGCAAAGAAAAATAAATCAGGTGATGTTAGGGATGAAGTAGAACATGAACTGGGTAGAATACAAAGAGACAAGGAACAGGTAAGGGGCGTTTACAGGGTATATCAGTGTCTTAAAATGGTGGCAGCCGAGACAGAGTCCAGGAGTGGCAGTCTGAAAGCCCTTTCAATGTGACATGAATGAAGGTCCACCTTGAATGCATGAAACTTGGTCATTCCTTTGATTTCAAGGGCCAGGGAGTTCCAGTGGTGAGACGACAAGAAGGGGAAAAAGAGTGGACTTGAGAGGATTTACTGGATGGGGGCTGGGGGTGCTGAGTTTGAGAAGGGAGCTGAAACAGAGGATGCAAGTTGGGGTTTGGGGGAAAGATGAGGCAAAGTGCGGGGGCTTAGACCATGAACAGACATGAAGGTCAGAGGCAAAGGAATATGCAAAGGGAGAGGTTGGGATTAGAGAGGCGGTAACAGCGAGGTGGTGGGGCGAAGTGGGTGAAATATCGGAGAGGCTGTAGAGAGCACAGATTACATAGCTGAGAATTTGTCTATGGCTGCAAAAGAGCACAGGGGTAGGTCAAAGAGGAAGCTTGATTAGTAATCAAGTCCATTAAGAACCAGAATGGAGGAGAGAGTTTTTCTGGAATCGTAGATGGAAGTAGGGCAGAGCTTCCTGATGTTAACAGGTGGATTAAGCAGTGGTAATAGTTCAGGTGATGAAATGTTGGCGTTTCAGGCCATTAGAGAAGAGGACCCTGAGTATACAAGCCTTGAGGGGGGAAGTGAGGTGGTCAGCGGCAAGGGATATTTTGGATAGGAAGTGGGCTGGGCCATCATAGGCGAGGAGATAGCTGCCATCAGTGTGGATGTATGAGATGTCCTCGCATCTCACCGAATCCTGTTCCACCATTTACAGTTTTGTGGTAAAAACGGTTAACAAATGCAGTAAAGTGGGGTTAGGTGAGTTTGGGTGCGAAAAAAGTGGACCATACCATCATTCTTGGAGGACATGAGCATCAGAGAGTGAAGTGGTATTCAGTGGCCGAGAGCCATGAGGCAGTGAAGATCTTTGGTTTCCAAGGTTAAGTCGGGAAAGTAAAGGAAGGTCTTTCTGTCATATGGAAGGATGTGGTAGGATAACCTAAATTAAGACATGAGAGAAGGCGGTCTCAAGCGTGATGAGTGGTGGATAGAGGGCAGGGCCTGGGACAGATAGCACTACAAGGCGACTGGCATCAGATATTTCCATGTTTCAGGAGGTGGAGATGGTCTGATCAGAGAGGTACGTATCTAGCCTTGTGAGTCCAGTGTCCTGGGCACAGAGGTTCCCGAAGTGAGAAAATTATAGATACGGGTTACGGCCCTTTTTGTGGAGTGGGCTACAGAATAAAATGAAGGGCCCGGGTCACAGAGTCTGCCTTTTTCTAAATAACGGACATTTCTGTTGAAGATTCCATGTCTCATGATGGTTTTAGATTACTGGGAGAAAAGAGAGATGAATGGATAGTTACCCGGACCGTTTGGGTCAGCAGAGGGCTTTTTAGGGCTACCTGCAAACAATTAGGAAAGAACCCAGTAGAGATCCAGTAGAGATGCAGAGGCTGAAGAGTTAGGGCTGATAATCGGTCATATGTGAAGCATGATCAATGGTTTGTGGAGTCGGTCCCCTGGAGGGCATGATGAGATGCTGTCCAAAGAAGGGGAGCCAGCTCAGAAGTTAAAGTAGGAGAAGAGGCAGGAAGGCCAGAGAGAGTAGGGGAGTAGAAGGGGAAGAGGAACAAGAGAGGGGGCAGGAGAATGGCCACGACGGTGTCTCAGATCTTAGACATGCTGTAGGAAAAGTAGAATGAATGTTATTACAAGAGAGGGAGGTGAAGTTAGATATGGGGTGAGGGGGTGCAGAAGGGAGTTTGTGGGGATACGAGCGGAAGGTTGAAATGAGGTTAGTGAGTGCCGAGAGGGCATGCGTGTAATTGGTTAGCAATGGAGGGGAGATAGATTTGCTCCAGTGGTCCAATAGAGGCGCTTTTTGTCCTTAAACTGCTAAGCCTCTTGGGTAATCGGAGGCTGCAGGCGACGGCTAGAGGCGGCTAGAGGTAGTAAGGGTGTGAGCAGGGTGCTAGTTTTTAAACACAGAGTTGAGACCCAGGTGAAAGACATCAAGAGTGTGCCCAATGGAGGAGGCCTGAAGTGGACATGAAGCAAGGAGGGAGCACCTGGCCTTGTCATTGAGAGAGCGAGGGAGTGTGGGTTCAAGATTTGTTTGGAAATAGAAGAGGTAGGGGAGGGAAAGGGGAGGACGAACAGGGACATTCAAGTGGAGGATGGAGGGATCAGATGGGGAATGGTCAATCGTAAGGCTAGTCAGGGATGACAATAAATATCGAGGTCAAAACAGTTGCCCTCAGTTCGGTTGGGTAGGATGTATGGGTTCTGTGCTTCTTGGTCTGCATGCAGAATCCTGATGTTGAAAAAGAAATACAGAGCCCAGAGAATTGTGAAAATCCACTCTGTAAGAAACAGCTGTTTCTCACACAGGATGGTCACTGGTGCAGATGTAATTGGTAATACAGTGACGCCACCTCATCACAGGGCAAGAAAGTAAGCTATGGTCGGTGAGGGTTGTTTGTGGCTATCGAGAGATGGTCTGGGCTGGATCTGAGCAGCGGCTGGGGTGGGTTGAAGGTCAAAGGTGGGTTTGGAGGCAACTAATGTTATTTACTGGCAGGTGATACACTAACAGAATCGACAAAGATAAATTCCCCTGAATTACATGCCTCTAGCTAATGTCTCAGAAATAGATTAATCAATCATTTCAGATTTGTATCACAAAATGTCCATTGGTCACTCGTATCATCGATAATTCTAATATGGCAGTCTGTGTTTATTTTGCTTAAAAACACCAGGACCACATAGTGTCATGTAATCAGCTAATATTCCCATGCAATATGAAACAATCATAACATTGTCAAAAACAATTTGGGGGCAAAATCCTCTCACACCAAAGGGACCATTTATATCTAAAAATACATTCAACAAACAGTTACAAACATCTTTGGGTCTCTGCATCCGTTTCTTCTGCACAGCCCATCAGCCCCAACATGTTTCTGTGCCACTGTATTAGTAACTTTCTTCAGGTGGAGTGTGGCACTTCAACACACCGCTTCATCGTTGTTTATGTGAATATTTATATCAAGCCTGAATGTGGCACGGTCAATTTGAGGCCCTTTGAATAGTAGTTTACTTATTAATAAATGGAGAACGGATGCCTTTGAATGGTAGTATTATTTAAAGATCTCCTAAGTAGAAAATGCAAATGACCTCATGTGTGCATCATTTTTGAGAAGTCCTTTGATTGGATGTCGCGTGAGGATTTCATATAAGAGGCAACCATCGTGTTGGGGAATATTAATTACCTCAGAATACATTTAATTCTAAATTTGAAACATAAAATGTACTAAATGGAATGGCAAATCGCCTACCTTCTTGGGGCCCGTCTTCTTGTCTAAATGAAATTAGACCTTGGGCTGCACCATGAACACATGCGGCTGTGGTTCCCGTTGCATAAATAAACCCACACACAATGTGGACAAAGTCAAAATGTTCTGTGGAAACGTTCCATTGGCAAGCATTCGATGTTGAGTGGAAACACTGAGATAAAATAACAGCCCAAGTCATTCTTTTGGACAGTACAAAACGCGTACCAGTACCAGCATGACCACTGGCGGAAGCTAACCGGAAGTGCATGGAGAATTCTCTGTGCTTAATCTTTATGAACACCATGGCCTGTGTTATGATGACAGGAATGCCTTTCACCGCTTTGGTGTGTCATGGATAACCCAGCACCACCTATGTGCCGGGAGCATTTATCTACAAAGTGGCACGTCCCCAGGAGGCTCCACTTGCCTTCTCACAATCAGTGTGGTTTCCTAGCTCAAGCCGATCCTTGAATCAAGGCGATGCACCACCTGCTGTGTCTCTCTTGACAATTATTGAATAGTATAATACACTGATATTTTGTGGTACACATCTGAAATGATTGATTCGTCTATTCGTAAGACATTAGCTATGGGCATGCAATTCAGGGGGACTTATTTGTTGATTGTGTTTATGCGTTTACTCAGTCCCTCCCATTAGGAGCATGTAATACACTAACACTACCGCCATCTTTGAGTTGCCTTTTTAGATTTGCGAAAACCTGATGAATTGTAGGCAGGCTGATGTTTGGTGCAGTTTCACCACCAATCAATCTGTCTCATTCAGAAAAGGTTTAAGGACTCACTGCAGCATTTTAAAGATTCCGTTTTCCGTGGCCAGCATCAAAACACATTCCCAGCTGTGACGGCTGGATGGGGAGAACCCGTTCCAGGCACACAGTTGCTGGGGGGCACCCAGCAAGACAGTGGATATGCTGAAGTCACTCAGTCGTACAGGCAGGGGGAACCCTGCAATGATCAAGCTCACCCCGTCCAACAACAGAGATGGGCTCACCCACCACACAGTCCCCACCCCGTCCAACAACAGAGATGGGCTCACCCACCACACAGTCCCGGGCTCTGTGAGCACACGGGCCAGGGTGAACACACAGGCCGTGGTCACACGGCAGACCCCAAATAAAGCAGACACAGACACTTTCACATGTGGGCAGATGCCCCTTTTATTAACTATGGTCATGACGAAGTCACGACCCATGTCCTTAAAGGGGCGATACATCCATTTAAAAGGGCAACACCGCACTCATGATGCACTCTGTTTTCACCCACAGCCAAGTCTCATGAGCATAAAGGTAGGCCAAAGGAAGGACGGGTACAGTCGATATTTAGTCAATTCATCTAAACCCATTCCATCTAATACCATTCCATCGACATTTTCCATCTAAAAATGTCCATCTAATGCATGTTTTTGGAGGGTAAAGGGTTCATTTTTGTTCAGGTGCATTTTATAGGGTAAAGAACAGGGGGGTTGGAGGGAAAGGAGATACACTGAGAAAAGGAGGGCAACGGGAACATATGGAGTGTGTGTGTGTGGGTGTGTGCGTGTGTGAGAGAGAGACAGAGAGAGAGAGAGAGAGAGAGAGAGAGAGAGAGAGAGAGAGGAGGGGTAACATGGGAGAGATTGATGCTGACAACAAGGAAGACGAAATGATGGAGATGATGGCAGAAGGGTCAAACAAATCATCACGTTTGTTTATAAGATAGTCCCACAGATGTTCACATCTCCTGTTAGTGAGATGCATACAAAGAAGCTCTATTTGGTGAGGTAGTGTAGAGACTGTGTCAGGTACATACCCAAGCTTTCCACGGTGAGATACACACAATTCCCTCAGTGGTATGCATATGCTCCTCTCACTGTGACACACAAACTCCCTTCAGTAAGATGTGCAATGTCCTATTAGTGTGGTACTGTCAGCACTTCATTGTCAGTAACGTGTCCAAGCTGTCCAAAGTAAGATGTACAAACTGTGCTCGGTGAGAAGCACTGCATTTTCTCCCTTAATACGATGCCACATGTCTTCACATCGATGTGCATCGATATGTTAGTGAAATTCATGAACTGGTGTCAGTGGACTGAGTGGTCTTCCCTTCGCTAGATTCAGACCCACCTCTCAAT
The DNA here is from genome assembly GCF_040938575.1 of Ambystoma mexicanum. Taxonomy (NCBI): domain Eukaryota; kingdom Metazoa; phylum Chordata; class Amphibia; order Caudata; family Ambystomatidae; genus Ambystoma; species Ambystoma mexicanum. The sequence continues at coordinate 251,455,038 of NC_090922.1, read as the reverse complement.
AAGATGCACGATCAGGGTTAGGCTCTAACCACAAAATAGACCCTGGCACCAAGAACGAAGTGGTACACAACGGCGAATCACAATTTGGCGCATTTGATGAAAGGTTTTTCTAAGTAGGGCGTTGGGTACATTTTTGGCGGTGCATTTGTAATAAAATTGGGTCACGAACATTGGTAAAACGAACTCATCAAATCACCTCCATTGGCCCAGAAAGGCGCCCACACCAGCCTGCTTGGCCGGCTGTTCGGGCATTGCTGTATTTGCCACTTCGAGCCAGTGTGCAGTGTTTAATGTTGTATATCGCCGAATAACCACCGCAGTAGTCTCTGAGCAGCTAGGCTTGTCCAAAAGAGGCGTATTGTGCCGCCACCAGGGTTTCCAGGCTCTAGTCTCTGAAGATGGGTAAATGGGGAAGTGATAGGGGGTAAAGACACAGATGCTACCAAGGAGTGGATGGACAGAGGGAAGACAAGCCAATGTCATAAAGAGGCAATGGGGCAGAGATGGCAGGAGCTTGGATGTGTAAAATGGCAGAGAGCACTCAACCTGAACGAATAGTGTGGCAAGTGAGGATTGCCAAGGGATATGCAGATAAAAATAAAGATCATTGTAAATGGTAGAGTGTATTGGGATGATGGATTCGAGAAGGGTGCGAATGCTATTGTACTAGAAGGCAAAACAAACATTGGCATAGTCATACTGGGGCTACCATGCCGGAGAGCCAAGAGCAGCCTGGTGCAGGGTGGACTGCACAACAAGTGAATGGGACATGGGGCAAGGTGGGTGAAAGGAGGTCCAATTTACAGGACACCAGGTAAGCATTGGCACCCTACTAGGATGAAATAATATATTCCATAGCATTGTATGGGTTTTGTAGCGGGTGCCCATGCAATATATTAAGTTGGATAGGGAACACACAGAGATGCATGGTTGTATGGTCATGGTGATCTAACACCACGAAAGCTTGCCCAGAGAGTGGTATGGTGTGCCCCTGGTCAGCAAAAGAATAGAAAAGTGCCACCACTGGTTGAGAAATCATGAATAAATAAATATTTAAAAAAAGAAAAGTGCAGCAGAAGAGAAAAGGTAAAGGGGGAGAAAGGTTCAAATGCGCACGAAAGACTCAGACAGGTAAGAAAGGTCATTGGGATTCAGGGATGGTCATAGTTTGCATGCCTGCAGAGCAAGCGTGGGGCGATCAACGCGCAGCGCTTTTCTGAAAAGGAATAAAGCGCAATGTTCCGGCCAACCAGCACATGCCCGTGTTGGCTGGCTCAAGTACTTACAGAGAAGAACCGAAGTTACTAAGTTGCTTCAATAATTAGCTCCAGATGCCGCCCAGTGTATTCTTAAAGCCTGGCGGCTTGATTGCCCATTAGGTGTTACTGTCATTTGTCGGAGTCCCAGAGAGGAAAATCCAGGATTGTCAAGAGTGTCAGAGCCAGAATGGACTGCATGCAAGGTGACTGAGCTGGACACGCAGGGCGAGGGAAAACAGGTCTGTGTCCCATTTCTCATAGTGATATCGTTGCCTGGCCACAAACTGAGGGGTGTGTGCAGTGGGAAGGACTAGTGCTATCTTCTGAGAGTAGAGTCACTGCACAGGTAAGGAGGAGTCCTGCACAGGGGCCTGCGTGTGCTACATTACTGTCATCACATAAGACTGTGACATGCTTGCATAGAGCTTTATGCCACTGTAAGGCCCCCTCACAGCACTCAGGCTGAGGGCATCGGCGGGGCTCTTAGAGGCTGCGGACCAGCAATGTAAGAGTCAGGGCAACTAAAGGTCTGCACTTGAAGCCCTCTCAACCCTTGGGTGGGAGGATAGCTCAGGGGCAACGCGCTCGCCTTGGACGCAAAACGACACAGAGCAACAAAACAAAGGTTCGATCCCCGGGTCGCACTTAGAAACCTCTGGGTATCAAGCGCGTTATAAATAACCTATCATATCATATCAACCCCTAGCAGCCATTGGTGTCTCCCGTACTGAGCTAGGGATAAATGGAAGACCGTACAGACAATTAAATGTTAGGGTTGCAGGGTTCCTGTTGAGAGGAAAGTCCTGAGGCTACTACCCGGGAAGACTCTGGGCACTGCCACAAAATATATATGGATTCCGGGGACATTGTGGAGACTGCGTCCCTCTCAAGCAGTTCTTGGGCTCCTTCGAATAATGTGCCACCACCACTTGCCTGAGCTGCAGTTGCTTAGTTTGTTTACGAGATGGCAGAAGGGTGAACCCAAACAGCTAAGTTCATTTGATACACGGACTGGCCCAGCAAATGGGGGAGAGGAGAAGAGCGGGGAAAGGTGCGGGGGGTGGGGGAGTTTAAGGAGAGGCTAAATCAATGGGTTCAAGAAATGAAAGGGTGACACCTCACACTTGTGCTAGGTGGGGTGACAAACCTTGTTTGGTGTGGGCGCTAGCAGGTGGTGGTTGTCCAGTTTCTGTGAGAATCTTGGTATTGATTGAAGATTATTGACACATCAGTCCTGAGTTGTTTTAGTACATGTTAATTTAATGCACTAAAGAAAACATGACAAGTCTGGCAACTTGTGCCGTGTGAGGTGAAACAAAAAGCTGGCGCGCATTTCGACCGTAATCTTTATCAGGGCAGAAAGATGGGTGAGTTGGCTCACAGTGGAGAAGGTTGGCAGGCCACCCTTAGTAGGGTACTTGCTGCAAGCTGATTCGCTCATCTGTGTTGTGGCTCAGTCGATCCGATCCGAGTGGTTCCAGAGTGCGCTCAATGCCTGTGACCTGTCATTCAAGAAATGATTACCACAGGAATTAACCTGGCTAGAGCCAGATACTGTGTGACTAGCCACAATGAAGCCATTGTTTGGCGAAACAAGAGCCACGTACAGCAAGAGGTTATTGTTGGCTGTTTCTTACTGCATTGGATGCCACGGCTGATTAAGAATTATGATGTGACCTTCTCATAGCAACTTGTTAAAATAGGCAGTTCCAGTAAAACTAACAAGGAACAGAATCACTGTTTTGAATGACTGATCACAGGCATTGAGCGCACAAGTGTGAGGTGTGACCATTTCATTTCTTGTACACATTTTCAGGCCAGCAGGTGTTACGGTCTTTCCCCCACCTGATGCTGACAGTGCCACGTTTTTGGAAGAAAAATATTACTAACATGGACAAATAGATTGGCGCACTGACACTTGCTATCCAACACCAGCCATTTTTTTTAGCATGAATCCATGGGCTACCATAGGAAAGTATCCTGAACCCAGAGAGTGGTTTGGGTATATTCCACTTATTCGTTAGGATGGGAATGCTGTGCTTGGCAGGATTTCCAAGTATGCCAACGTACAGTGGTTGAAATGTAGGAAAAGAAGTCATGGAACTATGTTCCCTGCTGGCCTGCACCCACTCCGCAAAAGGCCCATCACCACGCCCCCTCTCACATACAATACAAACCCCCAAACACATGCACCTGCTTTTTAAGGGAAATGTTCAGTGTAGTGCATTGAAAGTGCAAGTTTCAACTTCTTCCTACACTTTTATTTTAACTTGAATCCATTCCAGAACGATTTCTTTTTAAAATAAAAGCATAAGAACAGTAAAACTTAATTTTAAAAAGTAGAGGAGCATCGCTCCCAACCGCTCCCGCTCACTTCGACCACTGCCAATGTGGACAAAACGGGACTAACGGGCAAGAGACATGGGCATCTGAGCAGCAGCAGGAAAAATCAGCATTTAGGCAGTGCACAGGCTTGGAAAATCTCAGGCAGAATGGCGTGAAATCCTATGAAAACACAAATAAGTTCACGCCAAATTGCACTCCCAGAAAAGTCCCCTTCCGCAGCAGGAAGGCAGTTGTGTGGAGGAGGTGGTGTATTTGTAATGGCAGTGGTGGTGGCATGATGGGCTGAGTTGAGTTGACTGGTCGGCGGGTGTGATTGGTCTAGGATGGGGGTGCACTTTTATTGCTGGCATCAATGCTCCCTCTCCCCTTGCTATGCAGTTGCTTCGTAATTCAATCAGGCGACTAGGGCTAGACTACAAAGTAAAACGCGTGTTTTTATTGTGCTTTTCATGGCAGTCAGAAATAAGTCCCATGTTTGTGTAAAATCACAGACAGTAAAGAGGTCACAGACAAAGGGAAAGGTCTCTGTTATTTCAGGACACCCCCTTAGTCTAAGGCATGGGTCTGCGAGCTTTGGCTCTTAGGATATTTTGGACTACGACTCCCATGATGCCTTGCCATTAACTATGAAAGCTGGGGCTGATGGAAGATGTAATCCAAAGCACCTTGCAACACAAATGTTTCAGACCCTGGTCTAAGTGTGTAATTCACAGGTTAAGTGTTTGCCTTTGACAGGGGGCGGCCGTGGACTTCACATCCTTGTTGTCAACACAGTCCTGTATCCGCCCGGGACTGATGAACCGTATATCACCAAATAGGGTGAGAGGTGATACTATTATAGGGTTATATAAAACCCCATCTGATTATTATGGGATATTGAAGGGCTGCAGAAAACGCTCTTTCCTAGGAGGATAGCGTTGTTGGCACCGAGAAGTGACGTCATGCGAGACGTACCTTTAAAAAAGGGTTATACAACTATTGTAAAACTACCAAGATTGTGCCTTTTCCAAACAGAAGTGCCTTAGGTTTTGAAAATTGTGACATGGGGAAGGAAGGATTGCCCACCCATCTCCATACCGGATCTATGTTAAAAAAACGAATTCCGAAAAGCTCGAGTTTCAAAATGGCGAAGCCAACATTGTCGCATTTCGAAGCTAGGGCTTTTCGGAATTTCTTCATGTGTCCTCCACTTTCCATGTATATGGGGGACATCCCTTAGCGTGGGCATCCCAGTGCCATGTCCCCCCCTCCTCCATTGACCTGGCCCCTCTGCCCACTCCCCCCTCCCCCAGTGCTGCCCCGCACAGGTAATGCATTGAACACCAGAAATAACACATCAGACACTGTGTAAAGTTGGAAGAGTTGAATTCCTCAGCATCTTTATTTGCATAAAGTCTTGGAGTTATCTTACAGGTGATCCGTAATTCACCACACCACAGGTATTCTACGCTGTGTGAGGCTCCCTAGGTATCCCTTGCCCTCCCCCCTCCCATACCGTCCTCGTCCGGTGGACGCCTCGGGTTGAGCCCGGCCCTTGCTAGCAACCTCTCTCTACCCCTGGCCATTTGAATGTTTCCCTTGATCATACTTCTTCACATTACCCCCCCTTGTGCTCTAAGGTCCAATTTGGTAATCCCTGCCCCCCCATCCCCTGACACTTGCCACTGTGTCTGGATCTAGGTAAAACAGGCAGCCATGCGGTGCCTAGCTATTATTCAGGTTCCTATACAGGCACCACCAACAGTGCCCCAACGCAACACATACCCCACATCCGTTACATACTGGCTGACACCGCCCTCCGGTGCCAACCAACAACTTTCTGCCTTCCTATATGGTCATCACTTTGCGATGTCTGGCTGTCCTCGAGCCCTTCCTACTCTACTCTGCCCCCCCTGTCCCCAACAGTGCCGCTTCTACCATAAGCCCAAACTTATCAGGCCACCCCCCAGTGTCCCCCGTCCACCTTGCCGTGCCCCTAAACACTCCCAGTTCCCTCTTCCCCAGGCCTCCCTACGAGGTCTAGCCCAGTGTTAAGACGGATTTCTTAACTCTGTCCTGGCGGCGCAGAAGTTCAGAAGGCCAACCTAATTACTTGGAACAGGGTAACCTCTGGACAAGCCAGACCAATCAGGGTAGCGATCGCGGCGGTCAAGACTAGGTCTCAAGAGGGGTGAGGGTGACTGAAAGCCCGCAATGAGCACACAAAGCAAGGACACTTACAAACTACTCCAAACAGGTGTAATATTAAAAATATATACACATTTATTCCAAAGCCTTTAAAACAATGACCGTAGCGAGAAGTCACAATACAACTCTAGTAAACCAACACATACCATACCAATACAATATATATACAAATACAAACAAGTCTCAAGCGTTAGATGCACGAAATGTGTAGTCCACCTAAAAGGGAAGGAAAACAGGCAGTGCGAAATAATGCTTAGACCCAGTCCGCCTTCAGAGGCACCTAACTAAAAGGAAGTCCGAGCCCTACGAAGAGTGGAGCCTTGTGCTCAAAAGTACCTGCACAGGCTGGTGCCAACGGGCAAAAGGGGAGTCTCTTCGAGGGAAATCAGGCAGTTCAGTTTAGTGCACAAATGAAGAAGAACAGTGTTCCGCGACTCAAGCGCAGCCTCCACTGTGGGCAGAAGCAGAGCGTGAGTACGGAAAGGTGTGCTGTTTTGACACAGCGGGGAAAAGCTATGGGCTCCTGGAGGAGGGCAACCAGTTCCTAGCTATGCTACTCACCGGTCCCCGATGCAAGCAGACCCAGGCTTCTCCGCGTCAGTTTCAGTCGCTGGCAGGTTCAGAAGAGCAGGGGACGTCTCGTCGTCGTGTTGAGTCTGCAGCAGCAGAGTTGAGTAAAAGACGTCCCAAACGAAGGAACCCGGACAGTTTGTTACCACAGCAGGGCAACGGAGCGGCCGTGTGTATCTGAGCCAAATGTACACTACTCACTTCAGACCTGGAACGCCAAGTGTATGAATCGTGTGAGAGTGACAAGGATTCGAAATACTACACAACCTGGCGGCGGTTACAGAGCAAGACTCCTGTGTAGGCTGGTCAGTCTGCTGGATGGCCCAGAGACGCTTCCGAAGGCTTACTAGCAGGAGATGGTGAAGATGCCGAGAATAGTTGTCCCCGCTATTCCAAGGGTCGAAGTACCAGTACAGGCCTTCTGGTTCGATCAAAGGTGAAAAGGGTTTCACAAGGCGACAGCAGTACAGAGGAGCAGTCCTTCAGCGGGTCACCAGCGATTCCTCGGTTCAGTCTCTTGGTTGCAGGATACTTGGCTTCTGTATTCCTTCGTTCGTGAGAACTCAGGAGATCGACATGGTAGTGGTGTTTCCAGCCCCCTCTTATCCACGGTTCCCTTCGCGCCAAAACGGGGGGGACCCAATGGGAGATCCGCTCATCAACACCCACACCATACGTGGACCTATCACGGACCACGGTGGTCCCAGGCATTCACACCACCCTAGACTCTCTGGCACCCAGGATGTGTATTGGGACCAGACATCCCAGCCCACATCCTGGAGGCACACACCAGGCATGTAGAAGCCCGCAAAAGCATCCGTGTTTCGCGGGAAAGTACATGCCCAAATAAGGAAGGCCCCGGGTCGGCTCGACCTGGGGAAGGTGAAGGGAGCAAGACGGTCAGCGGACAGGACAAAGGAGCCTCGTGGTCTCGCCATTTTGGGAGCCAGGCCACCATTTTGGGCTAAGTGCGAGAAACGCGCTTAAAACGCCAAAAGGAGCTCAAAACACAAGAAACGATCGCTGCCACCATTCCCGTCCGTGAATCACTTGCACCAATCAGTTACAATCCAAAAAGAGTATCTAGGGCCTGTAGAAGGCTAGAGACCCAAGAGATCAGTAACTTAGCTTACAGTGCCCTCTTGTGTCATGTTGCACGAAAGCCGCAACATGATAAAAGAAACTACGGAAAACAGCGTTTCCCGGTACTGACTGTTTTAAGGGCATGTCGGTTTCCCCGTAAGAAAGGAGCGAAAGCCCAGAGGAGTGCGGCAGAAGGCTGCATTTCTCTGGCAAAGTCGAGAACAAGGTGAAAAACAACAGCAAAAAGTTTAGGGGTTGCCACATGGAAGGAAAATTACCTACAATTACGAAATCTTTCCTAACACTCGCCCCTCCCAGACTATGGACAGGGGGAACTAATCCACCCCTGGATGAGTCTCTTGTTCAGGTCGGTTAAACATTCTGGACAACCCATCAGCATTGCTATGTTGGACACCTGGCCTATGCTCAATAGTGAAGTCGAAGCCTTGTAGACTTATGGACCACCTAAGCAACTTTGGATTCTCCCCCTTCATGTTCATTAGCCACTTTAACGGCTTATGGTCAGTTTGCACAGTGAAGTGGGTCCCATAGAGGTAGGGCCTCAGCTTCCTTAGGGCCCACACAACAGAGAAACATTCTTTCTCTACCGTGGACCATCTGAGCTCTCTGTCCTTAAGCTGGCGGCTAATAAAACCAATAGGGTGTTCCTTATCTTTCTCATCTACTTGTGATAGTACAGCTCCTATCCCAGTGTCAGAGGCGTCCGCCTGCACGATAAAAGGTCTTTGATAATCAGGGGCCCTGAGGACAGGGGCCTGGCACAAGAAGTCTTTTAAGCCATTGAAGGCCTTCTCACACTCGTCGGTCCAAGTTACCTTCTTGGGTTTCTTCGGAGTGGTGAGGGCAGTCAGAGGGGCAGCTATGGTGCCATAGTCTGCCACGAAGTTTCGGTAATACCCTGTGAGTCCTAAGAAGGCTCTCACTTGGGTCTGTGTAGTGGGGGTAGGCCAGTCTTGTACTGCTTGTACTTTACTGGGAAGAGGCTGTATCCTCCCTCCACCTACTTCATGTCCAAGGTAAACCACTGAGCCTTGTCCAATTTGGCATTTACTAGCCTTTATGGTCAGGTGTGCTTTCTGAAGAGCCTGGAGCACAATCCCGAGGTGTTTCACATGGTCTTCCCAGGTGGCACTGAAAACTGCTATATCGTCCAGATATGCAAGACAGAATTCGTCCAACCCATTCAACACATGATTCACAAGCCTCTGGAAAGTGGCAGGTGCATTCTTCAACCCGAACGGAATTACCCTGAATTGGTAAAGGCCGTCTGGAGTAGAAAACGCTGTCTTCTCCTTGGCATGTTCTGCTAACGCTATTTGCCAATAGCCAGCAGTGAGGTCAAACGTGCTGAGGTACTTGGAGGAACCCAAAGTATCCACCAGCTCATCTGTTTGAGACAAGGGGTGTGCATCTGTCTTGGTGACAGCATTCAGAGCCCTGTAGTCCACGCAGAACCTCAATTCAGAAGTGCCTGCCTTTGGAACCAAAACCACAGGGCTGGACCAAGGACTACTAGAGGGTTCAATCACCCCAAGGTCTAACATCTTGTTGACCTCGGTCTTGTTATAAGACCGTACTTTGTCTGACATCCTGTATCCCCTACTTTTGGTAGGTACACTGTCTCCTGTGTCTATGTTATGTTTGCACCAAGGTGTCAAACCAGGCGACTGTGAAAACAGGGGGGAAAACTGCCTAAGCAAACTTTTCACCTCAGCCTGCTGATCAGAAGTCAGGTGAGGGGCCACTCGGACACCCTCAAAGGAGCTATCTGAAGGACCGCTCTGGAACAGGTCGGGGAGAGGTTCAGACTCCTCTTCCTCAACATCTGAAGCCAGTAGCAGTGCTGCGATTTCGACTCTTGGGATGAAAGCCTTCAGCCTATTCACGTGAAACACTTTTGGAGCCTGTCCAGGCCTTCCAAGGTCCACTAAATAGTTAACCTCACCCAGGGGCTCCACCACTGTGTAAGGGCCTGACCATTTGTCCTGTAAAGCTCGAGGCCTTATGGGATTCATGATCAGGACTTGCTGACCAGGTGTAAAGTTGATGAGGGAAGCTTTCTGGTCGTACCAATGTTTCACCAGCGCTTGTCCTGCCTTCAATTTATCACTAGCCAAGCCCATCAGAAGTACCATCCGTTTTCTTAGCCCCAGCACATAATCAACTACGTTGGTAGTAACAGGGGGAGTGGGCATCTCCCATCCCTCTTAGACTATGGCTAAGGGTCCCCGTACAGGATGACCGAACAGAAGTTCGAAGGGGCTGAAGCCAACACCCTCCTGTGGTACCTCTCGGTAGGCAAACAGTAAGCATGGTAAAAGAAGATCCCATTTTCTTCTCTGAGGTTCTTCCAGAGCCCCAATCATGCTCTTTAACATTCTGTGAAACGTTCCACCAGACCATTGGTCTGGGGGTGGTATGCAGAAGAGAACTTGTAGGTGACCCCACATTCTTTCCACATAGCCTGCATATACTTCGACATAAAGTTGCTGCCACGATCCGACACAACCTCTTTAGGGAAGCCAACCCTAGTAAATATGCCAAGTAAAGCTTTTGCAACTGACTTGGCAGTTACAGTTTTCAATGGGATGGCCTCAGGATATCTGGTTGCATGGTCGACCAGCACCAGGATAAACCTATTGCCTGAGGATGTTTGCGGGTCAAGGGGACCAACGATGTCGATCCCTACCCTTTCAAATGGTACCCCCACAACTGGGAGTGGTACCAATGGAGCTTGGATTGTCGAGCCAACCTTACCAGATAACTGGCAGGAGGCACAACTCCTGCAGTGACTTTCTACTTGCACCCCCATCTTGGGCCAGTAGAAGTGCATGGATAACCTTTGCTTGGTCCTCTTAATACCAAGGTGACCAGCAAGGGGCACTTCATGCGCCAACTGCAGGAGGAAGGGTCTTACAGCAAGGGGAACCACCAACCTCCTATGGTCTCCTTCTGTAGACTATGTGGGCTCACTATACAGGAGTCCACCTTCCCAAAAAATCCTATGCGTCCCAGGAGGTTCACCCTCAAGCTGGGAGCAGGCCTGTCTCCTTAGGCCTTCCAGAGATGGGCACTCACGTTGGCCTTTACTGAATTCGTCCCTATCAGGACCTCCTTCAACTAACAAGTCTTTTAGTTCAGGGTGGTCGTTGGGGTCAAATACTTCAGGCATCGCCACCTCCTCGTCAGGCCCGGGCGATTGACCAACTTCCTCCACCGCAGTGGTAGGCGAGCTTGGGGGAATATTCTCTTTCCCTCGTCTTGACTTGTTTACTCCTTTTGCCTTGGGTTTCCCCTTCGGCTGGGGCGGCGTATTGGTCTTGGCCAATGCTGCCCGTGCTTGAGACCGTGTGTAGGGTCTTTCGGCAGTGTCTCCTACGAGCCCTAAAGCTCTGAGATCGTTACCTAACAAGACCTTTCCTGGGACGTTTCTCTGAATGCTCACTGGAATCCTGACTGCTGTACCATTTAAAGTAAGATTTACAGGTATTACTGGGAAAATACGGAGTGGGCCGTCAGCCAACTTAGTGGGCATCAGAGTAGCTCTGGCAACTTCCTCTGAGTCTACCAAGGTAGAATCCACTACAGTTCGACTGCACCCACTATCCCTAAGAGCTGGAGTATCTACTCCATTGATCAGCACACTGTCTTTAAAGTAGTGCTTGGTATTATCTGGAATCCTAGCATAAGCCTCTGCGACTTTAGGCTCCCAGGAACCCAGGGAAACTAAAACTACCTCAGCTTCTATCCCGCTGGGAAATGAGTCTGAGGAGAAGGATGCTCCTGTAATCTCTTCTTCCTCGTAGGAGGAGAAGGCCAGATTAGCGGAGTGGACCCCCAAAGGTCTAACCTTACACCGGGGATCCCCCTTCACGTGGTCAGTTGCTCCACAAGCAAAACAAGATCCATTGGGTCTGTTTACATAGGGAGGCTTATTGTCACCAGAGTTCTGTTTCGGAGGCTGACCTCCACTACCCTGCGAGTTCTCTTGTGTCTTACCCTTATTTTTCTTTTTGTGGCCCTTTTGAGAAGAAGATTTATCAGATTCTCCACCCTCCTTATCTTTGGACTTTTTCCCTTCCTCCTGCTTACCAGGATGAGTTTTGTCCTTATGGGACACTCGACGTGACACCCATAAGTCTGCTGCAATGGCCAGCTTCTTAGGATCTATCTCCTTCGAATCGGCCAAATGCTGCTTAAGCTCCGGGGAAGAAGATGCAAAAATGTGTTCCAGCATGACAAGATTTATCATGCCTTCGAAGGTAGAAACCTTATAACCTTCGACCCAGCCAGTTAAGTTTTTCAAGGATTCGGTGACATAAGATACCCAAGTACCACCTTCCTTTTTCTTATACTCTCTGAATCATTTCAAATATTGGGCCGGAGTCTTCCCAAACTTTAAAATGAGAGTTTGCTTTAACATTGCGAAATCAGCTCGCTCAGCCTTCGACATTTCCATAATGGCACTACAGCCAGAATGGGGCAGTCTGCTGAGTAACCAGGCAATCTTATCAGCATTGTCAACTTGTTGAACTTCGCATGCATACTCAAACGCATTCAGCCAGTCCATAATGTCATTCCTTTCCTCATACACACTGAGCAGATCTTTCGGAAACCGTGGATGAGACGAGGCCCCAGACCCATGTCCAGGACCCTTGGACCCATTTGCAACCTGAAGCTTGGCCAGTTCCAACTGGTGATCCCTGTCTTTCTGTTTTTCTGCCTGTTCGATTTTTAGTTTGGCTATGCTGAATTCAAGCTCCTTCTGCCTAAACCGCAGCTCTTGCTTCTTGAATTCAAGCATAGCCTCCCCATCAGCACTGGCAGAGGAAACATTAGACATCTCATCCTCCCTGTCCTCGTGGTCGCGGTGGATCAGTGCAGCGGCAGAACCGTCGGTTCTACCAGTGAGAGCAGCCCCACCTCCTTCCGCACTGTCCTCCGAAGTTATAGCGTCAAGCTGCGCCTCTTGCCACGCCACGATTCTTTGGATCATATCCAATTTCGTGCCTTGAGAGGAAACACCTCTCTCCGCATACATCTTTTTCAATGTTTCTGATTTGGAAGCATTTAAAGTTAACAAGGTATTTGTTTCCATACTGTTAGATAGGACTATGGCCTTTTTAAAGTTATACTACAACAATTCACTACGTGTCCTGGTAGGAATAACTTGAAATGCCTTAGTTCGTGCGCAACACTGGATACCTTCAGTCGTATCCCACCGCTGTACACCAATTTGTTAAGACGGATTTCTGAACTCTGTCCTGGCGGCGCAGAAGTTCAGAAGGCCAACCTAATTACTTGGAACAGGGTAACCTCTGGACAAGCCAGACCAATCAGGGTAGCGATCGTGGCGGTCAAGACTAGGTCTCAAGAGGGGTGAGGGTGACTGAAAGCCTGCAATGAGCACACAAAGCAAGGACACTTACAAACTACTCGAAACAAGTGTTATATTAAAAATATATACACATTTATTCCAAGGCCTTTAAAACAATGACCGTAGCGAGAAGTCACAATACAACTCTAGTAAACCAACACATACCATACCAATACAATATATATACAAATACAAACAAGTCTCAAGCGTTAGATGCACGAAATGTGTAGTCCACCTAAAAGGGAAGGAAAACAGGCAGTGCGAAATAATGCTTAGACCCAGTCCGCCTTCAGAGGCACCTAACTAAAAGGAAGTCCGAGCCCTACGAAGAGTGGAGCCTTGTGCTCAAAAGTACCTGCACACGCTGGTGCCAACGGGCAAAAGGGGAGTCTCTTCGAGGGAAATCAGGCAGTTCAGTTTAGTGCACAAATGAAGAAGAATAGTGTTCCGTGACTCAAGCGCAGCCTCCACTGTGGGCAGAAGCAGAGCGCGAGTACGGAAAGGCGTGCTGTTTTGACACAGCGGGGAAAAGCTATGGGCTCCTGCAGGAGGGCGACCAGTTCCTAGCTATGCTACTCACCGGTCCCCGATGCAAGCAGACCCAGGCTTCTCCGCGTCAGTTTCAATCGCTGGCAGGTTCAGAAGAGCAGGGGACGTCTCGTCGTCGTGTTGAGTCTGCAGCAGCAGAGTTGAGTAAAAGACGTCCCAAACGAAGGAACCCGCACAGTTTGTTACCACAGCAGGGCAACGGAGCGGCCGTGTGTATCTGAGCCAAATGTACACTACTCACTTCAGACCTGGGAACGCCAAGTGTACGAATCGTGTGAGAGTGACAAGGATTCGAAATACTACACAACCTGACGGCGGTTACAGAGCAAGACTCCTGTGTAGGCTGGTTAGTCTGCTGGATGGCCCAGAGACGCTTCCGAAGGCTTACTAGCAGGAGATGGTGAAGATGCCGAGAATAGCTGTCCCCGCTATTCCAAGGGTCGAAGTACCAGTACAGGCCTTCTGGTTAGATCAAAGGTGAAAAGGGTTTCACAAGGCGACAGCAGTGCAGAGGAGCAGTCCTTCAGCGGGTCATCAGCGATTCCTCGGTTCAGCCTCTTGGTTGCAGGATACTTGGCTCCTGTATTCCTTTGTTCGTGAGAACTCAGGAGATCGACATGGTAGTGGTGTTTCCAGCCCCCTCTTATCCATGGTTCCCTTCACGCCAAAACGGGGGGGACCCAATGGGAGATCCGTTCATCAACACTCACACCATACGTGGACCTGTCACAGACCACGGTGGTCCCAGGCATTCACACCACCCTAGACTCTCTGGCACCCAGGATGTGTATTGGGACCAGACATCCCAGCCCACATCCTGGAGGCACACACCATGCATGTAGAAGCCCGCGAAAGCATCCGTGTTTCGCGGGAAAGTACATGCCCAAATAAGGAAGGCCCCGGGTCGGCTCGACCTGGGGAAGGTGAAGGGAGCAAGACGGTCAGCGGACAGGACAAAGGGGCCTCGTGGTCTCGCCATTTTGGGAGCCAGGCCACCATTTTGGGCTAAGCGCGAGAAACGCGCTTAAAACGCCAAAAGGAGCTCAAAACACAAGAAACGATCGCTGCCACCATTCCCGTCCGTGAATCACTTGCACCGATCAGTTACAATCCAAAAAGAGTATCTAGGGCCTGTAGAAGGCTAGAGACCCAAGAGAGCAGTAACTTAGCTTACAGTGCCCTCTTGTGTCATGTGGCACGAAAGCCGCAACATGATAAAAGAAACTACGGAAAACAGCGTTTCCCGGTACTGACTGTCTTAAGGGCATGTCGGTTTCCCCGTAAGAAAGGAGAGAAAGCCCAGAGGAGTGCGGCAGAAGGCTGCACTTCTCTGGCAAAGTCGAGAACAAGGTGAAAAACAACAGTAAAAAGTTTAGGGGTTGCCACATGGAAGGAAAATTACCTACAATTACGAAATCTTTCCTAACACCCAGTGCCCCCCGCCAATGTCATCCCTCTTCAATGGACCCTAGCCCTCCCAATTCCTTTCCCTAGCTTGCTCCTCCACTCACCAGGTCCCAGGTTTATAGCGTCCAGCCAAACCTCCCACCCACCGACATTTCTACCCCTCCAGATCCTAGGCTCCCTTTCCCCCCAAAGGCAGACTTCCCAGTTCCCCTCAAAGGCAGACTTCCCAGCCCTGTTCTTCCGTACCCCGTCTCCTCCCCCCCAGCGTTGGTCCTTGTCCCCCCCCTTATTTGCTTGGCCTGGCCCCCCCCCTTGTTCCCTCTGCTCGCCTTGCAGCCCTGTCTTGGACCCCCACTTCCCCTCATGCCTCCCTCCTTCCGTGAAGACTTCCCCCTACTGTTATTTCTGTCAACGTTACCTGAGCTCCCGTACTCTGCTCTTGCTCCCCCCCGACCGACTTCCCTTGACGACCTTTATTGTGAGTTTGTGTTTATTCCTTCCCCCCCCCCCCATGCCCCGCAATTGTGTGTTGGAATTGGCTTCCAAGTCCCCTAAATCCCTCCCCTTTTTCCCCAGGGCCTCCCCTGAGTCTAGAACTCTTAGGGCGCCGTAAGATCTAATCTGTTGGCTGATCGTTCCCCTTATGGGCCTGTCAGTGCTTTGCTAAAGGTATCGCAATGTAACTCCACTGGGCGACCTGAAAAACAAAAGACAATTTAGTGCAGACATTTTGTTTATTGGGAGGGTGGGTGGGGAACAAAATGCGTGATCCAGCGAGGCAGGAACCGAGGGATAATGGACGAGTTCCTGGTAGACCCACCTCTTTATAGGGCCTTCCTCTCCCTCGGTACCCTGCCCCGCCCCTCATTCTCTGTTCTCCATGTTTCCTGTTCCTCTGTACCTCGCCCCCTGACGTGCCTGAGGAGGGGGGAGGAGGCCGGCTGGGCAGCCCCCACTAAGGGGTGGCGCCCGCCAGGCCACCTTCGTTGGTGCGTTCGCCCGCCATAGCGTGGGCATCCCAGTGCCGTGCCCCCCTCCTCCATTGACCTGGCCCCTCTGCCCACTCCCTCCTCCCCCAGTGCTGCCCCGCACAGGTAATGCATTGAACACCAGAAATAACACATCAGACACTGTGTAAAGTTGGAAGAGTTAAATGCCTGAGAAGCTTTATTTGCATAAAGTCTTGGAGTTATCTTACAGGCGATCCGTAATTCAACACACCACAGGTATTCTACGCTGTGTGAGGCTCCCTAGGTATCCCTTGCCTTCCCCCCCTCCCATACTGTCTCGTCCGGTGGATGCCTCCGGTTGAGCCCGGCCCTTGCTAGCAACCTCTCTCTACCCCTGGCCAATTGAATGTTTCCCTTGATCATACTTCTTCACATTACCCCCCCTTGTGCTCTAAGGTCCAATTTGGTAATCCCCGCCGCCCCTCTCCCCCGACACTTGCCACTGTGTCTGGATCTAGGTAAAACAGGCAGCCACGCAGTGCCTAGCTATTATTCAGGTTCCTATACAGGCACCACCAACAGTGCCCCAACGCAACACATACCCCACATCCGTTACATACTGGCCGACACCGCCCTCCGGTGCCGACCAACAACTTTCTGCCTGCCTATATGGTCATCACTTTGCGATGTCCGGCTGTCCTCGAGCCCTTCCTACTCTACGCTGCCCCCCCCTGTCCCCAACAGTGCCGCTTCTACCATAAACCCATACTGATCAGGCCCCCCCAGTGTCCCCCGTCCACCTTGCTGTGCCCCTCAACACTCCCAGTTCCCTCTCCCCCAGGCCTCCCTACGAAGTCTAGCCCAGTGCCCCCCGCCAACGTCATCCCTCTTCCGTGGACCCTAGCCCTCCCCATTCCTTTCCCTAGCTTGCGCCTCCACTCTCCAGGTCCCAGGTTTATAGCGTCCGGCCAAACACCCCCCGACATTTATGCCCTTCCAGATCCTAGGCTCCCTTTCCCCCAAAGGCAGACTTCCCAGTTCCCCCCAAAGGCAGACTTCCCAGCCCGGTTCTTCCATACCCCGTCTCCTACCCGCCAGCATTGGTCCTTATCCCCCCCTCTTATTTCCTTGGCCTGGCTCCCCCCCCCTGTTCCCTCTGCTCGCCTTGCAGCCCTGTCTTGGACCCCCACCTCTCCCTCATGCCTCCCTCCTTCCGTGAAGACTTCCCCCTACTGTTATTTCTGTCAACGTTACCTGAGCCCCCATACTCTCCTCTTGCTCCCCCCGACCGACTTCCCTTGACGACCTTTATTGTGAGTTTGTATCTATTCCCCCCCCCCAACTGCCCTGCAATTGTGGGTTGGAATTGGCTTCCAAGTCCCCTAAATCCCTCCCCTTTTTCCCCAGGGCCTCCCCTGAGTCTAGAACTCTTAGGGCGCCGTAAGATCTAATCTGTTGGCTGATCATTCCCCTTATGGGCCTGTCAGTGCTTTGCTAAAGGGATTGACCTGTGACTCCTCCAAGACTCTCTGCTGGCTGCCGGCGGCGGAGAGTTCCCCCCAGCCTGCACAGAGCACTCTCTTTCCTGCGCTCCTCTGCCCCGGGTCGCCCTTGGCCTACCACCCCTGGTTGCCATTGTCGGGTTGAGGACCTAGGCCAGGTTGGTTCGTAACTGTGAGGGGGTAGAAAACTTACACCGGTTGGCAAATCCCTAATTTCGTTCATGCAGAGAAAGGATTAAAGAGCCCTGTATTGATTATTATATAATGCTTGATTTTGAAACTTCATCTTAGAGCAACTCTAACTTAAATACGTGATGCCCTTACGTAGAGTTTGTTTGCAACTTGATTATCTTCCTTACCATGTGTACTTATAGTGGATTGGAACTTATTTCCAGTGAATTCCAGTGAATACTCTACTGCCCCCTTCAAGGAGATGACCATTCCATTAAACCGCACTTTGCACCTGCGGCAGCGTTACTTTGTGATAATTAACTTGTTGGTTTATTTGAACAGTACATGCCCTACCGATCATACTTGGATGTGTCATTAGTGCTCTGAACCTGGCCACCCCCAATTTGCGGTGTCTGGTTCTGTACCCCTTAATGTTGTGCCCCACTTTCTCCCTGTTTCACCGGACCGAGCACCCCATTCCCCAGCAACTCTCTGCTCAGGGTGAGGGGGCTCGAAGCGAATGTGTGGTGCTCCGTGTGGTCTTGTATCCAACCATGGCAAAGCGTCCGCCAACCGTGGTGTAAACAGCGCGCGCTGCTCCATTGGCATCCCACCATGAGCGGAGACCAAGGACCGAGGCATCTGGACACCATGCATGATCCCAAAATGTCATCCCGCCGAGTACAACGGCCTATCCACTGCGAGCGCAGCATACTGTTCACCGATATAAGGACAATATATATATATGTATATATATATATATATATATATATATATATATATATATATATATATATATATATATATATATATATCAAAATATGCAATTCCTATCGCATGCGACTTGCATATACGCATCCCAACCCATGAGATGATGTGCGGGTTGACGTTCATGGGTGATCCAATAAGCATACTTGCTCAACCCGACCACTCCAGTAGGGTGTTTCCCTCCATGGGCTCCGTTTCCTAAGCAACCGCCCATGCACCTGCTTGTCATCTCTGCTTTGACCCAACCCTGGACCCGTCTGCCGCGCTGCCCTTGACTGTGTGGCAGCCTCTCGCTCGTGCCCAAACTTCTCGGTCTCAATCAAATACTAACTTTGCAGAAGGTAATTACCCAGCCCTGGGCTCTTCGAACGGACTATGCACCGAAACCCGTGGATATGGGTGTTATTGTTGAGTGAGTTGTCCTCAGTGAAAAACCAAGAGTATTGCTGTTACATTGTCACATGTAGCACACAGTGTTCCCCCAATTAAGAGTGCAATACCCCAGCGGGCCAAACCGTGATAACAAGCCGCCAAAATCCCTCATTGCCTGCAGGTCCCCCACTACATAGAACTAGCATATGCTGTTGCCCCTTACCACAACCATGCAAAATACTGGCGATCCCCCTCGCCCTGCAATTTAGCCCCAACATAATCCGCCTTTAAAATGGACATCCCACAGGGCATAGTAAATGCATTATAAAACCCATACCACTCAAAATGTGCATTGGAAAACGCCCAATAGCCGATGTGGGAACAGACTTAACCACAGTGTAGTACGCTCCTATGCCTCGGTCTGAATTACCGCCCCTCCTGCCAATCGCCATCAGCCCCGAGGGCTTCACCGCACCTCGCAAACCTGCAATGCAGCAACCAACCATGACAATTCTTTCCCCCCAACCTCAACGTGCACTGTTAATACCCGCTCGATTTGGACATTACACAGACGTACACCTAATTGCAAAATTTAAGTAAATTAACCAGTGCCCCAGCTGTGCAGGGAACTGTATTCCACCTACCCAAATTCCCAGCTGCCATCCAATGGCAAACAGATAGTGACTGCGCGCGACATTGCCCAACGCTGTATGCCATCCCGTCAACCTTTTTTGAAAATTGTACCCCCCATTCCAACATACCATACTTGCGCCAAACACTTGGTAAGGCAGAACCAAAATGCCTGCGGCTTGCCTCGTTACACCATACTCCAAAACATGCACGTTAACGCCAGGCGATTGTGCCAGACATGTTGACAAAATCAATGCGTGCCTGCGTACTCCCCAAAAATTGCGCAAAATACACGTTCAATTTATTTTAACGCATCACCCCGATGCAGCGCCGCCCCCAGTACGCCCTTGTCACCGTGTCCCTGCCCCCGCCATGGCACCTTCCTGGGAACGCCAGTTACCCCTCATTCGACTGGGCCCGAGAACATCCCCCCTCAAGCCTATATGATCCTGCGCATTTTCTCACCATCCTTCCCCCCCAACTGCCGGGAGCCGTGGCCAACCCCTTGTCAGCACCATGCCGCAACCCTGCTTTGTGCATGGTTGCTGTTACTTCTTGATGTCCTACAAGGCCTCGTAAGCACGATAAAATAATGGCCCCGTTGCACCTCCGGCACCTTGTTCACAGAGTACAAGGGCTGAACAGCACCTACCATTATGGGCCCTCTCGGTCCAATGTAGCCCAGCTACCCCCCCGAACGCTGCCCATGAATGAGACCCGAAACGACGGCAAGGAGTAATCCCCGGCACCTACCGACACCATTGACCCCCACCTGCGGCTGCCATTCCCCGCACAGTGAGGCAGAAGCCTCTGAGCTATATCCTCCACACTTGCTGCCAAAGAGAATTCGTACACACTAGGCCCTCCGCATTGCCCCTCATGGCCAAACAGTGTTGCTTAATGCAAAGCGCAGCAGACCCCGACACCTCCCCAACCCATCAACCACAACTCTTCCCCACGCGGTGGGACTCGCACATAATAAACCAGGTAATTCTTGTTCGCTAGGCGCCCCGACCAGCAAAATTGCCAATCAAATAATGGCGCCCATGGCCAAAAAGTGTTGCTTAGTGCCGAAACTCGGCGTTGCGGCCCACCCCAAACGCTGCCCATGAACGAGGCCTGAAGCTACGGCAAGTAGTAATCCCCGACACCTCCCCATACAATCGCCCACTCCCCGTGGCCGCCATTTCCCACGCGGTGAGGGAGAATCCTCCGAGCCGCATGCACCACCCTTGCTGCGAAAGACATTTCGTACACACTCGGCCCTCCGACCACCCGCATTGACAGATTTATTCTGGTGCATTGCTTAAAAACGCTAAATGCACACCCCATACCAAACGCGCCCGGCTGTCCCTACCGGTGTTAATTTTTTCGTTACCTTTGTTCCCCCGGCTGGAATCCGAAACCCGCTGCAGCTGGAACTCCTAAAACGCTCGAACTTCTATGACCCGCCTCAAACCGCAACAACGACGACGACCTATGTTCCCCCGGCTGTAAACCGAAACCCGCAGCAGCTGGAAACAAAATGCGTGATCCAGCGAGGCAGGAACCGAGGGATAATGGACGAGTTCCTGGAAGACCCGCCTCTTTATAGGGCCTTCCTCTCCCTCGGTACCCTGCCCCGCCCCTCATTCTCCGTGCTCCATGTTTCCTGTTCCTCTGTACCTCGCCCCCTGATGTGCCTGAGGAGGGGGGAGGAGGCCGGCTGGGCAGCCCCCACTAAGGGGTGGCGCCCGCCAGGCCACCTTCGTTGGTGCGTTCGCCCGCCATAGCGTGGGCATCCCAGTGCCGTGCCCCCCTCCTCCATTGACCTGGCCCCTCTGCCCACTCCCTCCTCCCCCAGTGCTGCCCCGCACAGGTAATGCATTGAACACCAGAAATAACACATCAGACACTGTGTAAAGTTGGAAGAGTTAAATGCCTGAGCAGCTTTATTTGCATAAAGTCTTGGAGTTATCTTACAGGCGATCCGTAATTCAACACACCACAGGTATTCTACGCTGTGTGAGGCTCCCTAGGTATCCCTTGCCTTCCCCCCCTCCCATACTGTCCTCGTTTGGTGGATGCCTCCGGTTGAGCCCGGCCCTTGCTAGCAACCTCTCTCTACCCCTGGCCAAATGAATGTTTCCCTTGATCATACTTCTTCACATTACCCCCCCTTGTGCTCTAAGGTCCAATTTGGTAATCCCCGCCGCCCCTCTCCCCCGACACTTGCCACTGTGTCTGGATCTAGGTAAAACAGGCAGCCACGCAGTGCCTAGCTATTATTCAGGTTCCTATACAGGCACCACCAACAGTGCCCCAACGCAACACATACCCCACATCCGTTACATACTGGCCGACACCGCCCTCCGGTGCCGACCAACAACTTTCTGCCTGCCTATATGGTCATCACTTTGCGATGTCCGGCTGTCCTCGAGCCCTTCCTACTCTACTCTGCCCCCCCCTGTCCCCAACAGTGCCGCTTCTACCATAAACCCATACTGATCAGGCCCCCCCAGTGTCCCCGTCCACCTTGCCGTGCCCCTCAACACTCCCAGTTCCCTCTCCCCCAGGCCTCCCTACGAAGTCTAGCCCAGTGCCCCCCGCCAACGTCATCCCTCTTCCGTGGACCCTAGCCCTCCCCATTCCTTTCCCTAGCTTGCTCCTCCACTCTCCAGGTCCCAGGTTTATAGTGTCCGGCCAAACACCCCCCGACATTTATGCCCCTCCAGATCCTAGGCTCCCTTTCCCCCAAAGGCAGACTTCCCAGTTCCCCCCAAAGGCAGACTTCCCAGCCCTGTTCTTCCATACCCCGTCTTCTACCCGCCAGCATTGGTCCTTGTCCCCCCTCTTATTTCCTTGGCCTGGCTCCCCCCCCTGTTCCCTCTGCTCGCCTTGTAGCCCTGTCTTGGACCCCCACCTCTCCCTCATGCCTCCCTCCTTCCGTGAAGACTTCCCCCTACTGTTATTTCTGTCAATGTTACCTGAGCCCCCATACTCTCCTCTTGCTCCCCCCGACCGACTTCCCTTGACGACCTTTATTGTGAGTTTGTGTTTATTCCCCCCCCCCAACTGCCCTGCAATTGTGGGTTGTAATTGGCTTCCAAGTCCCCTAAATCCCTCCCCTTTTTCCCCAGGGCCTCCCCTGAGTCTAGAACTCTTAGGGCGCCGTAAGATCTAATCTGTTGGCTGATCATTCCCCTTATGGGCCTGTCAGTGCTTTGCTAAAGGGATTGACCTGTGACTCCTCCAAGACTCTCTGCTGGCTGCCGGCGGCGGAGAGTTCCCCCCAGCCTGCACAGGGCACTCTCTTTCCTGCGCTCCTCTGCCCCGGGTCGCCCTTGGCCTACCACCCCTGGTTGCCATTGTCGGGTTGAGGACCTAGGCCAGATTGGTTCGTAACTGTGAGGGGGTAGAAAACTTACACCGGTTGGCAAATCCCTAATTTCGTTCATGCAGAGAAAGGATTAAAGAGCCCTGTATTGATTATTATATAATGCTTGATTTTGAAACTTCATCTTAGAGCAACTCTAACTTAAATACGTGATGCCCTTACGTAGAGTTTGTTTGCAACTTGATTATCTTCCTTACCATGTGTACTTATAGTGGATTGGAACTTATTTCCAGAGAATTCCAGTGAATACTCTACTGCCCCCTTCAAGGAGATGACCATTCCATTAAACCGCACTTTGCACCTGCGGCAGCGTTACTTTGTGATAATTAACTTGTTGGTTTATTTGAACAGTACGTGCCCTACCGATCATACTTGGATGTGTCATTAGTGCTCTGAACCTGGCCACCCCCAATTTGCGGTGTCTGGTTCTGTACCCCTTAATGTTGTGCCCCACTTTCTCCCTGTTTCACCGGAGCGAGCACCCCATTCCCCAGCAACTCTCTGCTCAGGGTGAGGGGGCTCGAAGCGAATGTGTGGTGCTCCGTGTGGTCTTGTATCCAACCGGGGCAAAGCGTCCGCCAACCGTGGTGTAAACAGCGCGCACTGCTCCATTGGCATCCCACCATGAGCGGAGACCAAGGACCGAGGCATCTGGACACCATGCATGATCCCAAAATGTCATCCCGCCGAGTACAACGGCCTATCCACTGCGAGCGCAGCATACTGTTCACCGATATAAGGACAATATATATATATATGTATATATATATATATATATATATATATATATATATATATATATATATCAAAATATGCAATTCCTATCGCATGCGACTTGCATATACGCATCCCAACCCATGAGATGATGTCCGGGTTGACGTTCATGGGTGATCCAATAAGCATACCTGCTCAACCCCCCCACTCCGGTAGGGTGTTTCCCTCCCCTCATTCTCCGTGCTCCTTGTTTCTTCCTCCGGGGGCGGGCTTTCCTATTCCTCCGTACCCCGCCCCCTGACGTGCCTGAGGAAGGGGGAGGAGGCCGGCTGGGCAGCCCCCACTAAGGGGCGGCGCTCGCCAGGCCACCTTCGTTGGTGCGTTCGCCCGCCAGAACCACAAAATGCCGAACTGGAGCGCCGCCCCGCCATACCTGCCTAACCTCCAGAATTTTTCCCGGACACTCTGGAATTTTAGGCATTTCTCCGGGTCACCGGAAAAGACCCTGCAATCTCAGGAATTGTGTCATTCTTTCCAGGTTACGTCATATTCTCCACCTGATTGGCTGCCGCCAGTAGCCAATCGGGTGGAGAAGTAGACGGGACCCAGAAACGGCGCAAAATGTGTGTGCGCACTGCCTGCACTACTATACGAGGCCCCTGCTGGTGGCCATCATTCACTGACTTTTTCTTTCCCTTGCCTTAATCCGACCACCGACCGCCGTAATACTGCTTTCAATCCATGGCATTGGATTGAAAGCAGCATTATTTCGGCTGCGGCGCCGCCTTCATTTTGCTTACTATAGCATTGAATGAACGATTTTCAGTGCTATAGTAAGCAAAATGAAGGCGGCAATCTCCCTTGTCTCTTCATATTCTCTTCATGCCTGGTGTATAGCATTGCACGTATTGTTCACCATTATTAGTCGTCTAGGCAAAATGTCTCTAACGTGGACTAAAAGTATAATACTAGCAATACACACCAGGGAGATCACAAGATGTCTGGTTACTCTATATTATTAGCCATGCTAGATGCACCAGCTAAAGTATTTGACAGAATTGTTGGCTGAAATTTGACAGGTGGGCGGGGCGTTTGGGCAGAACCATATGCAAATGTATGGAGTCTCGCGTGTCTGTGGGCGGGGCATACAGCTCAGGAATTTTGATTTTCAAATGTAGGCAGGTATGGCCCCAGCTCACATAGTTCGGTATTATCCCCTTTGTCATTTTTGTACCATGCCTTTGTTTCTCGCGGAACGCCATCCACACCGGCTTCCTGGGGGAGTTGTACAACTTGTACAGGTGCAATGCTTTTATTGGCAGTTATGATTCGGCCAAGCCCTGCGTTATCGGAGCACAGGGAAGTTTATGACTTCCTCTTACTGTAATTTGTGATTCCAGTTCGACTACTATCCTCGGAAGGGGAAGCCTCGCCTCACGGGGAGGTTGAAATCGGTCCCCAGCGGAACGAAACTCCATCCTTAAGCGAGACACCTGCGCAGCGACGCCCGGCTCTTATCTGGAAGCAGGGAGACCTATTGCAGCAGAGCACAGCCGTGTATACCGCTGAATAGGACCTCTCGGCTGTACCTGCGTCATGACCCCTTCCCACCCTCTTCTGCGCGCAGCCTGCTCGAGATTCATGGACGGCAGGTAGGTGTTCTTTATCTTCCGTAGGGAAGAGATCCAGCGAAGGGAAATGACCGCCTGGACCAAACCACAATTGCCAATATACTAGCATTAATATTATGGCATGCAAACAGAAACGACCCTTGCCTTTGCTATACCGCATCCGAAATGAATTGTCAATAACACAAAAAGCTACAAAATGTTTTTAAAATGCATAACTCACATCATAAGTAGCTTATTTCAAACTGCACTGTTTTCATTATAAAGTGCTTTAGGCTGTTTTGACACTTTGTTTGACCCGGACATTTCATGTATATTGCTTCATTATGAGTTTAGAAGTAATTCCCGTGCTTGTAGATGTATTAAATCCACCTGATTGTGAGTTGCAGGTCAGTCGTTTTAATCTCCATTCTTGGAATCCATAGAGATCCTTGGAGCATTTGGAGTAGTTACAGCCGGTGGTAATTCCGACCATGGTAATTCCGCAATTTTTATGGGGGGGTGGGGGGGAGTAGACACCTCCTGCAAAATGATGGAGGTTTCTCCTCCTCTTTACTTCCAAACTTGCAGTTTGATGTTGCGGGAAAGTGCCATTAATGGAATTGCCTCCATTTTACTTCCACTTTTTCCTGCACTGTCAAAACTCGGAATTAGGTGCTATAGTATTTGGGACTAAATTACCTAGGATGTTGTGCTCTCTCTAAACCTTCACTTGTGCAGAAGATGTACAGTGAGCGTAAACATCTGAAGAAAAGAGCTCAGCGACATGTAACAGGTCATCATGGCTGCCCAAGTCATGTGCATGACACGCCATCGCTCTGGGGACAGCTGGGAAGCTTCGCCATTGCTAAAGAGCCAAGAGGGCTCTGCTGGGCTGTCGTGTCTCACACAGTGACCCCCCAGACTTCACCATAGATACCCCTAACATAATAAGACTACATTTTTCGAGCATGCACACCCATGTTGACTGGCTCTTTTTGTTACAGAAGTGGTATTTTAGTATTGAACTTTTTAAAGGTTTTTTTTTTTACAATAAACATTATTCTAAAGGATTCTTGACTGGATGTCTATGGCTCTCTCTGCGTACTGCTTCAACAAACAGACCCACAACATTGAGGAGGGCTGATAGGTTTTTTCTCAAATGTATCAGCCCGCAACATACCCCATAGAGTAACCAATCATCTTGCACATTGACAGCGGAAGATCATTGTACGGCCACCAAGGTCCTTCTCGACAGAAGCGTGCAAAAACGAAAGTGACCGAGAGCCTCTTCGGGTTGCATAACACAAGAGGCAGCCAATGCATTCTGGCGCCAGATTACAGAATCTTTGCACTGGTGCAAGTCCAAAGTTGCACGGTATAAGCATTAAGGCAAAGTTTGCCCTATTTCTGAAAATAATTGTAAATATTAGAAACCATTGCACCATGACAAGTTCAGCCTGGCATGGTATAAGCACCAAGGCAAAAATTGAGCAAGAGCAAAAAAGATATGTTTTCGATGCATTTTTGCACTGGGCAAAGTTTGCCCTAGTGCTAATGATTTATAGTGAATTTCTCGAATGCAATTTTTTCGAATCCAAAAATGCCCAAGAAAAAGCATTTCGAATGTTTTTATTTTTTATTTTATTTTGTCATTTCGGGGGTGCCCCCAACCCCCCTTTTTTTATACACACTTTTTTTGAACAAACGAAAACAAAATAAAACATAAAATAAAAAAAACCATTTGGAATTGTTTTTTCCCATTTTCTTTTCGAGAAAATGGCATGTCGAAATTTTTTTTTCGAGAAATTGACTGGATTCCAGTGCTAATACCATCCCGTATTAGCACTAGGGCAAAGTTTGCCCTGGTGCAAAAATACAGTGGAAATGTATCTTTTTGCACTATGGCAATTTTTGCCCTGCTGCTTATGACATGCCAAAATGCACTTTTCATGTTGCAATGGTGCTTGAATATTTGTGAATGTTTTTAGAAATAGGGCAAACTTTGCCCTAGTGCTAATACTGTGCAAACTTTGCACTTGCATAGTGCTAAGCTTCTGGCCCCTGGTCCGTCTGGGGGCCACCATGATGGCTTTTGCATTTTCATGGCTACTCAACGTGTGGCCCTCCAGATGTGCAACTACCATCATCCACCGTCAGCAGAATCAGTGGGTAAGGATCATAGGAGTTGCATTCCAAAACATCTAAACAGCCATTCAATGATTAACCAGACTAGACTATTGTCTCAGGAGAAACCGATGAAACACAAACAGAATACCCAATAAAAATGGAAACACAAGGTCATCCACCCTCATGGTTTCTGAAATGCGGCTGTCAAGCAAAAGGTTTGTAGCCGGGCACTGTGCTTTTTTTGCAACAGCTCCAACCACTGGGACCAGAACTGGTAAACACCTCTGAACAAACACAGATACTGAGACACAGTAAACCGAAGACTGAGCTTGCACTGTGAATATTATTTGCAGTCACAGAACAATTTCTGGTATAACTATTTCCGTGGACAAGCATGAGTCCTCCTTTGAGTGTTCAATGTACCGTGGTCAGCTTGCTTTTGGTTGGAATGAGTCCGCTTTGCCACAATATAAAGAGCAAGTTCGTAGAGAGTGTGGAACAATGCCAACAGTTCCCTACACTCCGATGACGTGCCCATCTCTATTGATGACCGCAGACCACAATTCTCAGTTTGGCCCAAAACTGTGAGGACAGTGTCCCCGGTAATACCCATTGGAACTGGTCAAGATGCATCAATGTAGCCAGTCAGATGATTCAAGTCCAGCCATCAGGGCAGGGCTTTCCAAATCTCCAAGTCCGTCTTCACCAGAATCTAAAACTCGTTGGACCTCGTATCCAAGTGAGAAAACAGATACCATTGCTGTTGATGCTGCCGTACAACCCTAGGTGTTCCATGTCTGGGGTGCAGTCTTTCCTAGGCGCCTGAACAGTTGTGGTTTAATCCTGATGTCTCAATGCACAATGAGAAATACACATTACAGGTCTCTGAAGAATTTGTCCCTGATTGAAAGAGGATGCTTCTTTGAAATCTCCTGCATATTGATGTGGGACGTCACTTTCCACCTCCCTGAATGAGTTTGTCTTTATCAGACAGGTATCGAGGTACTGGTTCATTCATGCTCCACTGGCGTGGAGGGACACCTCTAGAGGAACGGGGCTCTTCATTGACTCTCAAGGAGCAGACCTTAAACGTAAAGGACAGTCCAAGAGCAGGAAATGATGATTCTTCGACTTGTAACCCTAGGCATTGCTGATGCGACCGAGGGATCGGGACATTCAAGGTTAATCGATCCCTGCAAGGGAAGGAGCTGCCACAACATCCCTCTGAAAAGGATGGACTTTGAGGTTACCCAGTAGGACTAGAAGTACCAGAAACCAAGTCTCAAAAGATC
The DNA here is from genome assembly GCF_040938575.1 of Ambystoma mexicanum. Classification (NCBI taxonomy): domain Eukaryota; kingdom Metazoa; phylum Chordata; class Amphibia; order Caudata; family Ambystomatidae; genus Ambystoma; species Ambystoma mexicanum. Next base: position 251,426,727 of record NC_090922.1, on the reverse strand, counting down.
TGCCTTTCCCCAAAAAGATGTCAATAGCATTTTGCCATAATGGGCCTTCCAAGGTAGGTCGTCTATTTGAATGGCTTCATAGCTTTGGACATAGCATTGAAAGGGCGGCAATCAAGGTTATGTGAACTGCATTATTTTTCATCATGGTAGCCACAGATTATGCCACAGTAGAATGTGGTTACATCACCGCACCCGAGTGGAAACCCCAAGTCTGTGATGCTTGCTGCGACGAATCTCTCTACCTGTGGGCACTACAAGAGAATGAAAGAGCCTGTGGGCCATGATAGGGTCCTCTGCCTTCTATCGCCCCACTCAGGAGCGTGGAGGGCGCCCAGTCGCTGCCTTCCATGTCAGAGACCGCAAAGACCATTCTACAGAAGGTACAAAGCAGACAAAGTAGGCAGGCAGGGAAAAGAATAAGGGAGGGTCGGGTGGGTTATGGCGACGGTGATGCCCTAAAAAATCTCCACTTGTGAAAGACATAAACTGCACCGGGCCAATCAAGAACACCATCCTTTTTTAAAAAAAAAAACTTTAGTTTTTATTTGCATTTGGACAATCAATGACAACATCAGTTTTTAAAATAAAATATCACTGTTCATTCATCACCGGAAGAATTCATTGTTGAACGAATGCCTGTTCCCAGAACACACCGATTAGTTGGGGGGAGGAGGGAAGGGAGAGGGATTACTGTTGTGGGATAAGAAACCCATCCTTGATCAGCACAGGCACGAGTGGATACCTGCCACCACCCGAGACAGAGTGCTCTGTCGCCGTGCGCCATTTTGGAATCTAGCCAGGAATCTACTGCCCTATCTGCATGCCAGGCTTCTTCCTAAATCAAGATGGCAGAACAAAGAATCTGACAAATAAAGGCACTCCCAATTACCCTTCCATGCAAATTTGCAGCCAATGTAATATCAAGGGAATATGCATATGCACCCCTAATTGCAAACCTACTTTAACAAGACCGTCTTTGTTATCGTGCACTGCAGAGCGTGAGTGACCGTAGGCTAGTGGCAGGCATCTTCTGGGGAAACATGGGCACACCCAGAGTTTGGAAAACAAGTGTTGGAAGTACAGGCGTGAATTCATCCTTTTAATTTAACATAATGTTAAATTATGACTCATTGCTTAAACATTTAGTTGTGTGGTTTTTTTTTCTTCATAACAGCGGCACTCCTTGGCGTGGTTTCGCGTATACACCCACGTTGACACCTACGGTTAGACAATTGCAGCCATTTGCAGCTTAAGAATTAGGCAATCAGAGCAGGGAATATAAATGGCATGCCAATCTTATCCGCAGGTGATTTTCTAGCTTTTAATCTGCTTGCTTAAAGGACAACTAATACTCTGGAGACGTCTTCAATGAGAGTCGATGGGTGAGGAGGAGGACTGGGGCTAAGGAGAGGTGAGTCGAATATAGGAACAATGGTAGGTGGGGAATGAGACTGATGCTGGCATGAGTCCGCTCTAATTTCTGACTGTTCCAACATGGTTTACCCAACCTTTTCCTTGATGTGCCCTCCTCTGATAAATCATCAGAGACACACATACTGATAGATAGTCCTCCCCGAGGGACCAGAAGGCCACCAGGGTCCGGCTGTGCCGCACACCCTGTTTTCCCTGTTTAAATCTCCTTGCACATATGGTATATGTCAGACATTTTGTGTATTGGGTGGACTACCCTACAGCCAGTATACTGGAGAGGCCTCCCTAGTGGGAACGCCATGGAAAATCCAGTAGATAGTCCTGTGGGCAAACATTGTTTCTAGAAGTGAGTGTGTAAGAAATGGTTGGGGCTGTACGTGGTCATGGCTACTGCCGGCCTCAGAGGGTTACCATTGCCAAGACCTGATAGGACCAGTTCATGAATGATTTCCTGCCTTTAACACATTAGATAAAGCTGGGATAGAACCCTGTGAAAGTTGAAATTAGCAACCCCGCCACCGGTTATGTGGCTGCATAATGATTGAATGATGCCCCCTGCCAGCCCCAAGTCCCTGTAAAAGTGGAGGATCTGTGCCTTTAAATTGGTGGACCTGGGGACATGTCCCCAAGCATTGAGGAAGATGTCATCTCGATAACTGATTATGAGAAGGTCTGATTGAACCTGCAACTTGGGGAGAGCCTGCACCTCGGGGAGAAGCTTGTCTCCAGTACCGGTTGCACCGGATCTCCGTCTACCAGAGAGTGAGATGCTTTCCCTGGCCTGGCAAAGTCAGCTGATTTTCAAGCCCTTAAGAGTGCAGAGACTCAACATGACCCAGGGAGCGCATGGGATACCAAGGGCAATGGCCATTGGCAATGTGCGAGACCAGTAGCTGCTAACGAGCAAGGACACTAACACTATAATCCTGACCAAGCACAGAGTGAACTTTGCCCTTCCAAGGAGTGCATCTCCGAGCAACGCTGCCACCGCTGGGCCATCCATCTCCTTACACCATCATAGCTGCACTTCTCCAGAGCCAGACTGCTGCACTGCACCCCAACCTCGGCTGCTTTCCACAGGTGTCCTGCTTGATGAAAGATCTTCATGGATTATAAGAGAACTGAAAAACCAATAAAGCACCGGCCCATAGAAACTCCCCCCTTTGACCTTCCACTTTCAGTGGAACTTCAGCATTGCCTGGGCATGTTTTTGTTTATTTATTTATTTGTTTATTTGTAATGCGCCAAAGCCCACAGGCATCAGGGTGTAACATTTAGACAGCAGACAACATAAAAAGTCAACGGGACAAAAGTTGGAAACGTGGTTGGAAACTGTAAAAAGACCCCAGACCACATGGCTCACACCACTCGGCTCACCCTGAGAAAGTCCCCTGAACGGTTTTGAAGCAACTACCTATCCTTAACAAAATACTGAAAACTTTTCTTTCCAGGCTTACACTTAGCAATTGAGTTGCTTGTTTGTTGTTGCTCTGGGGCAGAAGAGAGAAGCTTACCAGAGCTTTTAACTTCTTTACAGACATTTGTGGTTGTGCCCCCCCCCTCTTCCCTCACCTATTGTCAATGCCCATGCACTATCTGAAATGTCGTCAGGCCTAGCACGATAGTAAATTACCCATTTTTATGTCTCAAGGCCTTGTAAGAATGTATTGTATTTTTCCCTTGCACCCTCCCCTGCCTTGAAGCGTTTAGAAACACGTGTATAGGCGCTATACAAATAAACTATCATATCATATCATATTGTATCATATCACTCAGTGGGATTGACTTGTTGTGCACTACTTGCTTCTCCTAAATTATTGTTTACTTGGGTTGTTTCACACTTTTCCTTGGTCCACCTCCCTTGCACTTAACTGTCCCAGAATGCTCCAAGGTTGCAAAGGCCTGAACCCCCTCTTCTGTTCTCACTCCCTCTACCCTTTTCTCAGCCTCCCTCATGGGAAGCCAGTGTGTTCACGGTTGGTACCTTACACAACAAAAACAAATAAATAAAATAAAATAAACATTGACCCTATCTGAGGGCCTCATTACAAGTGAGGCGGTAAGGGGGTTAACAGCGACCCCGTACCGTCTTATTACGAGGTCCCCTCGCGGGACCCGCTCTGGACGTCTGGTCAGACCAGACGTCCTTTGCGGGTCCCGCGAGGGGACCAGCATGCTAACAACGGGCCTGTCATTAACGTGCCCGTTGTTAGCATGCTCTCCATTCCCATTGACCCCTATGAGAGCTCATATGGGAATGGGGATGGTCCGGGTCCGGGTTCCCTGAATGGGGAAATACCGGGTGTGATGCTGGAAATGCATCAGAGGGACAGGGCCTCTGAATCCTTGTCCTTTACTGCTTTTTATCGTGTGTTCTGTCGTGTTTTCTGCCCAGGAGTCCATGTGGGACTCCTGGCAGTGCAGCTCTCTCTTTTGGTTTGGTGAACAGACCCATGGGATACCCTTATGGCACCCATGGGTAGGGGTACAACCCTGTGCCCCTAGTGTATGTTTTTGGGCACCTGTGGGTGGCCCACAGAGCAGGGTATGGGCTGGTGGCAGCTCCATGCTGAATTTGACAGGTGCTCTGGGTGTCCTCCATTTTGGGATACCCAGGCCCTGCCATTGGGATCAGTTGATTCCTGATAGGAAACAAGATGGCCCCTGTGGCCTCTTGCTTTCTATTGCCTGTTACCTTGTTTCCCAAAGTCCTGGGAAGCCCTGACTCTGTCCCTTCCCCCTGACTGGCTGTTGGGTGGAAGTTCCATATATGGTGTTGTTGTGATGGCCCAGCTAGACTGACTGGAGCCTTCCCAGTGACTGTATGTTGTGGGTACCTCCTGTGGGTGGGACCTGGGTGAATGGAGTGTGTGACCAATATACACTCCTTGTTGTGGTTGTCTGGTTTCTGGCGTAAGAGACAAAGACTGAGACAGCCCTGCCCGAAACTGGCCTGAATGCAGTGTGTAGTGTTGAATGGCTGGGTACTTGTCCCAATCCACATTCCTTGTTGTGAGTGTCTGAAAGGGAGGAGTGTGGCCTGAATGCACTGTGTGCCTGATTGGCTGACTGACTGCATGAATGCCCTTCTGTATGATTGGCTGCTGAGTGTGTGCCAGCAGTGTGGATGAGAGACAGAATAGTATATCCTCTCACCACTGGTAATTGTTCAGAAGCGTTCAGAAGCGTTCAGAAGCATTCAGAAGCGTTCAGAGGCGTTCAGAAGCGTTCAGAAGCTGAGTCTCCACTCTAAGAGTAACTGGAACTGCTGATCCTCGACGTCCAGCTGGAAGAAGAAGACTTGCTGCTGCATTTTGCTTCGACGGATCCGAAGGCTGCCGAAATCGTCGAAGACTGACCCGAGAGAGGACCTGGTAAGGTGCCCTCTTCACGTGCTCCGAGGGACCATGGAGCACAGCTCCATCTTCGCCGAAGCGCCCTGGAAGACAGACCCTCGAAAGGCTGCCGACCCGAGACAGGACCGCTGAGGAGATCGAAGTGAAGCACCCGGACGTCGCCGCCGTCGAAGTCCATTGCCGTCGACCAGGGTTCGCAGGTTTGTGTAACTGCTGGAGGCCCGTCGAAGTTGTGTTGCCCAGCCGTGGGAACCACTTGACGCCGTGCCGCCGAAGACCGGAGCCGCCCGCTCCTTTGCCTAAGAACATTCGAATCGAAGGACTCCCTCGTCCGCACCGTCGACCGCTTTATCCTGCTGGAGAAAGTCGAGGACGACCAACGCGCCGAGGAGAAACCTGCCGGTGGGTTTCCCGCCACCCGAAGACCACAAAGACTCGAACGACTCGGCGCCCTTGCTGGGCCTCCGTCTCCACAATCTTTGCGGTCCAGAACTATTGTCACCGAGGTGCCCCGCACGCTTCTGCCTTGCAGGACGCCGACGCCCCGACGCTGACGAGCACCGCTCGGACGAAGCTGCCGCCTCATCGACGCCGTTCTACCCTGTTTGTCGATGGACGTTCGATGCCCAGTGTCTCCCGCTTGAAAGGGAAGGCATTCAAGAAGGGCCGTCGATTCCCCGCCGCCGAACGCCGAGTTCCTCGACGCTTCTCAACGCCTCTCGACGATCCGTGACTCCCGCTTGAAAGGGGGTCGCTCAAGAAGGATCTGTCGACGCCTCTTCGAAGAACTCGACTCCACCAGGTACATTGGGGGGGTAAAAACATTATAGGAGGGAATAAGACTTGCAGAACAATATATGGACTGGGCTTGTGCTATATCTTTATTTTACAGGTTGCCCAGGTGGGGGGATCTCCACACAGAACTGTGTCTAGTGGTAGGGGCCAGTATTCTGCCTATTGCTCAACCATCTTATTTTCTCTCCTCTCTCTATTGCTGGTTTCACTGTATTGATCTGTGTGACATTGTTACAGTATTGTTGATGCACTTTAATGAGATCTAATACAAAGGGTGGTACCACTTTAGAATTGTATATATTTGCCATTGTTGATTTTCCTAGGTACAAAGTGAGTTATTATGATAAGTGTACATAACCTTGAATATTGATTATATAAAGACTGTGTTCTAACCAATACAGTGTGTGGACATTCCTTTGTGGGGGCTTGGGGACTACACTGTACTTAAGAACCAGCCTGCATCACCTCCTGCGAAGCTAGGCCTTGATTGCTCGACCATAGCTACCGTAATAGAGAATCTTGGCTGGGGTCTTCTGTGCCTCTCTTCTACCATATAGAGAGCAGAAGTACAGACACCCCCTACCGGTCCTTTACACCGGGCACTCCAAAGTCAGAATGGCCTGGTATATCCCCATTAAGGGACCACAGATTCAGACCCGAGTTTGGATGCAGCCATGCCCTTGTTAAGGGGCATGGCTGCCTCCAAACTCGTAATGAGGCCCTGAGTCTTTAATTAACACAGAGCACTGGGCAGCATTTGAACCAGTAGCCTGTCAGCTATTCAGAAAACCGTTCATCTCTCCCACTATTTCCTTTGAAAGAGTAGCTCAAGATCAATCGAGTACAGATCCTGCGGCACCCCAGAGGACTGTCTCGGGAAGATAGCTCAGGGCAACGCGCTCGCCTTGGAAACAAGACGTCGCAGACCAACACAGGTTTGATCCCAGAGTCTGCGCTTAGAAACCTGTGGGTATTAAGCGCGTTATAAATAACCAATTACAATTACACTCTATGATAAACCTGCAATCATAAAACTCTGATGCCCTTGGACCTTAAACCTCTTGTAAACTGCACCAAAGGACTCATCCGCCTCTGAAAGCTAGCCTTGATTACTTCAGACCAGCTAGCAGAAGCAAAGCCAAGGGACCAAAGGTGTAGCCTACTCACCAAGTCATAGGCAGGTCACAGTAGCTCCTTACAGTATGGACTGTATTATGAGTATTTATTTATTTATTTATTTATTTATTTATTTATTTATTTATTTATTTATATACACAAGGAACAATGCTCTTTTGATCACAAAAGAACATACAATAGATAAGAAATCAGATTTAATGGGAAGCAGTGAGTTTCTTACAATGGGGTGAGTTTGAAGGACATTCCGACCAGGTTGTGGAGGGGAGGAAATGGAACTGTACCAGGGACAATACATAAGTAGATAAACATAGATTAAGAACAATGAACATTGGACATTTTTAAGTGCAGGTAGACAGTACATATAGCTGTATTCTGGATGTGACCATGATGGCTGAAGTGCTAGAGTGGAGGAAGAGGAAGTGATGGACAGAGGCAGGTTAGTGGCGAGAGAAAAATGTTAGCTAGCAGGCAGGTGAGAGGTAGGTTAAGAGGGTCACTCAGAGGCAAGGAGGTAGGCTTTTAGTTTGGTTTTGAACAAACCTGTGTGGACTGTTTCTCGGATGTCCGGGGGAAGAGAATTCCATGCAAGTGGAGCAAGACGAGAGAAGGAGAGGAAGCGAAAGGAAGCACAGGGAAGGTGAGGAGCCACACGGATAGTTGAGGAAGCAGAGCAGAGATTACGAGAAGGTTTGTTGAGTTGGATAAAGGAGGATAGATGCAGTGGTGCCTTACAGTGGATAGATTTGTGAACCAGGAGAAGAAATATAAATCTGGCTCTGTTTTGCATCATCAGCCATCCCACTTCGTCATGGTACGAGGAAGAAGTTGTGAAGTGAGGGAGTTCCAGGAGAGTCCTGGTAGCAAGGTTAATTATCTTGCTGAGAGGACAGAAAGCATAGTTGCAGAGACCAATGAGGATGCTGGCACAGTAGACCAGTTTAGTGAAGACAAGAGAGGATAAGAGATGCTTGGCATCAGTGTTGAAAGGAAGGAGGTGCCTGATTTTCCTAATATTTAGGAGGCTGAGGTGAGTTGCTGTTCCAGTTTTGGAGATGAAAGTAGAGATCGGTCACAGATGACGCTGAAGAAGAGTAGGGGAGAGTGTCAGGTGGGAACTGGATAGGAAGAAGAGTACCTTTATTTTAGTAGAGTTTGACATCAAAGAGTGAAAACCCATCCAATATTTAATGGCAGAGAGACAGTTGGACATTTTGACAAAGATATCAGAGGAGAGTTCAGGAAAAGAAAAAATATTTGGGTGTCATCTGCGAAGAGTTGGTACCAGAACCAAAGGATGAGATTAGGGCCCCAAAAGCAGAGGTGTAGAGTGTAAAGAGGAGCAGACCCAAGACAGAGGCTTGTGGAACAGCAACAGTTAGATGAGTGAGTTGAGAGGTGTTGTTGCTCCAGGAGACAGAGAAATGGTGAGGTGCAAGGTAGGCTTTAATCCAGCCAAGTGCTCGATTGCGAGCCCAAGAAGAAAGAGAGTATTAAGGAGATTAGAGTGATTGTGGCAAAGGCAGCAGCCATGCCAAGGAGAATTGGGATAGAGGATAGATTGGAGTCCTTAGCAGAGGCAATGAACTTTGATGCTTTCATTAGAGCAGTTTTCAAGGAGTGACAGGAGCAGAAACCTGCTCGTAGGGTGTCTCGAAGGTTGGGGATGTCTAAGAAGTTGGTAAAACGGTTGAACACAACCCTTTTGAGTACCTAGTGCAGTGCGGAAGGAGAGAAACAGGGCAAGAGTTTGCTGGTAAGTTCAGGTCAGACTCTAGCTTTTTTAGGAGAGGGATGACCGTGGCTGTTTTGAAAACAGAGAAAAAACAGGCAGAGTCAAAGGATAGGTTGAAGAGTTCAGTGAGGCGAGAGGCCACTAAAGGATGAATAGGCTTAACTAGCTGAGGAGCAAGAGAGTCTGATGGGGCACACGAGGGGTTAGTCCCCATCAATAGAGATAGCACTTTGTCAGTGTGACTGAAGTGGGAGATAGAGACAGCGGATGATGGTAGAGAAAGTGGAGTGTAAAATGTAGGAGGAGGGAGCGTGAGAAAGAACATGAGAAATTCTCCAATGTATTAATGGTGTGCAGTGAAGTATTCATCTAGGTCATTACTGTGAGAGTGGGGTTAATAGTCATAGACCTAGGAGGAGTGAGGAGTGAGTTTAGGGTGCCCGATAGCAGGCGAGGATGGTTGGAGTGAGAGTTAGGTAGAATTCTCTTTTCCTATATCAAGAGTGGACTTGAGAGAGTTCAGGGCAGAGGGGTAGAGTTGAAGACCCTCATGTGAGTGGGTATGCCGCCATTTGCTCAACAGCCAATGCATGTCTGTGCAGAGAGAGTGTTTTAATTAGGCCGACCCATGGCTGATGATGCTGAGACTTAAGGATGAAAGTAAGCAGTGGGAAGTGAGAGAATAAGTCATAGAGTAGGGATTGGGAGCTGGAGAAGGCAATGTTGGTGGAAGAGGCATCGGGGGTGAATGAGAGCGAGAACTGTAGGTCGGAGAGAAAGGGGGAATGGCAGAAGGTTTACATTTCCTTTTAGTAATAGGTGAAGCAAGTGGCGAGGAAAGGTCAAAGGGTGTAAGGATATGGTGGTGGAAACAATTGAGGGATCAGATATGGGTGGTGCAACAGTAGTATTTGTGGTGGAGATGAATAAGAGATCCAAAGAGTTGCCCCCTGTGTGGGTAGGTAGGTTATGGATAGAGTGGAGAGTGTGGTCACTAAGAAAATACTTTTCTATGGGGTTCGGTGTTTGGCTCAGGACTACAGCTGTCAATTCTCCAGGGTCGCACAGCCTGCACACTCCATTTTGTTTCATTGGGACTCATTACGAGTTCGGCGGTGTGGGGAAAAAGTGATGGTAATTCTGTTATCACTTTTTTAGCAGTACTGAGATTACCGCCAATTTTATTGCACTGCTGATTTTGGAGTTTGACCTTGAAGTGGAGGATTTCCCTCCAGCATGGTTCTATTTGTACCTCCTTGCTTTATGGTCATGCTTTATGGCCAACACCAGATGATGCTACTGATGCAGTCTAAATGTGGCCTTAGTGAAAGTTGCTGTGGTGCCTTACTGAATGAGCAGTCGCGGTATACATCTAGATGTTGCATTGGTGGGCACCAAAGGGCCTATAAACAAACCCCATAATTCCTCTGGTATGCCTGTAATTATTGACACAGCCATGCACAGAACCATCATTACTGCACTTCCACAAATGACTGATTTCCCCTGACACAAGGGCTCCCCCTATTGGCACAGGAATGCTCCCACACTCTCAGCAGCTATCATATGAATGTCGACAGCTGAATGGCTGAAAGGATGGAAAATGCTACTGACACCAGAATGTCAAAAAGGACCTCTGAGTCCTATGTAGCTTATGGACCAAATTCCCAGCCAACAAACACTAGGGCCTCATTACGACCCAGGCGGTAATCTTCCGTCATTACCGCCATGGCGTAATGAGCGTTTACGCTGTGGGCCGATGGCGTAAAGAGCGCCACATTACGACCCATCGCGCACGAGCATTACGCCATGGCGGTAATGCAATTAACGCCATGGCGGAAAAGGCCTCTACCGGCATCGTAAAGCGAGCAAGGTGCACTTCCGCCACCGTAAGTAGCGGCCACCGTAATTAGCGGCCACCGTAATTAGCGGCCACCGTAATTTGCGGTGGCCGTAAAAAGCAGGACCGGAAATAGCGTCATCGCGCCGGAACGGGAAACAGCACGTCGGCCATCTTTAAAAACACAATCCATTGCCATCCTACCGAACAACACCAGATCCAACCCTGACACTTGTCCCAACCAATCACCCACCCATCCAACTACCCAAAAATGCCTAAAGCTGTTAAGAAGGCATGTGACCGCCAGCGCCAGGAAAGATTCAGCCGGGAGGAACTCTGCATGCTTGCGGAGACCCTGCAAGACAACGCAGCTGTCATTTTCTCCCCTGAAATGACCAGGACAGCGATAGGGAAAAAGAAGGCCATCTGGGCCCTGGTGGCCGAGCGCGTCAGCGCGGTGGGGACCGTACCCCGCACCCCACAGCAGTGCAGGAAGCGCTGGGACGACCTCCGCATACGGGTCAGAGCGGTCACCTCTGCTAACCGCAACCTTGCAATGGGTACCGGTGGAGGGTCGGAATCCCCACTAAAACTCCAACCGTGGGAGGAGATTTGTGCAACCACGATTGGCATGGAAGCCATTGAAGGCATCGGAGGGATGGAAAGGGGAGCTCCGACATCAGGCGATGAAGGTAGGTGCCTCAAACAAGACATGCCACAGTCACTGCAGTCCATTCATGTGTAGCACAAGGTTGCCCTAGAGTGTAAATGCAACACATTTCCACACTGCCCATAGCCACATGCGAGCACCACCCTGTATACACTGCTGGCACCCGCATACCTGCATCCACATTCCACACTAAAAGGAGACAACCTGCATGGCCCTGCCTGAAATCTGCCTCATCTACTGACCAGAATAATGTCTATCATTGTCATTCCAAAGTCCGCAGACCCATCAATAACGCCCTCCCTCGTTTGCTCCACCACAGGCACAGATTCACACCCCGAGGACCAGGACACCCCTGCGACGAAGAGAGCCAAGAAGGCCAATTATACCGTCCCCGCACCCTCGACCTCAGCTGCAGTGAGGCAGACGCCACAACAAGCAGGACCCACTGCAAGCATACCGGACGTCCCACCGGCAAGCACCCCTGTAGTCAGCAGGCCAGCAGCAGCTGCTCCACCTATACCAAAATTGCCTGCCACAGAAGGCACCGGGTCAGCGGACAGCAGCAACATGGGAGAGACAGCTGCAATAGCTGCATGTTCAGACTCAGACATTGAGGAGCACGAAGTCCGAAGCCCCACTGACCTACTACATTCCCCCTGTTTGTCAGACGCCAGCCCCCATGAGGATCACACACAGGGGCACACAGAGGTAGAGGAGTGGCCTTCTACCCCATGCCCAGTCCTCAGTCCACAGGAGGGGAGCAGCCCCTCCATCACACCACCAGCACTGGCCATGGGCCAGCAGGGGCAGCAGTCCCTCGAGGACATCACAGAACGGCAGCAACAACTGTCCATGATGCTGGCTGAGCATGCCGCAGAATGTGTGGGGGCTAGGGCAACCATTGAAAAGGCCACGGAGACCCTAAGGGCCGAAGTTGCGCAGAGCACTGCCACCCTGAGGGATGCCATGCAGGCCATGTCCAGGGACATCTGTGCTGAACTTGCCGGCTTGCGTTGTGCGCTCACTGAGCTCACCCACACCCTACAGGACGGGCATGCACGGGGGCAGGCAGGGACATCCTCCACTGCCAGTTCTGCACAGAGCAGCCCCGTCCGACATTCCGGACGTAACCTGCGCTCCACAGCCAGGGGTGCCCCGGGGGCCGTGAGAGGGGGCTTGTAACAGCCTGTGCCCACTGTCACAGGCATCTGTTGACACCTACATGGGGTGTGTTGGGGTGTGCAGGGGGGAGGAGGGAGGGGGTGTGTTGGGGTGTGCAGGGGGGAGGGGGGAGGGGGTGTGTTGGGGTGTGCAGGGGGGAGGGGGGAGGGGGTGTGTCACGACGTTTCATAGTTTAAATACACTTTTTTCTTTCCCAAAATGAAATGTGTGGACATTTTCATTGCATATGTGTGCTTTATTGGTGTACAGTCCACAGTGTGCATGTCCCAGAGACACACAGTGCCCCAAGTGCAGTCTCCATGTGATTCACACCAGCCGTGTGTGCTAGAAGCAGTGGTCGATGATACCTAGGCGCATTGCACGCCCCTCCTGTGCGTCGCCTCCTCCATGGGGTGCCGCCCCATCTGCACCCTCCTCATCCTCATCGTCAGGTGGTTGCAGTTCTGCGTCAGGGGGCAGGGGCACATTCCGTCTGACGCACATATTGTGTAGCATGACACATGCCATGACGATCTTTGCCACCTTCTCATGGTGGTACAGGAGTGCCCCACCAGACCTGCTGAGGCTTCGGAACCGTGCCTTCAATAGGCCGAATGTCTGCTCTATGACCACACAAGTACGTGTAGGTGCACGGTTGAAGTCCTCCTCGTGCTGGTTCTGCGGGTTACGGACTGGTGTAAGGAGCCACCTCTTCAGGGGATAGCCTGCATCACCTGTATGTAGGCGAGAATGTATGTGTCAGTCATGTCGTCTGATGAAGAACATGATGTGCCAACATGGCTTGCATCCAACTGTTACTTTGGCTCACTTCTATATGCACTAATTGATTCACACAATGCAACCAGTATATGCTCATGGCTCCCATGGCCTGTTTTGCATGCCATCACCCAATGTATGCAGAGGGGTTGAGTGCATTGTGAGTGCCCATCCTCTGTCTCCGTTCTCTGTGTTACTCACAGCCAGGTGGAGTATGCATCACCCCCCCCCCTTTCAGCCAGGTGGAGTATGCATCATCCCCCCCCTTTCCACCAGGTGGAGTATGCATCATTCCCCCCCCTTTCAGCCAGGTGGAGTATGCATCATTCCCCCCCCTATCAGCCAGGTGGAGTATGCATCATCCCCCCCCTTTCAGCCAGATGGAGTATGCATCATCCCCCCCCCCTTTCAGCCAGGTGGAGTATGCATCATTCCCCCCCCCTTTCAGCCAGGTGGAGTATGCATCGGTACGTCATTCACCTGCCCACTTCCATGACATTGGACTCACCGAGTAGCCAGGATCTTGGGCTTGCATGTCGCTCCATGTAGCGTGGTATTGTGGAGTTCCTCAGGACCATAGAATCATGGGTTGATCCGGGGAATCGGGCACAACAATGTGTGATGATCTTGTTGGAGTCACAGACCATTTGCACGTTGATTGAGTGGAACTGTTTCCGGTTGCGGTACGGTACCTCCATGGCACGTGGAACCACCAATTCCACATGGGTGCAGTCGATGGCACCAATGCAACCGGGTATGCCGGCTAGTGCATGGAAACCCACTTTGGTGTTTGCAATGTCCTGGGCAGTCCGTGGTAATGAGATGTGGTCGTCTGTGTGCTTGAGGAGGGCATCGAGCACTTGGATGAGTGTTCGTGAGAATAATGGTTGTGATATGCCATGCAAGTGCCCCACTGTGTGCTGGTAGGTGCCTGTGGCCAGGAAGTGGAGTACAGACACTACCTTCAGTAGGGGGGGGGTGGCGGTTGGAGTTTCTATCATGCTGCCGATGTCGTTGTGTATCATGTCTACGATGGCGGTGATGGTGTCCCGGTCCAAACGGTACAGGGTGTGGATCTGCTCAGCAGTGAGGTTGAATGGATTGGCTCTGATGCGTGGGATTGGGGGCTGCCTGCGTGGTGGCACTGGCTGTGCTGGTGGGGCTTGCTGGGCCTGCCTTGCCCTCCTTCTCCTCCTGCGTCTCCTCTGTGCTGCCTGTTGTTGTTGTTGCTGTTGCTATCAGGTCCTCCAGCCCCAACATTGCTAGTCGTATTCGTATCATTGTGGAGTGTGACTGGTTGTGGGAAGGGGTGGGGTGTGCTCTTTTTGTACTTCCTGAGTCTGTATTGCCTTCACCTGTGCTGTTTCTGTGCACCTGTGGCAGCTGCATTAACTTTACATGGCCCTTTACGGTTGGTTCGCGATGGCGTAATTAGCACCATGGCGGTAAGGTACTTAACGGGCTGGGTGATGGCGTTAGGTGCATGTCCGCTTGGGTCGGCATTTGCGTACATTTCCGCCATGGCGCTAAGTACGGTGTGGCCGGTCGCGTGCGTGCACCCTTAGCGCAGTTAGCGGCAGCGTTAACTACGATGCCGCTAATGGCATCGTAGTTAACGGTCACGGGTCATGATCGGACCTGGCGGAAAACGATGGCGGTAACCATTTACCGCCATCGTTTTTCACTTAGTGCCAGGGTCGTAATGAGGCCCTATGTCAGAAGACATCTGGGTGTGTTGCCCCCACATTCGTCCGCAGCTGAAGCGAGTGTGGAAGCCCATCCGAAATTGAGACATACCTCCCTATGCAACACACAGGGGTGCTTTAACACTCTTTCTCCCCGCACGTCCAAGGCCCAGTACCTCAACAAGATGGTCAGTCTCTTCAATTCAAGGTGGCCCTGGAGTTTGTTTTCTCTCGAGGTCTTTCAATCAATGAAAAAAAGTATTGTCTAAAACTGCTTTGTCGCCTAAAATGCTTAAGGGTCCTGCAGGTCACCGACAAGGGGAGCACCTTCCCACTACAGAATGAATCCTGGCCATTCACTTAGTCTTCTCTAAGAGATAACATTCAGATGAAGTGCTTCATGCATCCTGATGGTTCCTCGTGCTTGCATGCATATGCAGGAGACACAGCTGCATTTCACATCCTCCTGGCATGAACAGAGGAGACCTAAGCCAATACTGATTCATCTAAATCACTCCAAGGGTCAGACAAGAACTTGTATGATGTCTTCACATGGTGCCAAGGGCCTGGGCTTGTTTCAGGTCTGGCCACACCTGGGTCATGTGGTGCCAGAAGTCACTGGCCCCTGAAGATTTGGGTTTGCACATGGAATACTGGTGCCTGAATTTCCACAGTTAATGCCAGTACAGGAGGGACAGGTGCTACTTTTTGCAGGATCCCTCTAGTCCCCTGCTCACTCTCCTGGGCTGAACCCCTTTCTATCTTGTCTTCTCTTGGCTCCTTGATACCCCACAGTGATGGGACCTTCTTCTCCTGTCTTCCTTTCTCTTTCCTGTTTGATTTTGGCGTTTCAGCCCTCTGTCCATTCTACTTTCCACTACCTCCTTCCTCTTCACTGGTTCCCACTTACCTCGAGCGAGCTCTTTACTCCTGTATCCGCCCTTCACTCGTTGCATCCCTCTTCGAGTCTCTTTGTTCTGTGCCAGTTCTCTCTTTTATGCCCTCCAGCTCTTTCCACCCTGTGCACATTCTTGACTCTCTCCTCCCCTTGCAGGTCTGCCGTACTCTATCTTTCTCACTCTGTATTCTTCTTCACACTTCTCCTGCTTTGCCTCCTCTTCTCTTCTGCTCGCTCTTCCCTCCTCTCCTTGCTCACCCACCCCCATCACCCTGCAATGCTGTCGCTGTCCTCCTTCCAGCACCCACAAGACTGGGCCTGAACTATCACAGCCTTTTATGTTTGTGTAGACCCACCTCCTAGGTCCACGCGAGATACATTGTATTCATCTGTGCTGCGCGGCCACCCCACTCCAATTTTGGTTGCTGCCAGATTTTGAATGTTCTATCCTCTCGGTTTTGTGCAGGCAGGGATTTTACCAGTCCAGTCAGTGATAGGCTCTGCAGGAATGTTTAGGGTGATAAGCTGAACACCACAGGTTAGAGATGAACTGGGGAGCCTGGGTCCGCTTGTAAATTCTCCTAAGGGAACGGAATTGTACCAAAATGTCGCCATCACAATTACGACGGCCGAAAATGCGGACTTTTTTTTTAGACTCCCCCCTTGCACACATATACACGCATATATATGTGGGGGGTATATAATATAATATTAATATGGGGGTCTGCGGGGGTCTTCCCCCGCATATATATATGTGGTGTAAAGTTGCAATTGTGAGGATAGCAATAATCACATAGATCCTAAGGGATCTAAATCACTTTGGGGGTGGTGGCCTCCGGCCCTCATGGTCCACATATAAGACATGGGACTTTGTCACACTTCCTTGTTCCAAGGAGGGGCAGGCTCTTTATGCCATTCCTCCCACTCCTCTGAAGTCCAAGGTCATTCACAAACTGGGAAACAGCGGGAGCTGCCATGTGGCCTCATGATTCTGGTAGCGCAGAGATGTCTCAACATAGTCTGCTTCTCCGATCTCCTGAATCCATCTCGCCCGCTTCCCTGGGATCTTGCGCCCACTCACGATGAGACGGAGCAGCAAGGGGAGGGAGAATCCTTCATCCCCTCAGTAAATCTCCTTGGCATCTGGGCAGGGGTCAGCCTCTCCAGACAGGATCTGGAGGTAAATAGGGGGGCTAGCAAGCAATCGTTGAGGTCGCAGTGCCTATGCAAAAGCACCAGATTTTGCCAAAAGTGGGTTAAAAATTATATGAATCCATTAAAAAACACCAAAGTTCTTTCTTTCATAACAGACTTGAGCAAGACAAGCATCTTCTAGGGCCTACCTGTGTAGGTATGTATGTATGTATTTATTCATTAACAGTTGAAAAGTTGTCCACTGAAAACAAAGTCACTTTGTAGCACAAGTGGAGAAAGGGAAAAAGTAAGGGCAGGGGTGAGCAAAGAGGGCATGAAACCTTCAAAGCCTTGGAACATCCAGGAAGACATACGTGCAAGAGGGAAGGGGTGGGGTTAAATGGAGTTATGTGTAAGGAACCATGCAGATACACTGCAATGCACATATGTGAACATGTTCTGGTGGAGAAGAGTCAACATGAGAAGAAAGGAAATCCAGATTAATCTTGGATTCAAGAGCGTTTGTATCATCAGAGCCATCTACAACATCAAGAATTGAAAGAAAATGTAAAGAGGAGAACCTACAGATGTTTCCTGAACTGAAGATGGTTGTCGAGGGTTTAAGGGTCCAATAGAGAGGCTGCTGCTGTATTCAAGTGCCTGCCACCAGGTGTATTTTTCCTGGTACATGGTAGTAAGGGGTAGAATAAGCTAACTGCCCGAAGGCTCTGGAAGGGCAGAACATGATGGCTCTCTGTTGCATATACTTTGGAGCAGCTCCCCGGCAAGCACAAGGGTAGTACGTAGAGTTCACATGGCGATCCCTCTACCCACAGAAAGCCAGTGCAAGGCCTTAGTTGCTTGCTTGAATATGGTGACCAATTGTGAGTCTGAAAAACACAGCAGTGAAGAGACAATTCAACAGGCTGCCCATTTACCCACAGATTCACAATGTCCATCTGGCCTGGGACATTAATATCACTCCCTGTATACTGATGCACACAGAGTTTGAGACTTTGGCATCAGTGGAAAGCAACTATATTGGTAGTGGCGACATCTATGTGCCTTCTATTCCTTTCCGCCCAAGCTTTCTGCCCATGGTTTCAAATGTTTATGTGAACCCAGACATCAGTCTCCCAGTGTTCTTTCTGAACAGAAAAAGTGAAGCTGATAGGGCTCTTCTCAACCTGGACATTATCAGGTTACTCAATATTTACCTGGCTCGTGCAAGGGAGATGAGATTCACAACAGCTGTCTGTATGCCTTTTGGGGGCCTTGCCCCTGGATCCAAGTCTCCACGGCGTCCATTGTAAGATGGTCTATGTCTTGCACCCTGGGGGCTATTGAGGGCAGGACCATTCCTCTTCTACGGAGGAGGCACCCATGTCTGATAAGGGCCAACATGGCATCAGTGGCCTTACAAAGACACATTATCCTTGACGACATGTGCATGATGCAGAGCCGCTACAGGCGGTATCCACAGGCTTTTTGCAAACACTACTGTTTGGACAGGAGCTCAAAAGCAAAAGCCTAGCTGGCTGGGGGTGGGTTTCAGAATATTTGTGACGACTGATTTATTTATTTATTACATGTATATAGCACACCTAACCCTTAGGCATCTGGGCGCTTATCTGATGATCTTTGGAGTGTGCAGATCTTATTCTATTGGGAACGTTTGAAACTCCTATAATTATTCGGGGACAGGGGACAGATGGGTACAGATGTAGAAGTGAGAATGAGGTAATCACTATCGTGTCTATGGTACCACAAGTCCATACTCACTTTTCCCCTTTTCTGTAATATGTATAATTGATTAAATGATGATACCTGCTTCAGAAAAGAAGTATAAATCTATGATCCTAAATTCTGCAAAGAAATGCACTCATGTTATTTACAAATATAACAATGCAGGAAAGTATATCACAAAGAATGTTCTTTCAATATCTGACCTAAAACACTATAATAAACTAAGATTTGCCCCTGAAAGAGAATGTTCCCAATAATGTGAAACCATGATGCATACTGGATGAAAATGTATTCCTGTTAATTGCAGGGTCCACCTCTGCATTCAGTTGCTTGAGGACCGGTAGACTCATCTTAATTCCCTTTGCTCGCGCAACCTTTTACAATGCTTTACAAATGTTACGTAACACATCAGAACGTACGGCCCACCCAACGTTGCTGCTCATAAGAATGCGACTTGCATCCTCTGATAATACGGCAGGAAGTATGGGGAGAGAGCAGGCGAGGCACGAGGGAGGTCCAACAGAAGTCGGACGATTCTGTGCAAACACACAATCCCTGCTTTTCACTTAAAATGATGCCTTGAAACATGCGTTAATGCTTCTCACTTCCCGGGGACAGAATCCCACGAGAATAGCGGAAAGGAGGCTTTGGGTTGAGGATACGGTAGTCTCTCTGGTTGAGTAATTGAATTATTTTACTATTTCCTCAACCTCTCATTCTTGCACCTTTGAATACACCATTCTTCCTCTGACCTCCATCACTACCTTTACAGTGCTCATGCCCCCATTTCTACTTTTTTCATGCTCACACCAATCGCTGCCAGTGCACCCTATCATATCTACCTCTGCGTTTCTTATTCTTCCACCTCCGTATCAACCTGCTTTGTATAGTTGTCCAACTCCAGGCCTCGAGGGCCAGATTCATGCCAAGTATTCAGGATACCCCTCATTAATATTCATTACATACATTTGCATACAGTTATTCTAAATGTATACAGATGTCTCCTTGTGAATATTAATGAGGGTTATCCTGAAAACCTGTCAGGATTCCGGCCCTCCAGGCCCGGACTTCTGTCCTTCACACACACCCTTCTTTCCCAGCCTGTCTTTATCCTCTACCTCCGGTTCTAGCACCTCGATATCTATCTCCTTCACCCCCAAACATTCCCCTGTCCTCATTTACCCCTCTTCCCTCCTAGTTGCCCTCTCACCTCCTCTTCGCTCGTTCCTAACCTACTCTCATGTTCTCCCATTCTACCTCTAACCCTCACCTTTCACGCTGTCCAGCTCTGATCTTTGTCCGTAAGAGTCGCCCTCCCACTTCTTTCTGTCACCTGCATTCCTACCTGTCACACTTCTCTCACATTCATGTTAACTTCTACCCAGAAAGCGGCCCTACCCCTCCGAGCTCCTCTCTCATCTCCACCACTCATTCGCTCCCCACCATCTCTGTCTTTGTCCTTCTCCACATCAATATGTCCAAGCCCGCCTCTCAAGTCCTAGACCGTTTCCCTCGGTCTGATGATTCTGGAATATCCACTTAAGCAGCAGCAGCTTGAGAGGGCAGTTCCTGCCCACCAACTTGGCTGATCCCTTTGACATTTGTATATGTTGCCTATTGGTGATACTACAAAACTGATACAATACTATAACCACACCACGATGACCAGCAGGGAAAGGACTGATGCACCTGCAGGGTTGGAAAATGAGGGGACCTGGGAGCTATTTCGCTCCTGCTTGTAGCCTAGAAGAGCCTGGTTATCTTAACACCCACAGCTACCAGGCACTACTTTTGGCTCCCCACCAAACCGATGATGAACACACATACCTATGTGACATTAACTTTGTGTATATGGAATGATCTATAAACGAGGTAATGGGACATATCTATATGACATTTAATGCATAAGGGGTCATAATGATTAAATAAATGTTACGTTTGCATCTCATGCAGAAGTTAGATTTACTCCTCATTCCCCAGTGCTAGCTCCTGCTAATTGGTTAATGCCAGGTACTCAGGAGCTGGTTTTAGCTGCTCCTTGTAAAACCTTAATTTCGATCCCAGAACCTGGCACCCCAACCGCTAAAAAGCCTAAGCAGACTCCTGAAATCCCACGAGAGAAGTCTGAAACAAGGAAAGAGGCTCCATTGACATCTGATATCTGCACTCCCTCCTGAAGCAAGTGGCTAACGATGTTGGCGAGATGAAGGCTGCCCTTACAGACCTTTCAGTGACAATATCCTCGCTGGAAGGCTCGTGAGTGAGGTGGAGGTGGAGAAAAGGTCAGTTGGTCTTGAGGGGCAACTCTCTGGAAGCTATAGGGCATATAATGAAGAAATAAATAAGTTACAGTTGAGAAACTCTAACTTGGCAAACCCAGTCTAGAATTAGCCTCCCCCGTCTTCTTGGTGTCCCTGAATCACAAGACTCCCAGGTAGCCTAATTGAGTTGTCTACATTGGTACTCGCAGAATGCCTTGGAAGTGATACCCTGAATAAAGAAGATATTCATAAGTATTCAGGGACGTCATTTAGGGGTCGCCAGGGGTCGCAACTGCGACCTCTGAAGTCTCCCTTGCGACCTCTAAAAAAAAAAGAAAAGTCTTTTTTTTTTGTTTTTCGGATTGCATGTTCCTGGGCTGTGGCCAGCACCATGTGGCTGGCTATCTTGTTCAGGCACCTTAAAAAAATAAGAAAAATAAGAACAGGAGTGCCACAAGTCTAACACTTTCAGCACTGACCCTAAATAAGAAAGAATAGGAATACCAAATAATGTGTCTTTCTGGACTTCTATACAATAATTGCTAGACTCATTAAAGGTTTATTTCAGGCACACTTCAGGGGGTGAGTCACTGATTTAGTCTGCTCTTAAACATATAATGGCATATAATGAAGAAATAAATAAGCTACAGTTGCGAAACTCTAACTTGGCAAACCCAGTCTAGAATTAGCCTCCCCCGTCTTCTTGGTGTCGCTGAATCACAAGACTCCCAGGTAGCCTAATTGAGTTGTCTACATTGGTACTCGCAGAATGCCTTGGAAGTGATACCCTGAATAAAGAAGATATTCATAAGTATTCAGGGACGTCATTTAGGGGTCGCCAGGGGTCGCAACTGCGACCTCTGAAGTCTCCCTTGCGACCTCTAAAAAAAAAAGAAAAGTCTTTTTTTTTTGTTTTTCGGATTGCATGTTCCTGGGCTGTGGCCAGCACCATGTGGCTGGCTATCTTGTTCAGGCACCTTAAAAAAATAAGAAAAATAAGAACAGGAGTGCCACAAGTCTAACACTTTCAGCACTGACCCTAAATAAGAAAGAATAGGAATACCAAATAATGTGTCTTTCTGGACTTCTATACAATAATTGCTAGACTCATTAAAGGTTTATTTCAGGCACACTTCAGGGGGTGAGTCACTGATTTAGTCTGCTCTTAAACGCCTCAACTCAGCCTTTCATCTTTCTGAGGTCGATAAATGAGTACCAACACATGTTGGGTGATATTGGGTGTATATTTTTTCTATATAAAGTTCTTAAGCGTAAGTGCTATATAATAACACATCATTATCATTTGGTCATGGACGTCTGCTTGCATTCACAGTATTTTGGTAATATGGGCCTGTACACACTGATCTTAACAATACATATGGCCATCCATTCTTGTATGAAATGTACATCACATTATAGTGATATCGTAACCATATTTTTCATAGTGTACAATGCTATGTGATGCCACTTCCTGTTTTGTCAACGGGTGAAAGGTCATGTTCCATAGCTTCTCGCGCTATCACTTTGTGGTGGGGTCAAACAACATCACTTCCTGTGATGTCATCAGGGGTCAAGGGTCATGTGATGTCACTTCCGCTACCCCTGGCATTTTGGTGAACTGACGTCCCTGACAGTATTCAGGGCTGGAAGAATGGATACAGTGAGACCAAGCCAACAGGACAAGTGATCATTTGTTTTGTGAAAACGTGTGTGAGAGAAACTATCCTTCAGAAAGCCAGAGGGGAAATGATGCTTTTTTGGAGAGGAAAACGTGTTTGTATCTTTCCAGACAATCCAAAGGACATTGCAACCAAAAGGAAAGCATTTGGGGAAGCTAAAAGAATGGGCAAGGAGCAGGGGACTAAAGTGAGACTCCTTAAACCAGCAACTCTGAAGTTGTTTTTTCATAGAGTCGTGTGCCTGGCTGCATGATACATGGGGAACAGAAGAGCCTGATACCTCGTTACCAAGGGTCAGCTATTTATTTATGTATTCCTACGTGCTTCCTGACATTTAACTTTTGATTTGGGATATATACTTTAAATGAAAATGATAAATATAGCATCCTAGGGCTAAAATTGCGGCTACGTCACCTGTAGCACCAACGGTTTTGGAACTTTGTGCCTCTGATTGGAATGTTGAACGGTGGCCGCACAGGCTGTTCTTCAAAGTTCTTCCCTTCCTGGTGTTCTGACATTTCAGCGTTGCAGTGGTGTAACCTAGTGACGTAAGGAACTCCGACGCTGAAGGACTAGACCAGGGTTGTCCAACCCCAGGGCTCGAGGGCCAAATCCATGTCAGAATTCCAGGATACTCCTTCATTAATATTCATGAGATACATTTGCATACAATGATTTCTTCTCATGAATAATAATGAGGGATATCCTGAAAACCTGTCAGGATCCTAGCCCTCAAGGCCTGGATTTGGAGAACCCTGGACTAGACCATTGCAGAGGATGTGGACACAGCACAACCTACATGTCTTTCCTCTTGTACAATCTGTTATGGCTCTGAACCTGGCAGTAGGATACTGTGGGTATCATCCTTGTCGACACTGGAAAGCAAAATAAAGGCTGCCTATAAAAAAATGAGGCTAATATTGCTCGGGAGGATAGCTCAGGGGGAACACACTTGCCTTGGAAGCAAGATAACGCAGAACAGCACAGGTTGGATCCCCGGGTCCATGCTTAGAAACCCCTGGGTATTAAGTGCGTTATAAATAACCAATTATAATGACCATTTCTTGTATATGTTAATTTCTATTTTAACGTGGTGTATTGCAATATGGCAACAGATTGTTCCATATGTACGCATGCCCCAGTGGTGATGGGTGGTAAAGCTTGCATTCTATTTCTACTATATATAGATATAGATAAATATATATATATATATATTACATGGCCACGGTAGTGGCCATGTAGTTATGGTTAAGTTGCTGTTTCCATAGGAAGAGCACTTTTTGGATGGCTTATAACTTCGCTCTCCCTGGACGGATCCTCACCAAACTTTGCAAAAAAAAGTAGTTGGGTCACTCTGAATTTTTTTGCAAAGTTTGGTGAGGATTCGTCCAGGGGGGGAAAGGTTATAGGGGGGGTCCCAAAACCTTTTTTTTTTCCCATAGACTGAATGGGAAAAAACTTTGTGCACGGCTACAGCCCGAACCGCTGGACGGATTTACACCAAATTTGCGGCAGGAGCGGCGGCCTGGTCCCAAAAGCGTGCTTTTGTAAATTTGGTGTAAATCCGTCCAGTAGTTTTTTAAAAAATGACCAAAATGTAAGTCAAAAAAATTAGTGATATCTGTGTTCGCTTCGCGGACGGACTTCCCTGTTCGCTCCGCGGACAGCACCCCGATTGGCCCATGGCCTTGCGTTATGTCCGCGGACATCCGACGTGTTCGCTGATTGGACGGCGAGGGGCGTGGAGCGCGTCAGATTTTCTGTGGCGCCCGCCATCTTGTATTCGCAGTCGACCGCGTACAGCGCAGTGAAACGTGGATAAAAAATTGTATTTAGTGCCGTGTGTTGGTGTGTAAGAGTGTTTGGGGAGGGTGGGGGAGTATGAGATAGGTTCAATGTTTTGTTTTTTTATGTGCTAGGCGTTTTTGTTGCGTTCGATTTGTCCACGGAGAACACGGCTGTTCTGACATTTTGTAAATAAACTAAATGGTGGGGTGTTTAGAGGACAGAGTATGTGTCATTTTTGTTCGCAAGGAAGGTAAAAATGAGCTATGAACACTCACGGTGTACTTAATTGTTCGTAAATACACAAACTGGGGGTGTCCTCAGCACGCTGTCTGTATTGTAATCTGTCTAGTTGAATGTGTTCTAAGAACACTCGCAGTGTCCCGAAATGGTTGCAATTACACAAAATGGGGGTGTTCTGAGAACGTTGTTTGTATTGTTCGTTGTCAGGGTGAAAGTGTTTTAAGAGCACTCCTTTTGTCCGCTAATAGTACAATTTCCTAGGGGCGTCAACCAACTTTTTTGTCCACTAACGAAACGATAAATCCGGCTGGTGTGCGCCGACATTATGTGATAATCCTATGACTGGCGCTATTAACCTGGCTGACTTGCTTTTGCGACACTAAATCATATCTCCCGCCCCTAAGCCTGATATTATCAAAACATTCATATTCCCCGCCTCTCTCTGTGACGTTACGGGGTGCGTCATCAAACGCGCCCAGTCGTCTCCAGTACTACACGTCTTTACAGAGAACCCGGAAGACAACACACATTATGTCACAACACAGCGCGCCACAATTCGGAATATGAAACTGTGATTTAAAAGCAACCAGCAAGATTGTAAATGTTGTAAAGTACATTTATTTGACATCAAATGTTTAGAGAATATTCAGCAATTTGCATTTGTCTTTGTTGTCGATCCGCAAAAGTTCATGTTGAGACACGCGATGTTCCTTTGCGGTACAGAGAGTGTTAGATCAGCTTACAACTCAGTGCG
Source organism: Ambystoma mexicanum (assembly GCF_040938575.1). Taxonomy (NCBI): domain Eukaryota; kingdom Metazoa; phylum Chordata; class Amphibia; order Caudata; family Ambystomatidae; genus Ambystoma; species Ambystoma mexicanum. The sequence goes on along the minus strand of NC_090922.1, from coordinate 251,401,646 downwards.
CCACAATTCGGAATATGAAACTGTGGTTTAAAAGTAAACAGCAGGATTGTACATTTGGTAAAGTACATTTATTTCACATGAAATGTTTAGTGAATATTCAGCGATTTGCTATTGTCTCTGCTGTCGATCAGCAAAAGTTTATTTGGAGCCACGCGTTGTTCCTTTGCGGTAGATAGGCTGTTGGTTTATGATAAAAGCAGTAAATGGTCGCTCTGATAATCGGAAGGTTGCTCCAACAACGAGCCATTAGACCACCCTATTGGTTGGTATGTTGTTTGTAGCCGCTAGTACTGCGTAAGGGCATATTGGTCCTTGGCGATTGTCCCATAAAATGGTGAGGGTCATGAAGTTGCATATTTGGGCCTGCACCTGGCAGTTGAAGACCCCATCCGCTGGAGTCTGTAAATCGTGACATAGGCAAAATGGTGCCACATACCTGTTTTAAAAAACATAAATTAGTCTCACCAGCCGATCTTCATTAAAAATCATCATTTTATTTATTAGGGCGTGAAACTATTTGCTAACGGAGTATGTTAATAATAAAAGAATAATATTTTCCCATTCATATAGCGCTAAGAACCGTGAGGTATCTAAGCGGTGCTTATTATTAACCACGGTGTGTGGTGCTCATTTATCGACCACGGAAGGATGAAAGGCTGAGTTTGGCCTTGCCGGGATTCGAACTTGCGTTAGCAAGCTGTGCACGGATGGCAAAGCGAGCGTTGTACTCGCTGTGCCACTTGACAGGCTACAGTGAAATGGCACAGCGAGTAGAGCGCTTGACCGCCTATAGACCGGTTAAATTATTTCTATTAACCCACCCTGTGTCGTCTGCCTTTTTCAGAGCCCTCTAAACTACAGGGGATCAATTCGGCGGTGATAGTGCGCGGTAGAAAACATTATGCCACTTTCAACGAACAAGTTCAACTGGAGCAGTCTTTAATGCTACGCTATTGTAATTATATTTGGTATAAAGTAATCTAAAGGGTTACTTACAGTACAATTGCAATTTCCATTGTCTACGAGTGGTGCAGTCCCAAAATACGACTCTGCGTGTGCCAACGATCTTTCGCATAGTGATATAATATATAAAAGTGGTTTTGTTTCAGAAATGTCATCCTTATCTTCTCTTACATTTTAGCAACACTCCTTCAAGAGAAGTCTTTCATCACAATCTCTGTCTGTCAAGGTCAAAACACAATACAACCTTATAGTCCGCTTTGTGAGCCTCTCCGGGGCCCGAGAAAAAAATGGAAGCAGCTGACCTTCACTGTGAACGAGCATAAATTCTTACTTTGCAACATTCTGTGTAAAGCCATCTGTGAGAAGTTGGTTTTTGCACGCCATGTTTGTATATTTTTTGCGTGATATTAAAAAAAGTTTGTTTAAGGGACGTTATGGTTCTAGGTACAGCCGAAAGACCCCTGAAAATCGCAAGTTATGGTAAGCTATGAAAAATATCTCACGCCACCACCGTGCACTGCTAAGACTAACACCCAGGACATCAAAGATGACATCGCAAATGTCTTTGATGAAATCACTGATGACATCACATGTGTATGTACTTTTCATGGAATTTGTGTACTAGGGATTTTTATTATAATGTTGCGAAAAAAGTGTCAAGGATATTGCAATAAATATCATACCGTTATTAGTGCTTTGAACGATGCATTGATATAAATAGCATTGTATTATGGGATTCTATCTATTATACTGAGCTACTAATGGAGAAACATAGCATTGTGTGCATAGTAAAAGATGAAAGTATAATATTTGTAATGTTAATATGTTGAATAATGAAATGATAATTGTCCTGAAATGTTCAAAAATTCACAAAATGGGGGTGTTCTGAGGACGTTATTCGTATTGTGTGATTGCTTAGCTGTATTCAATGAGGGAATGGCACAGAGAGTAAAGTGGATGCCGTCCGCGGACACCGCGGCTGTTCGTGGACAGGGCGTGCTACATCTGGGTTTTTCCAGGAAATCCAACATGGAAAGAAGACTGTACGGATCAGCCAATCAGATGTCGAGGTTGTGGATTTGTGTTGAAAGAGACTGTGTGTGGTGAAGATGGCAGAAGTAGAGAAAGTCAGGGTGTTGGTGCTTGGAGATATGTTTGTGTATGGTTTACAAAAGTACGCTCAATGCAGGCATGTTGCAAAGAACTTTGATGTGAAAGGAGTGGAGGTGGTGTTGAGCACTGTGCCTGATTGCAATGTACAGGGAATTGTACAAGTTTGTGAGGATATGGCCACGATGAACAGTCCGCATGTGGTAGTTTTGCACTATGGTGCTTTCCATTTGGGCAATGCCAGTGCCCCTACTTTGTTGGCTGATTTGGAACGCTTGGTTCAAGCCGTAATGAAGATCCTTCCAAATGCGAAAGTAATTTTTTCTGGATTACTACCTAGGGCAATTTGGGACAATAGTTCAGTTTTTTGTCCTCAGCAAAACATTGCTAGGTGTATCATCAACCGAGGCATGTGTGCCTTCATGCTTAGAGCTGGTATGTTCTTCTGTAATAATGAGAATATTGATGCCAGTAATGCTGTTAATTTTAAAGAAGATGGCATTTCTTTATCTTTTACGGGAAATGCCTTTCTATTTTGGAATGTAAGGGTTGCTTTGGAGAATGTTATGTGAAGATTTTAGGAGTAAAGTAAGAAAAAAAAACAAGAAAAAAAATACAAAATAACAGGTGTCTGTCAAGCATCTGTAAAAAAAACAAAAAAAAATGGCCAACTTCAAAGGGGAAATGGGGCACACTATTTAAATTTACATTCACCACGCTCAGATTTTCGATATGTCCGCGGACATGGCGGTAGTCCGCGGACATGAAAATCACTACGAGGGGGTTAGTATGTTCTATGTTACATGTATATGAAGTCAGGGAGATTATGGTTACGTTTTGCTACTAAAAACCTATGAAATTGAGTGAAAAAACGTTGTTAAAGGGACGTTATGGTTAAGTTGCACTACTAAAAACCTATGAAATTCAGTGAAAAAACTTTGTTAAAGGGACGTTATGGTTCAAAGTAAAACCGAAAAACCCCTGAAATTCGGCAGTTATGGTAACATAAGCAACCATAACTCGCGCCACCGTGCACTGCTAACACTAGCACCCAGGACATCAAAGATGACATCACAAATGTCATTGATGACATCACTGATGACATCACATGGCTGGCTCTCCCTTTTTATCCTTTACTGACATATCGAAGCCACATAGTTTTCTTCAGTAACAGTCAGGAAGTAAAAATTGAAAAGGTACTATATTTGTAGACTTAGGGTCAAGTCACATCATATAAAACATATACATAGCGGAAGACACAGGCTTGAAAGAGAGCAATCTTTTCTGTGCATGAAGATAATCATTAGGGTTATCAGCACTTTCTCATAGTTTTATTTTTATTACTCTACCTTCCCTGTATATGCTCATATTTGTATACATTATACTCACTCTCCTTTCCTTTGGGTGCAGTCACATCATGTGATACACATACATATGGTAAGTAGCATTTTTGAAACAGAGCAATCGTTTCTCTGCATAAAGACAATCAGTTAGGTTATGAACTCTTTCTGCTACAACTTCTGCTTTTTTGTTTACTTCACTGTCTCTGTATATACTCATATTTGTATGTGTTGTTGTCTCTTTGTGTTTTGTCTGTAATAATTATGTATTAAGTGGGTTTTATTATATACTTATTACATGTTTCACAGTACGCAAAACTCGAATAAGAAAGCAGTTATCATTTCAGTATTCAACATGGCAAGATTATGAATATGGCACCTTCATCATGTATGCTGCACACACTGCCTATGTTTCTACATGAGTAGCTTAGTATACTGGATAGAACTTCATAATAGAATGCTATTTATATCAATGCATTGCTTAATGCACTAATTAGCTCATGATATTTATCCCAATGATCCTTGACAGTTTTTGGTCAGCATTATAAGAATCCCTTGTACAGAGTTTTTATGAAAAGTAAATGCACATGTGATGTCAACAGTGATGTCATCAATGACAATTGTGATGTCATCTTTGATGTCCTGGGTGTTAGTGTTAGCAGTGCACGGTGGCGCGAGTTATGGTTGCTGATGTTACCATAACTGCCGAATTTCAGGGGTTTTTCGGTTTTACTTTGAACCATAACGTCCCTTTAACAAAGTTTTTTCACTTAATATATATATATATATATATATATATATATATATATATATATATATATATATATTGTCAACATTAATGGCACATCCGATTGGAATTGCTACCAGGTCTCACCTGGCCAGGCGTAACTCCCTGTTCTTTTTTTTCTTTTTTTACTATCCTTTGTACATAACGTTCAGCAGATCTGTAGAACTGTGACTTGACTGGATTTGCTCTCTGTAACACACGCATCCGGTTGTACATACACATACAAAACTGTCACAAGCCACTGCTGTGATTAAAATCTCAAATGTATGTGTAATGTTAATGGACTGAACAATCCCACCAAACGTAATAAGGTCCTCTCTTCCCTAAAGTCGATGTCATATGACATTGCCCTTTTACAAGAAACTCACCTTACAGACACTCAGGCTCCAAAACTGAAACAGCTAGGTAGGCCACACATTCTACTCTATGTTCACCTCTAGGGCGAGGGGAGTATCCATCTTGTTCTGGAAGAATCTATCCCTTAAAGTTATATCACATGCTGCAGATCCAGAGGGCAGAATTATTTCAGTAAAAGCTAGAATCCAAGACACGGAAATATTGATATGTTACACCCATTTCTGATGACCCCCAATATTTCCGTGAACAAGGCCAATATATACAGGGTTTCAATATGAATTTCATTCTGGTTGGTGTTGATTTCAACACAATTTTTGACCCGATACTGGATCAATCTGGTTCCCAAGGCAATGGGCCAAAAACAAAGGGCAGCCATTCATTGGAGACCTTACTTACAGAATTCCATCCGGTGGATATTTGGAGGCTGGAACATCCGACCGGGAGAGACAACAGCTTTTATTCAGTGGGTCACGATGTCTACTCTTGATTAGACTACTTCCTGACATCGGGGTACGTTATCTCAAACTGCTACAACTCAGAGATAGGCACAATAGCAATACCAGACCATGTGCCAGCATCTGTACATCTTGCATTGACACATAACCTATTTAAATCCTTTCTCTGAAGGATGAACACATCTATACTGAAGAATGAGGTGAATAAAGAAGAAATTGTTAAGGACATTAATAACCTCATCAAGTGTAACCAAACAGGGTGTATGCCCACATCAGCAATATGGGAAACTGTGAAATGCTGCATGAGAGGTATTTTAATGAAAATGTCTGGGCACTATAGCAGAACCAAAGAAAGAGAAATCCAGAAATTGAATAAAGAAGCTGTAAAGATTGAAAACCTTCATGCAGCCACTAAAATCCCATCTCTCCAAAAGGAACATAGAAATAAAAAATATGAGCTGGACAAACATGTTACAGACAGAGTGGAATATGCCATGTTCAGGACCCACGTGAACTATTTTGGATAAGGTGAGAGTGGTGGCCGATTTCTTGCGTATAGGCTCAGACTTATGATAAGAGAAAGGATCATTACAACAATCAGAAATGACATGGATTCCCTTGATACGACCTCAGATGGAATTCTTAACAAATTCAGAACAGTTTATGAAAAATTATACTGAACAGAGAATATATGTGAAATTCCGAAAATAGAAGACCTACTATTTCAAAGTGATACACTGCGATTAACAGAGATTGATGCACTGGCTTAGAAGAAATTATCTACGTCAAGGAAAATAGCTCGGCTATTGTCAGCTTAAACACAAATAAAACACCTGTTCCCGATGGCTTACCAACAGAATTCTATTGTCTCTTGCTCGAATCTGCAGTTAATCTACTACATGATACATTTACTGAGTTCCTCCAATCAGGCAATTTGCCAAACTTATTATTCTGTTGAAGAAAGACAAATCATCAATGTGCTGGACTAGTTATAGACCAATAAGCCTGATCAACACTGACTCCAAGATCCTGGCTAAAGTCTTTACACTACGAATGTGACAGGTGATACCTCTGTTGATCTATGCTAATTAAGTGGGCTCCATCCGAGGGAGGCATATTGCAGACAACATGAGAAGATTACTATTGATTTTGGAACATAGTCGATATGCGACTAACCCTGTGATCACAGTGCCTCTTTACGCTGAGAAAGCATTTGACAGAATTGAATGGGATCACTTATTTGCGACTCTGAAAGATGGGTTTTGGACTTATATTCTTAAAATGGTGAGTGTCCTTTATGCAGATCCTACAGCCACTGTTAAAACAAATAGCCTCATCTCTAGGAAGTTCAACCTCCATAGGGGCACGAGGCAAGGATGCCCTTCGCCATTACGATTTGTGATCACAATGGAAGCCTTGGCCATTATGCTAAGAAAGAATGATGACATTCAAGGAACGGGATATGAGCAGGATTCAGACAAATCTGGCTATATGCAGATGATCTTTTGGCAGTACTGCTAAACCCCTAAAATTATTTTAGAAATGTCTGGATAAAAAATCAACTGGAGCAAATCGGAGACATTGCCGGTCTCGACTTCCTGTATGAGGCATCTGTTTGATGGCTGGGACTTTTGATGGTGTCCTTTAAAAATGAAATGTTTGGGAATCTGGATATGCCCTGATGTCAACGATATTACGCGACCAAACTTCGAGTCCCTGTTGCCAAAGACCAAGTTGGATATTGAGAGATGGACACTCCTAAAAATTTCCTTATGGGGAAGAGTCAACAGTATCAAAATGAATTTGACTCCACAGGTCAATTATGTTCTTTCCATGCTCACTCTCCAACTGCCTAAAGGTCTCTTCAAGAATATTGAAGCTATGTTACAAAGATTTCTATGGGATGGTACACCACTGAGGCTAGTGCTTTGAAAGCTTCAACTACCGACTCGTCTAGGGGGAATGACCGTCCCTAACTTCTTGAACTACCACTTGGAATTTTCAGTGCAACACATATATACGCTAAAGGCCCAGATTTTGATATATGAACACAGACTAAGTCGAACCTTTGGGTCCAGATGTACTTTGGGAAGAATCTCCTAATTGAGTTTCTGAGAAGAAGATAGCAATCCATATGCCATGCATTCGATACAGACCCTTGTATCTCCTCAGAGGCATCAGTATGGTTGAACCCTAGACTTAAAATCAAATGAAAGAGTTTTTTTTGCCAAATTGATATAAACTGGCCATGATTCATTATATTAAAGACTTGCTTGAAGATGGACGTTGGATCTCTTATGAACAGCTTTGCCAACTTCATAACCTGCCAGACTGCACTTATGAAGAATATCGACAGCAGAGTCGGATCTAGATTGAAAGAATTGGGAATTTGTCTTGTCCTCTCATTGAAGATAAAGTCTGGTTGCATATGGTGACTTGTGTGGCTGGTGGAAACCCAGCAGCTGTGCTATATAGACATCGGGAAGCAATACATATGAAGGATGTGGGAATGATAACATTGTGGGCCCGTCAAATTGGAGAACACTTGAATCAGGAACATTGGGTGAGGAGCTATCACAATGTAGGATTGCCCTCACTAGACTGAAATCTTAGAGCCTTCTACACTGAATGTGTTGGGCACCAGACCGGGTGTATCAAAGGGGGCTGAGAGAAGATGATATCAGCTGGAAGAGCAGGAGACCTCAGGGGATGCTGAGCCACTTGATTTGGTCCTGTCCAAAAACCAATGGATTCTTGAAAGAAACAGCTGAAAGGGTACACTTTGTCCTTAAGACCGAAATACCTATGGAAGCGTCATTATTCATCCTAGGCGATGACAGAAGGATACATGACTTGCCCAAATCAAACAAAGATTGGCTTTCCAGAGAATGCATGTTAGCAAAGAAGATGATTCTGCGTGCCTGGAAATCAACCTTATGTTTGAATATATTATGATTTGCTGACCTTGTCAACAATTAAGAGGATCATTTACAAGAAGAGGTTTGCCTCCGATGTGTTTCAAGAGATTTGGGCTCCATTCTTGGATATGCATGGATGAACCAGTATATTGGGCAGCTCTCCTGATGTATACACCTATCACAGACTCTACATGTTCCTTCTATGATATTACTCTACGCTCAACCATTTTCATACACACTGCATGTTACCATTCTTGAAACGCACGTTATTATCTCCTTTTTGGATTCCAGTTCGTAATGGTCATTTTATTTGCCTGTTATGTCATATATCACTGCCATTATTATCATCTGCTCACTGTTTGGATGCACATTATACTTCTCATGATTAAATGAACACTTTCAATACACATTTCCCTGAGTCTGCAGCCCACCCATGCAGCTGCTTTAGTCTCTGGGGAAGTCGTTCCTCAGTCTTCTCCAGGTTCCTTTTCGCCTCTATCTCTGCCCTGCCCTTACCTCCTCCTTCCACCCTGTGTTAAGCTCTGCTAAGATCTGTGGTAACGCCGGGGAGGCAGTGTGACCCCAGGCAGGGCTGATTGAGCCCTTCATCGTACTATGGTTGATACGTTGAGTGTCAGTACATTGGGTAAGAGAAACTGCTTTTATTTTCAACACGAAGACTGTGATAGCAGGTTCCATGGGAAAAGCAAGTTAACACAGACTGTTCCGGAAACAGCGAAAGACTTACCTGTTCAACTAATGACATTCACTATATGGCTAAGACCTTTCCACCAACTTGCATGTTTGCCTTTTCTCCTTCAACTAGCGCCTGGATGCCTATGGGTTATATGCACACCTATAAATGAATACATAAATAAATACATACATTTGTATTCATTCTTTTTATCTCATCCACAATCTCACTTCCTTTCTTCGTTAGTTTCCTTTCTTTCACTTTCCCATTATGTTCCTTTTTCTTTCTTTTTTTCCCCAGCAGACACCGTTGCTACCTTACCACCATACCAAGAGTTCTGCAAGTGGGTGCCTTACAGTCGTACCGGCACCCGCTTGCAGACCTACACGGTAGAAGCGGCACCGTTGTTAACGGTGCCAGTGCTGCCGTCCTCCCCATTCCCATTTAGCCCTAGGGGTCCAATGGGAATGGGTAGTAATAATTACCGGCATCCAGCAATGGGCAATTACCAGGTCGGCAGGGGCTGGAATGCCCCAGTAATTGCCCGTTGGTGGGTGCCAGTAATTTTACGACTCTGGCGGTTTTACTGGCATGGCTACCTCCAAAGTCGTAACGAGGCCATTATCTCTTGCTCTTTCCTTTCCGTCTTTGTCTTCTGTTACATTCTGTTTTCCTTTCATTTCTTTCTGTCCTTCCTCTTCTCTTTCTGCTCTCTTCCCCTTTCGTTTTCTTTTTTTCCACTCTTGTTTTTATTATTTCTGTTGTTCTCCGTTTGTCTCTTTTGCTCCGTCCCAGGGCAGTGACAAGCCACTCTCTCACAGGTTACATATCACCTTCTGCTCTTCCGGTTGAGGGGTTCCGAGATCATACTGCTCGTTCAGATATTCGTTTTGAATTTGGATGGTAAGCATCACTACTTACGAATAGGATGATAACAGAATAGCCAAGTCCTTGATCAGATTTTACCCAAATGGGGAGTCAGAGGACAGGTGGCAGCCAGCAGGCCACAGAAAACGCTGCGCTCTGGCTTCCGTAATGAGTACGGCGGGTTCTTTAAATGTCCTGCTCTTTGTTTTGGTTCTTTGCCCCTGCCCACCTCTCAGATAATTATCCTAGTATGAGCTTTACCACCTTTGACGTTTTTTGCTTTAGTTTAACTATTTCCTGTTCCACTTTCTCTCTCTTCTCCTTACATTTGTCTCTTTCTGTGTCTCCTTATAGACACCCTTTCAGCTCTGTGCTCCACCTCTATCTTCTATGGGCAATCTTTCGGTTAGAGCAATGAACATCTCGCCTGCCTCTTACCACCATCTTTTGCTTGCGCAACCAGCAATGGGTCATGATGTCTTCCGGTGTCTCCAATGCATTGCCCACCTGACACTGGTATCTGGTAGGTCATCACCGTTCTACGTTCCTTCTTTCATCGGTCCATCCCAGGCTGTGGCCTATCCACCACTTTAATGTACTCAAAAGAAGAGAAAGTGGGTAGGTGTGTCAGTCTTTAGGGGAAAAGAAGAGGGATGCCGGATATGAAGTTGCACAAGAACATCTACACATACCAGGTATTGGGCATCATTACAAGTTTGGTTGTAATTCGGCACTAAATCCACCAAATGACCACCAAACTCAAATTACCATTACTGCCACTTTGACCCGCAAATTTAGAGTGGGATTACAAGTGATGGAGGGTGGTGTTAATCCCCATTTTCAGAGTCCATAGGACTATGTGGGTTTTTGCTGGAATTACGCGATGATTTCACGGATTTAGACGATTTTTGGTGATAAAGGTGGAAGATTTACCTGCACATTTTTGCTGGAGGTTAATACTCCACCTTACCACTAGACTTGAAGTATGGTGGTGCAGTAATGCAGCAGTAATGGGGCCTCATTACAACTCTGGCGGTAGCCGTGCCGTTAAAAACCGCACGGCTGCTGCTGGAGTTGCATTTTTTCCGGCACCCGCAAATGGGCAAGAACCAGGTCATGCCGAGCTTGGCAGACTCAGTAATTGCCCATTTGCGGGTTCCGGAATCAAGGGCCTCCCGATCCCCATTCTGCCCCATAGGACTGAATGGGGATGGGCACGTCGGATTCACCGGCACATTCAGATTTGTGGCGGTGCATCCGACGTGCTCTGCTAACGGGTGCCTTTACACCCGCCAGGAAAAACCCTGTGGGTTAGACGGCACCCGTGAGCAGACTCCTAGTATGGCAGTCTGGGAACTACGGTACCAGCATGCTTACCGGTACCGTAGTTCCCGAACCACCATGCTTGTAATGAGGCCCATGGCATTACTGCCGGATTACAGACCTTTTTCCCTGCACTGCCGCACTTGTAATGAGACCCATTATTGTAGGATTACTTTGGGATATTAAAGCAGTAGATCTCAGAATAGGTGTGCTGGGATGGGAGGTGTTGCGTAGTAATACACAGTTCAACGCATGCGCGGCCCTTAACGAGGCTCGCGCATGCGCGTTTTGAATAAAGACGGTCCCGGCCGACAGTTCGCGCCGGAGACCAGAGCAGCAACACGTCTCCGGCATGTCTCTTAGCGCGAGCGCTGTGTGTGTGTGCGTGTGTGCCTGCAGGTGGGGCCTGCCATCGCCCCACACCATCACACTGGCGATGAGGACGGCGCGGGAGCAGTCCTCCTCTCCGGTAGCGTCCAGAGAGGAGAACACTGCTCCGTGTCGGCACGGGCTCACACGTGTGGCCGGCGGCCATTTTGGATCGAGCGCAGAACGCAGTGGTTGCGGCCCGTGAGGGTGCTCGTGCGCCACCTGCAATTTACATCGAGTAAAGTGAATTTTTGGACCCTCCACAGCCTGTGCAACCGCAAGGTTGTGGCATTCTGACAAGACAACAGGAAAAAGAAGGAAAGAGTGGCACCGGAGAAGATATTGCGCCAAGGGTGTTCCGGGGCCCTGCCTTCAAAGCTGTTCAACGTACTTCTGTAAGTACGACGCAAGGAAATGGGAGAGGAAGATGAACAGGATGGCGCTCCTGCCCCCATCCCTCGCAGGGTGAACAGTACACTGGCCCCCATGCCCGAATTTGATACCACGGGCCCACCTTCTAAGTTGGGGCCTAAGTGGCTCCTGTGGGTGAAGCGGTTGGAGATGTTCTTCACAGCCTCGGGGATCACGGAGGACGAAGAACGAATTGCGATCATGGTGTACTCGGCAGGGGCCGAGGTGCACAAGATATATGACTCTCTGAACATTCCGGTTGCGACGTATGCTGCAGTGAAGCAGGCACTCCGAGATCATTTTCTGCCAATGGCGAATGTAGACTTTGATAGATTCGTCATGAGTGCGGAAAGACAGTGAGAGGAAGAGTCACTGGATCAATTCTGTGCACGACTCAGAGTTCTAGCGAGCTCCGGTAGATGGGGAAATGAAGAGGAGATGGTTCGGAACCAGTTGTTGCAGGGTTGCAGCTCTGGTAAACTGAGGAGGCAGGTATTGAGGGAACCTGGCCTGACCCTACAACAGATTCTGGACACAGGAAGGGCCTATGAGCTGGCTGACGCGAGGGGTGCGAAAATGGATGCAGCCACCCATGGGAGGAACGAAGGTGAGGCTTTTGCAATTGGACACACTAACCCAGGAAAGTCAAGGTGGACGTCAAGAGGAGGTGATAACCCGGGGGGGCAGAGCAACGCTCCCTCGTGCCAATATTGCGGGTACGACCAGCCACATATGGGTGACTGTCCAGCCAAATCGAGGACCTGTGGCCGGTGTAACACCCCAGGACATTATGCAAGGGTGTGCAGGGCATTAGCACCTGTCGCCGCGTCGAGAGGGCCCGAAAGGGTTGCCAGAGGCGGCACTCGGAGAGTGAGGGGTGTGTCATCCATTGAACAAGGCGTACAGGACCTGAACATCGCCGAGGAGGAGGAGGACGAAGATGAAATCTTCTTCATCTCGAGCATAGCCGAAGGCCCAGGCAGGAGACGACAACCCAAGTGCACAGTTAACATTGGGGAAACACCCACACCGGTCTTGATAGACACTGGGTCGTCCGTCTGTGTGCTGGCGACGGAACACTACAACGCACTCCCTGGTCCACCAGGCCTAGCAGAGTCCAGAGCACGGATATACGCTTTCGGAGGACAAACACTGCTTCCCATCCAAGGAGTATTCATCGCTCCAGTCACTCACGGACAAAATATAATAAGGGCAAGATTCTTTGTCACAGATGTGAGCCCACATTCCCTTCTGAGTTGTGCTGAGGCATTGGACATTGTACACTTCTCATTTGCAGTCTATCACACTGACTTGGAAAATCTGTTGAGTCGTTTTGAAACGATATTCCGAGGGATAGGGAAACTAAAGGCTGACCCAATACGCCTCCACATCGATGGGTCTGTGAGACCAATGGCTCTAAAACACCGCCGCGTCCCTTTCCATCTGAGGACACAGGTGGAATGCGAGCTGCAATCCCTGATAGACAAGGACATCATTGAGAAGGTAGAGGGCCCTACCCCGTGGGTGTCCCCGATCGTGGTGGCCCCAAAGCCCAAACAACCGGGTGCGGTACGCATCTGCGTGGACATGAGGCTTCCCAACCTAGCGATCAAAAGAGAGCGCCACATAACACCCACCCTGGACAACATCATTGGGGAGCTTCAAGGGGCGAAAGTGTTCTCAAAGCTGGATTTGAGGTCCGGGTACCATCAGTTAGAGCTCCACCCCGAGTCAAGATACATCACAACATTTACGACGCATGAGGGGTTATACCAATATAAAAGACTCAGTTTTGGTATCTCTTCTGCGCCAGAGGTTTTCCAGAACACCATCAGGGGAGCCCTGTCCGGACTCAAGGGAGTGATAAACATGTCGGACGACATTCTGGTCTTTGCCCGGTCCGAGGCTGAACACCTAAAGCGTCTGGAAAACACACTAGTGAGGCTGCGCCACCTAGGGTTGACACTGCACAAAGAGAAGTGTGAGTTCCTGAGGGAAAGGCTGGAATATTTCAGGTTCGTCTTCCACGCGGGGGGCATATCATCTGATCCCGAGAAAGTTAAGGATATCCGGGAAGCTACCCCGCCAACAACACCATCTGAAATCAGAAGCTTCCTGGGAATGGTGACGTATTGTGGTCGCTTCATCTGCGATCTAGCCTCCCTGTCGGGAACCCCTGAGAGCGCTAACCAGAAACGACATCGCCTGGAACTGGGAGGAGAAAGAACAGAGGGTTTTCGACAACATCAAAAATGCCCTATCGGAAAAAGAAACAATGGCATACTTCAATCCGGATCGGGAGTCCGAAATTGTCATCGATGCCAGCCCCGTAGGACTGGGGGCTGTCCTCATGCAAGCCGACAATCAAGGAACCATGAAGCCCATTGCATACGCCAGCAAAGCGCTGACAGAGACAGAGAGACGATACTCTCAAATCGAGCGGGAAGCTCTGGCCATTTTATGGGGGTGCAAGCACTTCCGGATATATATCTTGGGAAAACCGGTCGTGGTGGTAACGGACTACAAGCCTCTCATCCCGATCTTGTCCGGAACCTCATCCAAACCACCGCCTAGAATAGAGAGATGGATGTTGTCGTTAATGGAGTACGGGGTCAAACTGCTGTATCAACCAGGCCCTGACAACCCGGCAGACTACCTGTCCCGCCATCCAGGTGCAGGGAGGCCAAAAGACACAGTGGAAGGGGCAGAGTGTGTTGAAGTGATACATCTTGTGGTCGAATCGGCACTGCCCGTTGCCCTATCCCGCCAGGAGATCGCCGAAGACTCCAACATGGACGAGACATTCGCAAGGATCAAGGTTGCTATGGCAAATGGAGAATGGCGAGAGGTCCTCCAGGACAACTCACGAAGGAACGCAGGGGCTCAGAAAGACCTGCAGGCTCTCTGGAAAGCGCGCTATGAGCTCTCAGTAGCCGAGGATGGCCTCCTGCTAAGGGGTCACCAGATTGTCATCCCGAGAACACTGGTTGACAAGGTTCTGCAGCTCGCACACAATGGGCACCAAGGGATGGCCAAGATGAAAGCAAGATTGAGACTCAAGGTCTGGTTCCCCGACCTGGAAAGCAGAGTGGAGGAGTTTGTGAGAAGGTGCACCCCCTGCCAAGCGGCCCACCCGTTGGAGAGGGCCCCGCCGATCCAAACCATGGAGAGAAGTGACCAGCCATGGGGGACGGTCCATGCCGACTTTGGATTCACCGGCCGAGGGCTCTACTTTCTAGTGGTGACAGACCAATGGTCCCGCTATCCGGAGGTTGAACTGGTGGAATCGACTGCGAGTGACCACACCATCATGGCGCTGGAGAAAATGTTCGCCACGCATGGATTTCCGGTGGAGATATGCTCCAACAATGGGGTGCCATTTCGGGGTCAACGTTTTGCTCAGTACTGTGAGGAGAGGGGAATACGCCATAGAAAGTCACACCGCTCTGGCCGAGGGCAAACGGGGAGGTAGAGCGCTTCATGCGAATGCTAAACAAAGTGTTCTGCATATCAGCAGATGGAGGCGCAGACCTCTGACGCAACTTAGTGGACTTCCTTCGAGAGTACCGCTCGACTCCCCATCAGTCAACCGGGGTCGTCCCTGCCGAAGCGCTCTTTAAGCGTGTACCGAGAGGGCTCCTGCCTGAAATGGAAGGCCGCCAGCCGGGGGAGATTGAAAAGGATCACGTGTGAACAGAGAGTGCAGTGAGGAATGAAAAGGAGACGATCAGGAGGAAGCTCTCGGAGAGGCCGATTGCGGTGGGGGATACCGTATTGGTGCAAAACAGAAGAGCAGAAGGAAAGTTATCGTTGACCTATGAAACCCAGCCCCTGGGTGTGACACATGTGAAGGGATCGATGGTCACAGCGGCCAACGCACGTGGAACTGTCACCAGGAATGTCTCGTTTTTCAAGCGGGTGGGGTCTGCCGAAACGGATGAAGTCGACCCTCTGGCACCTGAGCCGAGCGATGAACCGCCACCGAGACCCGATGGACTGGCCGAGACTCAAGGGACACAAGAGATGCCTCCGGCCGAGGCTTACGCCTCCGGGCGGGGCGTAAGCCGCCGCAGAGGTTCCAAGACTTTATCATGGACCCTGCCTAGGCATCTAGGTCGTGCTGGAACATTTATGTTTGAAAAATATGTTGTTAAGTTATACTGTTGATCACTGTTCGTTGTTTGGGGAAAAAGGAGGGATGTTGCGTAGTAATACGCGGTTCAACGCATGCGCGGCCCACAACGAGGCTCGCGCATGCACGTTTTGAATAAAGACGGTCCAGGCCGGCAGTTCGCGCCGGAGACCAGAGCAGCAACACGTCTCCGGCGTGTCTCTTAACGCGAGCGCTGTGTGTGTGCGTGTGTGCCTGCAGGTGGGGCCTGCCATCGCCCCACACCATCACAGGAGGCATGGTCAGATCAAAATCAGGATCCGCTCAAGAAAGTAGATACACCAAAGTCATGGGGGAAAGTGATGAGAGTAGCAAATACAAGTTGCGTCACAAGCTTGACCTCCACCTCCCAGCCCACCACGCTCCCTGTTGCAGCAGCGGATGCCGCGTGCTTCCTCCAGTCACCATGCACCAGTAACACTTTGTTGACATGCTGATTCCTGACACTTGGGTGTAGTGTGCCAAAATATCTCTGCTCCCGTGGGGGCCCAGGATTCAGTTGAAGAGTTTAAGTGCTAAAAAGGTGCAGAGGAAACAAAAGCTAATATGGATCATATACAATGATGTTACATTCTATACTATGCAATTCAATTTCCATTTATTTTGTTTAGCAAAATAGCCATGGCAACATACAGATAAAATGTGACACTTATCATGCATACAATCCATAGTGTGCATTTAAAAGGACCCATTTATCTGCCCTGTAATAATATACACAATTCAAGCACTTACAATTCCCAATATCAAACCAGTAAATATTAATGCAAGCAGCTACAATAAACCTTTGAAATAGTAAGGGACGAGTATAGGACTTATCCTCAAATTTGTAATATCGGTAGCCATGCAAAGTAACCTTTACTGCAATATGGCACACTGCATCCTGGTGAACATCTTCCTACAAACGTATTAATTTGTCCTAATCACTAATGTGTCTAAAAGCAAATTAACTGCAGATTCCATTGTGTGGCGGTAGAGGCAAACCTCACTGCTCAATCATTTTGCCATACCCAGCATGGCGCATTATGCAGTGCCCTGTGGAGTAGGCATTGAAGGCCATTACCAAGATGGTGCCAAGCTCCCCATCAGGAGTATTGGTAGTGAATAAAGCACTTAAGCCGCCCTTGGCAGAAGCTATTTCAGCTGGGCTAGAACCTCTCAACCACTGATTTGTTTTTCCACATGCCTTGTATTGTAGTTGTCATTTATATAGTGCTATTTCCCCATTTGTAGTACTTTGATGCACTTTGTGGTTGGAACACCCTCGGGGACCGAAGTCCATGAATGGGAACATTCTAGGAGTTTAGTTTAAGATGCGTGTGTGCATTCTGCCGTTAGGACTTAAGGAGGGCTGGCTGAGCCCCAGTAGGCAACCCAGGGGTCAGGCACATGGGTGGGTGCTCTTGGCAGTTTAGGATACAGTGCTAGTGTAGGAAAGTCGATTTGTGCCCAGCTAGACCACATTTTTACATAGGTTGTCGCTGTATACTAATGGAAGAGGTGTTAAGGGACATCAGGGGCTTCAGTGTGGACAGCTATGCAAGCTGCTAGACTGATTTGACATAGCCATACCTGTATTCTAGAGTGCATGGATGGGGAGCCATGCCTGCGGCATGTGTCCACAGGCATGGTGCGATGTATACATAACTTAGAATTGCACAGTTTTTATCTTCGGTGTCATTTTCTTAGGTCTCTCAAAGCGAAAGACTGGTGGTTCAAGTGCATTTTCCTGTGGGGTTAGCATACTACATTTGGCATGGGATATGGCTGCTAGCATTCTTTTAGTGCAATAGGTGAAAAAGTGAACTAGACCATGCCACCTATTGCCTGAGATTAATGGTATTGTTTCCCGTACCCGGCAGAAAGAACTATCTAAGTGCGTTTTAGTGCATCTCTATTCATAACCCCAAAGCCTTTAAAGTGCGTTCCATGCCCAATAGCCCAAGTTGAACTGGAGCATTTCCGCTCTACCTCCAGTGAAATCTATGGGTTGAGCATTCTGAGTGCTTGGGTTTGCCCATTGATAATCAGGTAGGGCCATCCAACCAAGTGCGTGATCATACCTGTCCTGAATTCAACTGGTCCCGCTACTGCTGCTGCCTCTAGTGGTCAGTCTGATTGAGCATTCTGTCCAGGCACTTCTAAGTGGACACATCCAAGGTGCAATCAGAATAACAGGTGTTATTGGTGACTAGTTTGTGCCTGTTATACTGTTGGTAGTCAGGGCAGCGTGTGGGTGGGAGAATGTGGGGTGGGATGTATGATAGTCTGTAGGGGGAGCTGGGCGAGATTTCACAGAGTGCCGCTGTGAATGCTGCCGGCATCCATATAGATCTGGAATGTGGCGTTTAGTTGTGTCGGGGCCACTACTTGTGTGCGAGGAACAATTAAAGCATAGAGTGGGAGAGGGATTTCAAGAGGAGGAAGGAAGAGCCAGGTTTTTAGGGCCTTTCTGAATCCGAGATGATTGTCAATACTGCGGATGTGTAGAGGCAGAGAGTTCCGGATGGTGGCGGACCCTCAGTGTGGGGTGGAGGTGTTCTCTGGGAGGGAGGCCAATGAGCAGGCGGGGCACAGCGTTTTGGATTCTTTGCAGTTTCCTAAATTGGAACGCTGGTGCGCCTAGATAAAGACAGTTTGCAAGTTTGCATAGTCTAAGCGGGATAGGATGATGGTGAGTACGGCAGAGATCCGGTGTGGATAGCTGAGATAAGGGAAGATGCACCCGAGGATGCATAGAAGAAAGAAGCAAGTTCTGGATACATAGTTGATGTGTTGGGAGAGGGATAGATTCATATCCAGAGTGCATCCAAGGTTTTTCATCAAAGTGAAGGTTGCCGGTGGGCGGGGAGGGGGCATACAGAGTGAGGCCAAGCGATAAGAAAGGGAAGTAGCACGTTTTATCCACAGACTAGGATTTCCGTTTGCCCAGGGTTGAGGATGAGGTGGTTGATCGTCATCCAGTGGTCAATATTTGAGAGGCATGGTGACAGATCTGGATGAATAGAGCCTGGTGATTTTGGGATTTTAAGGATGAGCTGGGTATTATAGTCTGAGTAATTGTAGCAGGTGAGATTGTGGGAGCGGATGAGTCAGGGAAGAGGGCTGAGATAGATATTGAAAAGGAGGGGAGGTAGGGATGCTCCTTGTGGGACCACTTTCAGCACTGTGTGGGACGCAGAGGTGAAAGGGTGGAAGGGTATGAAATGCAAGCGATTAGAGATGAAGGAGGCGATCCATGTGAGTGCAGTGTCCTTTACTACTAAGGAGTGTAGCCTCTCTAGGAGAATGATCTGGTCAGTGGTATTGAATGCGGCAGAGAGGTCAAGGAGAATGAGTACAGCACCTCCTTCTGCGTCCTTCCATGTCCTCTGTCCTTTTTAGGTCAACCCAAACGGACACTAGGGCAGACTCAGTTCCTCGGAGGGGTCTGAAGCTGGATTGGACAGGGTCAAGAAGGTGTTGGCTTAAGTGAAGTGGCAGAGTTTCTTGTATGCTGTGCAATCCATGAGTTTGGTCATGAAATGTGTGTTGTAGCTGGGCCTTCAGTTCTGGGGAATAAGAGGGGCCAGCGTGGGTTTTCTGAGGAGGGGTTTGATATAGGAGGTTAGGAATGCTTCCGGGAAGATTTGCGATGTGAGGATTGGTTAAGGATTGATCGTGCAAGGCTGCCTGCGCAGGTTGATGTTAGGATGTTTTTGAGGAGAGTCGGCTTTCAAGGGTCCTCAGGGGATCCTGACAGGCGGTTTTGTGCTAAGAGCGAGTGGAACTCCTGGTGTGAGATCAAGGAGAAGGAGGCAAAGGTTTGCTTAGGGAGAGGGTTGGGACCGGGACAGGAGGTGGGAGGGGAGCGGCCAGGGGCATTATTGTTATTTTTGAGATGATGGCAGTATGTCTATCGATAGCGTTGTTGTGAAAAGATTCAGATAAGGCATCGCACAGGGACTGGGAGTTAAGTAGAGGAGGGGTTGAGCAACCCAGCGACTTGAATTCCGTGATGAGTATATGCAATTCCTTGCTTGGGTTGCAAGATTTCAAGATTCTTTTCCCATAGAATGCTTTTTTGGCTTTTATGATTTCTGATCTGTCAGCCTTTGTTAGTGTAGCAAGGGTTTTTTGTTTAGAGGGGTCGGGTCGGTTCTCCAGGTCCATTCTAAATGGTGCTTGAGAGTTTTTGATATTTGAGGTGGGTGGTGTACTATTTGGGTGTAGGGCCTGATGTCTGAGAGGTCAATTATGTTGAGTAAGGGGTTTGAGGATGCCGGAGAGCCATGGTCGAAGAGTTTGATGGATGGGCCTTCCTGGAGGGAGAGTGCAGGGAGTGAGTTGAGGAGGGAATTGGCTAGATCAGGGTTGATAACGACTTTGTTCCAGAGTGGGGTGAGGGGGGAGGAGGTTGGTGGAGGCCAGGTGTGGCCTTAAGAGGGAGTTGGGGTGAAAATAGTAGGGAGAAGAAGATTGCTGAGTGATCTGTCTATGATGGAGGTGTGGAGGCAGGGTGGATATGATGTTTGTGGTGCTGAAAACCACATCAAGGGTGTGGCCTGCACAGTGGGTGGGCAGAGAAATGCGTTGTGTCAGGTTGAGAGCTTTTATGTTATCTGTGAGAGAGCGGGTCATGGGGTTTGAAGGGGAGTCAAATCAGATGTTGAAATCACCTAGTATGGTGAGCACTGGATTTAAGTTGAAAGTAGCTGACAGAGCATCGCTGAGTGTTTCTGCAAAGGGTTGTTGTAGCCAGGGGCGCGGGGGGAGGGGGTCTATACATGAGTAGCAAGCTGTTGGAGGTGGTGGGTGAGAGTTGGAATTATACCAGTAGGTATTCATAATCTGTGGTGCCGGCTAAGGTGTCCTTGATAAGCACTGGAATTTGGTGTCTGGGTAGGTTCGCTAGTCCACCACCTTTTCTAATCTGTTCAACAGTCAGGTTGTAGCCTGGGGGGGAGGCCTCATGAGCAATGGTTTTGCAGTTGTCAGCAAACCAGGTCTCTGTGATGAAGAGGATGTCTGGGTTTTCGCCCGAGATAAGGTCAAAGATGTTAAATTTGTTTTTGAGACCGACCTGGCGTTGATGAGAAAGCAAGAGATTTGGTGGGATGGCGGGTGTTTCTTGTAGCACAGTGAGTCCTGGTGTGTGGTGTTGGGGATACCGGGTGTGCTGATAGGCGGGGGCGATGCCCAAGTCATGGTGGGGATTGATGAGGGAGTGGGAATGGATGGGGGAGTAGTGGAGGCGGAGTGGGGGAGGAGGTGGCCACTGGAGGGCATGGGCGCTGGAGGTGGACAGGAGTGGTGGGCGAGGTGAGGTAAAACCGGGTTGGGAGCGGGAGGGGCGTTTTGGGTGCTATAGTGAGGGGGCAAGGATTGCAATCTGGGGTGGAGCACGGGTAATTCTAAGTGGGGCTTGAGGTGGCTGAGGCCTTGGCCTTTTCTTGTCTTTCGGGCTGCCCACAGTGTGTGGGTGAGAGTTGGGGGGCTGTTGAGGTCGGGGTGTTGGCCAGGGTTGCCCTTTCTGTGAAGTGAAGGGAAGTGTAAGTTGGGGCACAGGGGGCAATATCGATCAGGAGAGGTGAGATGTGCGAGAGGAGGCAAAGAGGTAGTGGCAGGCTGGGTAGGTGGGTGGTATGAGATGCTCAGGGGGTCGATTTGTTCAACTCTAGCTCTCCAACGTGCCGCGCTCGCTTGGGCGGAGCGAGATCTACGTGGAGGTTTGAGCATGAGGGATTCGACATGGGTTGAGGAGGGTCATATTACATGGACTGTTGGAGGGGGTTGAAGGGGTTGGTGCTGGGCAGGAGGGGAGGGAGGATGGGCTGTGCGGGCATGAGGGAAGGGGGTGGGTGGAGGTGCATTGTTAGGCATACTGGCTCGCCAGCGTGCAGCTCTGATTTTGGCGTTGTGGGGCATGCTGACTATCTTGTGAGTAGGATGCACCCTTAATTGAGAGTTCACACATGTTTGGAGGGGGGGGGCTGGAGTAACGAAGGGTCAGGGGCAGGAGGCTGGATCCCAAGAGCACAACTGGGCAGCAGTATCTGGTGTTTAAAGGACTGGTTGGGGGTGGGTGCACTGAGGTTTAAGACAAACTCAGCTGGGAGGATGCACACAGATTACTGGAACATAGCAGGAATGATGCACCTAAATCTAATCGAGCACAGTATGCAGATCACAGAGAACACAGCAGGCAGCAATGCACCATGACTAGGAGATCACAGCCACGGAAATGCACTTAGATTTGAGGAGAAAAGCAGGCAAAAGTATCTAGACTTAAATTAATAACACAGATGTGGAAAGACACCTATACTTTACAACCCCACCAGACAAAGTGCCTAGATACAGGAGTGGAGCAGTGGAGATGCAACTAGAATAAAGTAAATGGAGAGACACTAAATTTAAGTTGCTTGAGCAGAGGGAGAAATGGCTGAATTTGAGACACAGCAGTAAATGGAGAACCACCTAAATTTTGGACAACAGCAGTGAATGAAGACATACCTAAATGTGTGATACCTGAGCAGTGGGAGAAAACGCCTATATTACAGATTCAACAGTACATGCAGAAATGCCTACATTTGAGATTCAACAATACATGGAGAAATGCCTGCATTTGAGACACAGCTTTACTGGAATACAGTAATTGCTGTACTCCCCACCGAGTCCTATTAAGGCCTCCAAATTGCCTGCCATTAAACCATTTTAATAGTAGGATTAACAGTTGCTCAAAATAAAATTTGACACCTGAACCAAGGAATGAAGATAGCTCATGGGACTGCACGCTTCCCATGGGGAAGTTCTAATGTCCGGTCAAAGCATTTGCAATGTGGCATGCTGTGTCAATGCTGCTCCCACCCCACCTGAAAAGCAAATGCTGGCGAGAAGTCACTGATGTTGGCCACCCCATGAAATGCAAACGCAGGTGGCACAATATGGGAGTGGGACAGATGTGCAGCGGCTAGCCAAACATTTATGGAGAGAGTTTTTATTGTATTTGTGGAAGTTGTAGTAGTTGAAAGAACTATAAAATAAAATCGCCATCTGCTGGAGTCATTGTTAAAAATTATAAAAGGAGTGTGTCACGTGTCATGTTTCACTGTAGAGTTTTAGTGTAAAAATAAATAATGGAGCACCTACATTCTTGTTAAATGTTTAGTGGTGCTGCAAAAGTATTGATGCTATGTTGTTCTAGTTTTAAAATCTCACAAA
Organism: Ambystoma mexicanum; assembly: GCF_040938575.1. NCBI lineage: Eukaryota > Metazoa > Chordata > Amphibia > Caudata > Ambystomatidae > Ambystoma > Ambystoma mexicanum. The sequence continues at coordinate 251,378,684 of NC_090922.1, read as the reverse complement.
ACGCAGGTTTTGATCCATTTCATTGGATTAAATGGAAATATTATGCAAAATATTGCAGCCTCTCTACTGACCTCTTCCTCTAAGCTTCTCCTCCTTAAACACTTCAATATCCACCTGAATTCTCCAGATGTGGCCCCTCTACATTTTTGCAACCTCTGTGACTCTTTCTCACTCACCTTCCTTCCCTCTGGCCCAACCCATTCAGCTGGACACAGCCTGGAGGCGCTCATCTCAACTGATATTGCAATCTCTAACCCTTTCACTACTCCTCTCGCCTGGTCTAACCAGTTTCTCCTCTCCTTCCACCTCGAGCTCCCGTGCTACCCGGCTAAGCCTCTTCCCACAGTGCCCATCTCCTTCTCTGTCCTTTGACCAATGATGTGAGTGTCAGTAGCTTCTTTTGCCACTTCCTTCACACACTCCCCACTCCTACTATTCACTCTCACACTGACTCAGCTCTTGCTAACCTTCACCTTTCCATCTCCAACATCCTTCACATTCTTGCCCCTGCCATGAGGATTAGCATGAAGCCGGCTTCCAAATGCAAAGATTCCGACTTAGCCTTGTTGAAACGCAAGTGCAAATTTGCAAAACGGAAGTGACTGGCTTCCAGCACATCCTCGGACAAACTGGCCTGTCGCCTGCTCCAAAGGCAATGCTGACTCTCTATCCGCTCCTTGGCCTCTAGCCCAGCGTCTCTACAGCCCGAAAATCCCTCCACTGGCTCCCTGTGGTTGCAAGGATCAAATTCAAGACCCTCTGTATCATCCACAGGGCTTTCTGGGGACTCTGACCTCGCCACATTCAACTCTCTCTCCCGAAATACCTCCCTTCTAGAGTCCTCTGGTCCTCTAGCTCCAACTCTCTGTAGATCAGAATTTCTCCAAGCAGAGAGTGGAGGTAGATCTCTCTCTTCGGCAGGAGCCTCCCTCTGGAATGGACTCCCTGCCCCGCTCCATCTTGAGCCAGATCTCCTTAAGCTCCTGAAGCGCCTCAAGACCTTCCTCTTCTACTCTCCTTCTCCACTACTAGTCTCCTCCTGCCGCCACGACTTGTTGCATGTGTCCCTTATGAGTCTTGCTGGGGTCCGGCCATCCCTATTCCAGTCTCCCCTCTTCACTCCTTCACAAGCAGCAGCCCTTGGGCTCCCTTCCCTGATTAGCCTTCCAGGTTAATCTTTCCCCCTTGCTTCTCCTGGCACTAGCCCACTTGGGCAACCCTTAGCACTTGCCCAGCCCCCCTGGGCCCCTTCCCTCAGCACTTCTCTCCTCCTCCCTCCCCCTTTCCAAGCCCATCCCCTGATCTTCCCCTTCCCTGTTCACTTCTCGATACTGCACTTGCACGAACTGAATGTCACAAGACCTAGTAGGACCATTATTGTTGTTTGCTCAATAAATAAAATAAATAAATAAGATATGGAACAATGCATTAGCCCTACTTTAAGTCCTACTTTAAGTCTGCCATGCCTATTTTGGAAGACATATTTCATGCAACAGTTAAGTGTGAATGAGATATGCTTTCCTCTTTTGCATCCATCAGCATAGCTAGAAAAACTGTTTTTTTTCAGGGAATACTGTAATTCCTGTTCCCTGTTACCATTTCTGGCCTTTGAGATACGACAGACATATATTTCAAAAAGCTCTGCATTGATGACAGAACAATTGGCAGAAGGCCCCAGATAAAATAGTGGGGGTGGAAGCAAAAGGTTTGTCTGAAATTCAAAGCATCCTAGTGCACCATTGTAGGCGGATCAAAGAGAGAAAAAAGGAAACTATTCAAAGAAGACAAGCAGAGGAAACGAAACAAGTTCAAAATAAACTAGTCAAAGTAGCAGAGGTCGCAGCAGTAGCAGTAGTACTGCCCCCAGAAAAGATGGGAGAATAAGGGTGTGCCTCCGTCGCCACACAGGTAAGCATGCCAGGCAAGGATGCCAGCTGTGTGGACAGACAACGGGCAAGGACAGTGGGGAGGAAACCAACAATATGCAGGATCCCAATGGCAAGGAGGGCCATCAAGAAGTCGTTGGGGGTACAGAGGGCAAAGAGGAGGGGGATTCGGAGGGCAATGGCAGAGAGGAGGTGGGCAAGGGCAGTGTTGGTCATGCGGGAGGCGGGGGCACTTTGCCAGGGAATGTCGCAGCAGGCCTGGAGGGAACTACCAATGTAATCAGCCCCACTGTAATCAACAACCATATGGAAACCCCCAACGCAGTAGTCCGCAGGGACCCGCACAAGGATCGACCATAATTCCATAAGAAATACACCAAGCTTACACCCAGTTACCTCCACAGATGCCGAACCCCAGCACGTACTGCCATCCACCACATGCCATGTACCAACACCAAAACCAAAACCACCCCAATTCACAGGTCAAGGGAAACAGACACCCTTTAACCACTGCACTGAACTGCACAGCGGCTCCCTATAAAGGTGCCTCCATAATGGGAGGGAACCCCTTTGCATGTCTAGGGACAGACACATCCCCACTGGGACTGCCCACAGAGAGCACTTGCGTGTCTGCCAGCCTGGAAATGCAATGTGACTTCTCACTTCTGGTATAGCTCTTCACCCCGCAGGTTTTAAGGCGGCCAATATGATGGCCCTTGTTAGGTTTTGGCAGTCCTCACATTGAGCAGGTCCCAGGCAACCCCAAAAACTCTTCCCCTCCTATGATGCACTTGTGATCATCCCCCTTGCCCTGCCCCAGGACAACCTCCTGGAGAGGGAGGCTTCTCCATATGTATACACTTTTGACCTGCAAGGTGTGCCTACAGTGTGTGCAGCAATACATGACAATCTTTTAAGGTTGCGGCTTGCACAGCTAAGGGCATGTGCATTGAGTCCACAAACTAAAGAACACATAAAGATTTGTACTGACGCTCAGGGAAGGACAAAGTGCACAACTGCTGACAACCTTGTGCTGCGCCTTAAGACAACAAGGCGGTCGCAGAAGAGTAAAAAGCGTGTTAAAATAATGCAGGCAACGATATAAACATAGTGTAACCACCATAAAGTTGCTATTAAAAAGAAGAACTGGAAAGTGTGCATATTTTAGATATGCGCACTCCTCTGAATTATCTGGAACCCTGTACTAAAGTCAATGATATATATGTTTACTCTTCTGCTTAGTTTTTTGTAAATTTTGTACATTCAGTATATGTGCACCAATTGCATACCATGTTTTCTTTCATGGTTGTATTGCAATTACTGAGCTCAAGTAAACGTCCATGGTTACGAACAAACTTGCTGTGATATTTGGTAAATTCCTGCTGTGTTGTATTCTTTGAAGGCTTCGACAAATAAAAAGTTTGATTTTTGGCAATACCAAAAAATGGTTTTGACTTAATGACATTATTGGTGTTTTGTCTAGTGTGGTCAACCGATGACGGGTTTTCACATCAACTGGTATCCCCATTGCATGGACTATATAACCTGGTCTGCCAGGCGTTCCCTTCAAATGCTTTGAACACAAGCAAGACAGTGCTGTCAGATATGTGAGGCACTCCATCCAGATACAGAAATACACACAATTGAGGTTTTCTATTCAAATAGCCGATACTACCATCAAATTCTAGGAAACGCCATGAATTGAAAAGTATTCACCTCATATTCCTGGTATTGCCATGCATTGCTCGCAAACATACATCAGATGCTGGGTAGTGCCATCAAATGCCCAGGCATTCACACCATCACCAGAAATGGCCATGAAATACCAAATATCATTTCGGCTCTTGCTGTCAAATGTCAGGTGACACCATGATTTAGGTATTCCCATCAAATACCAGACACAGAGATCATGAGCCAGTTATCACCATGCACTGCTAGGCAGTCACTACCTTGCAGGGACTGACAGCTGATACACATGTACCCAGACCGAACTGCCATGTACGCCCACTGTCACCAGATATTAACATCAAATGCTTGGAATTCACAATAGTGAATGTGTTCCCATTTAACTACTCATCCAGTTGCGCGGGATTGCCAACAGATACCCAGGTTCTCGCCCAGGTGGCACGCAGGGCTTGCTATGAAATACCTGAACACTTCCTCTAAGCTGGCAGAAATTCAAGGTTCACTATTTCTAGGGATTGTCTTGAACTTGCCATGTTCTCACCCCATTTTCCAGGAATGATCATCACATGTAGGACATCTCCCCTCATTGCCAGGGATCACGAGCAAATGCCCAATGCCCACCCCATTGCCAGTTACTGCCATGCAATGACCATCGAGGCACTTTAAACAAGAACTTAATCTGCTGGAAATAAAGGAGTGTGAAGAAGGGTATGGTAAGAGGATGGGGAAGCAGGAAGAGAGGACGCAGAAAGAGGGATGGAGAGGCAGCAGGGAGGAGGGCTCTTGGTGCTGGTATGGATGCACGTTAGTCCAGAATATGTGTACTTCATTCCATATAGAGGCCAGGGTATGATGTGTGGAGATTACACACAGAACGTTTTTTCAAGGCAGCTTTACGGGGAGATGAGATAAGAATAGTTTAGTGTTGGTTGCATGATGGCCTCGCGAAGGTGCCCAGGCAATCCTAGAAGATATATGGGCTTAATTGCCTTTGAATGGCCAATCATTGGGCAGGTCAAATTCCTGACGAAGAATTCTGTGAAATTCCAGAGCCAAAGGTGGCCTGTCCAAGAGTCTGATGTGCAAAAACGTGAATGTTGCTGGTTAACACAAAGCAGAGGAATGAGATAAGCAAACAATTTAGGTGAAATATTAACAGCCTGGTTAGAGCGTAATATTGTGAGAATTGTCATGAGAAGTTATGATTTTTCCACTTTATGGAGAGGGCCGGGTGTCAGTAGGGGAAGTCGAAAGATTGTGCGGTTCGTGGTTGCCAAGCAGCCTTTGAGCAGATAACCCTGAGAGATAACAAAACATAGAGGTGCGGAATCTGACAGCATCCATGGAGAACCATGACAATTGCTCAAATTCTGTGGGAAATTCAGGAGGCTCTAATCCAGGGTCCTGCAACGTGCGGCTCGCCAGATGTTTTGCACTACAACTCCCATAATCCTTCAGCATTGACTATGCTGGCTAGGGTTGGCAGGAATTGTAGTCAATAACATCTAGAGAGTCAAAGGTTACAGACGCCTGCATCCAATGCTTAGCAATGCAGGGAAGAGGCCTTTGTATTGTAACCCAGATTATGAATTTCCTGGGTCATCTCTACATCACAAACCGTGACGCTGAATCCTTACTTGCAAGCTGCAGTGCTGACATCAGTATAAAACAGTGCTACTGTACTGAAATTACTTGCATATATGAGTGGATCTAAGATGTTGTATAACATATTCTTAGTTTGTTATTTAAGAAACGACTGGCAAAATATAACATCAGTTGCCAGAGACGTTTTAACGGCACAACTATGTGGCATTCTTTCCTTCCTGTGGGAATTATGTTTATCTGTGCAATAGCTAAAGTTGAAATGCATATTGATCAATTGAATGCCACAATCGTTTAGAAGTTAGCTCAGTGTGTCAAGCACTCATTGCAGAGATATGTGTTCATATGCAAAATTAGAATAGCACATTCCAGCAAACCTGGCTGAGCCTTTCCTATGTTTGAAGTTTATAATCCTACCTGCATATGTACTTGATTTTATAGCAAACAGGTGCTATTATCAGCAATATACCTGCACCAGATAGGAGTTGCTATAAGAATTTACATATCATCTGTATGGTGAAGGTCTAGACATTGGTTTTGTCAGGATTAGTCAGGCGAGTACAAAGGCAGCGAATATGGCAAGGGAAATGTGCACTAAATCACACAGTGAATAGCTTCGAATTAAACTACGTGCACACAGGAACAACGACTCATGTATGCTAGAACCCAGGAGTGCAAATAGAGTGTGACAACAAATCCAATATATGAAAAGGGATGTGGGGTAAGCACCTGACCGCGAGGAAAGTCGGCAAGCGCCTTACCCCCAATTGCTGTTACAGGTACTGACAGCGCTAAACCCACGTGGTGGGCAAGCAATGACAGGATCTGTGAACTAACACTCTTGATGGTATTAAATAAGGGAACTAAAGAACTGTACTCACGAGGACGAGATAAACCTCTTGAATGTCAGCTAGCCCACGAATCCTGTTGATGAAACTGGGACCCAGAAAGGCTAGAACAGCAATGGGAGGAAAACTAAATCCCTAAGTTGGAATAGTGATTACAAATTAGTGAGGAAAACATAAGCATTCACACAGGAGCTAGCTACAACCCCACACCACACCTAATAATCAAATGGGAAATAAATGCAGAAGTGCAATGGAAAACATGGAATGGATCCCAATAGAAAGTAAGGATCAGGAGCAGGGAAAAACGAAATAACCAATGCAAACTTCTCCCTACCCCTCCAAGGAAAAGACAGGAAGCTAATCTAAGAGGAAGGCTAAAGCATACGGGTTTACAGCAGCAAAGGACAGAGTCAAAGAAATATAGAACACAGACAAACTGGGCTGCATCTAAAAGGGGAAAGCACTGAGAAATGCTGCCTGCAAACAGAGGAAGACAAAAAGGGAATCAAGGGAGCAGAAATCAATTAGCGCATGAATCCGAGATTCAGGGCGGAGGAACAAGAAAACAGGAACTAGGAACTAGGTACAAAGCAAGGAACAAGGAACAAGGGACTAGTCACAACAGGAACACTGCAAACGATGACCAGCGCTGGACTGAAGTAAGACTGAGGCTTTTAAAGCTGCTTAACGAGCACACGCCTCAGGTGTGCTGATTGCTGCACCTGCAGCCACAGCTGTTACCTATCCTCCACCCAACCTTGTCCTGCAAGGGTGGAGGTGGAGCAGTGGGCCAGGCATTCTGGGAAGCATAGTCATTTGGTTAAAGAAGCATGCTGGCTGCCAAAAACCTGGAATGGATCCGGAAGGGAAGTAGCTTGGAAAATAGGGATTTAGCGCTCCCAATTCATCACAGCACTGTAGCATAAGGTTCGGAGGAAAGGTCCAGTAGGGAATAAACCCCAAATCATGCCCCCAAGTGGTGGGAACGGGAGCGAAGGGAGCGAGTCGTGACAGGTTTGTTCAGATGGGGTGTTGTGAAACCTAGGCAATCACCTCCAACGATGAGCATAAACTGTTAGTCCAAGAGGTGAAAAAGTATCCAAATTCAAGACTGTGGAACAAAAGCGTTCATGCTTGTATCCTGGCTCTGTCAGCATACGATACAGTGATCCTGGTCAAATCATCTAATATCTTTTACATTACTGTGCTGTCTTATGCAAGGTTTGCCTTCTTGCAAGCAGTGGCATTGTTTAGCCCATTACTTGATCTTTCTTCTTATGTAGGCTTTAGACAGAAGAGAGCAGACCAGATGTGGCAGGCCTCGGGCAAGCATATTTTAAGGTTTACTCGTTTGACACAAAAAACGTTTTTCTTTTTTGTTAAAGTCAACGTTTTTTATGCACGCTTATAAATGACAATGTCACAGCCATTGTTTTGGAATTATTTAAAGCTTTAAAATACAAAAGAAAAACCCAGATTACATTTTTTAAATCACATCGATTGGTATGCCGGTACTTATATACTTCCCTTTATGATGGAGAGAATGAAGCTAGCATCATTCCTATTTTGCATAACACCCTTTTATAATATTTTGTTTTTACAAATGGTCTTGTTTGGTAATATGATTTGTGTACTTTCCAAGTCAGTTTTATAAAATAATATTGTTTTAGTTCATGATAAGAACTGGAAAATAAAGTGTTCAAATGCAGAAATTGCAGAGTTGGCACAAATCCACTCCTTAACCAATGTGTGATCCTGGGCATCTCATTTAATCTTGTATTGCCTAACCTCTCAAAATTGCCAGTCCCTAAACCTTTCAAAATTGTCACCCCTCCAGAGTGATTTCATTCGCAGGGTATGATATTCATAAAAGGCTCACTCAAAAGTTCACAGGCTTTAGTGTTCCTTCCGCTATAATAGTGAGCATTGATATATTGCACACCACAGCACTAGTTCCTTTGATCACTAATGGCAACACTATTTGAAAACCATATCCCACTTCTTATCTCAGTCTATCTGGATGCAGACACCTTCCTGGTAGCTTCTAATCTGCATCCACTATCCATGTCATGGTATATGTAGATTTCGCCTTTCTTCCAAATGGTCTCCTCTATCCATGCTTGAGCACTTTTGCATTATGTGAGGCAGCTAATGTCAGTTATCTGTTATGCTATGTTATATGGCATTTATATAGCACTCTATTTAGTACTCTGTCTATTCTGGGTTACATGTACCTTTTATATACAGTCCTGCATTAATACTACAGACTGCATACGTTCCTGGATGCTATTGATAAAAAGTATCCTGTTTCTATACTAGAACAGAAGTAACCTCTTCGTAGATTGCTAATGTTGGCCTTCAAATGCTACTTGTTTATTATTCTGATTAGAGCAGGAATGGAGAGGGTAAGGGGACTTAAAGGAAGTAAGCATGGTTATTTTGAATGCTGCGAGGCAGCATATCAGCCTATAGGTAATGATCACGGTGGGGGGCAGGGAGCCACCAGATATTCTTGATCACTTGATTACTTTGATTTGGTGGAAGGGGACCCAAAGATGTCCGTGCCCAGGGCACCAAAAGTGGTTAAGATGGCACTGTCAGTTGCCAGTTCAAGAACTAGTGCAGTTTATTGTCAACAAAGATACAGATAATCGTCCAATTGCACAATTTAGCATTGGATGTATCCGTACTCAGTCTCTGACTGGCCTGCAGGGCAACAGGGCAATGCACAAACCAAAAACACAAAATGCTAGTGTGGGCCAGTTTTTTTTGGTCAAAATTGGCCACTTTTTGGCCCGTGTGGTCTAGTCTGATAAGTTACTTCACCATTCGGCTAGTAGTGTTAACCGGTGTTACTGAATAAATATTCTTTAAAATGCACAATTTGCATCACATTTTATCAAAAACCTCGACCTTGGGTACTACTCAAACAGATCGCCACAAAAGGACTGAATCCATCTCTGGTTCCAGAAGCACCTCAAGACATTCCTCTTTGCTTCCGCCTTCTCCCTCCCTCTCCCCTGCTGATCTGTTTCTCTCTCGGCACCATGCACCTGGCCACCCTCTGTCCTCCGGGCCCAGGTACCTGCTCACCCTGCCATCCTCCTGCACTGCCTCCGGGCCACCCCTTGCACTGGGGTCTGTATCTGTACCCATACTGTCCCTCACCCCTCTTCTTCTCTCTCTGCACTTCTCAGACATACCCTGTCTGCTGCCTTAAACCTAGCACTTGCCACTTGCTGGCTGCACTACCACTGTTTATTGCCTTTATTATATATTTATTGTATTTGTTTATTATCATGTATCTGTTTTTCCTCTGCTCCGCACTTTCCACTTCACCCCCTTCCATGCACTTTTCCCCTCCCCCCTCTCCCATGCACTTGCGCGTTCTCAATGTCACTGGGCCTAGTAAGTTCGCTGTTGTTCTCCCCTGTTCCCCTCCCTTGCCTTGTCGCGCTCTGAAACACTTGTGTAAGAGCGCGATATGAATAAAATATCAATATCAATTGCCATTTGCAACTGTGGGACACTTTTTCATTGGTGCCCGAGACAATTGTATGCCGCAGTGCCACCCTGTTCATACTCACTCCATTTTCAGCATTTGGCATCACCTCTAAATTAGCATCCAGGCTCCTGTGCACGGCTCCTCCGTAATGCTGGTCCAGGGAAGGAGAGGTGCCTTGCAGCTGCGTCCACCGGCCAGGATAACTCCCCCTTTCCTACAATGGAGAACCAAATAGGAGGCCTTCGTGGCCGAAGGTGCAGCCTAACCGTGCTCCACTCATGCGCTCCTGCATAGAGGGGCCACCATCGGGAGAGGAGGGTAACATGCCTGCACTCCCTGCACCAACCCACTTTCCCAGTCACTTTGCTCTGCTTACTAGTACTGGGAAGCACGTGCGTTTCTGGAGGAATGCTTGACTGCTGGAACGCCGTTCCCCTGCGTGCCTGGTCCCCCCTGCGTGCCTGGTCCCCAGGGTACGCTCTTGGAGCCGCTCGATCAGGAAGATCAGCTTGCTTAGATAGTAATGGTGGCAGGGGGACACACGGACTACTGCTTACAGCCTACATTGCAATGGCCTGTGTCAATCCAACCGGGAGCAGATCCAGCCTTCCATATAGTGTTGAGTGAAAGGATAACATCTTCCTTTCTACCCCCCCTTGGCGTATGTCCAAGGAACAGGTTTCTCCTTTAAGCTCCCGTCTTCCTTGAAATTTCAAGTCCTGGTTAAGGATCCTCTGTAGGAACTTTTGTCGGTCCCTTTTTGCCCCTTCACTTATCCCGTTCTGCCACACGGGTAAAGAGCAGGATCGGCTGGTATAACTGCTATATCTCGGGCCAAATAACTTGTTAAAGGCTTTGCTAAGGCAGGGACAGGCAGTTTAAGACCCTGTTTACGTAGTGAGCTCTCATCGGCTCCTATGGTGCTATCCATCGGAACCCTGCGAGGTGCCACAGCCATCTGGAATGGGTTCAAAGCCCTACCGCCTAGGCGTCTGGCCCACTGACCAACCATGACCAGTCCAGAAGTCTCGCTCTGGGCAGGTCCACTAGATCACTAGATTGCCACTCATTTGAGAGACCCATACCCTATGTTCCAGTCCCAGAGCTGATAGGCCTACCTGGGTGCACAAATAGCCTCTCTGATACTGGCAAGGGCACCCGTGGGTGCCTCCCACTCAGAGGGAAGTTAACGGCCACTTGGACTGGTTGGAGGGATGATCCCTTTGGGTTTCTGTCCTGGCACTCCTAAGAGATGTCAAAGGGCAGTTCTGCTATCCAGAGGCAGCATAGCACAACTGAATGAACCAGGTGTCTCTGGTGAAGGCATCTCCTGATCCCTCACACTCAAAGAGTTCTTGGTTATCTCTTGGTAGGCAACTACAGGAACTGATTGAAGTGATAGTCTCTGTTATCCATAGGGATGGAGGGGGTGGATGGTTAAGGTTCCTTCCTACTTTCTCTCCTCATCCAGTAAAGCGGTTCCCCCTGGGTTTAAATGCTTCCCTGTGCTCAGAATAACTTGCCCTGACAGCACTTGGGATGAACCAGTGTTCACAGGCATCATGTTGACTGAACAAACCAGATTAGCCCCACAGTGCTGATGTTTGGGCTACTACTCAGATTCTCCATCTGTAGAAGAAGGAACCTAAACTCTGAAGCCACTGATTCCACTTCCTCAGAACTAATAGCTCAGGGGCCACTGGTCCATGTGGTCCAACTGCAGATTCACCCTGATTTTCAATATTCCTGACCTGAGGACACAGAAAATCAGGATTCGCACATTCCAGATGTGTGTCATAGGAGTCTGTTTGGTTTCGGCCTCCATAGTCCAACTGTACAGACAATTCAGAGGGTCCCTCCCACAGAGAAGCTAGGAACATCTGGTCCCTCATTCTGCAAACGCAGCAGGATCTGGTGGCATGAAATTTAACATTTTGCGACATAAATAATTATATTTTCCAGCACTAAAGTTTACTTTTTGTAGCACATTTTTTCATTGTCTGGCGCGTGTGTGGACGCTAGACTGTGATTATTAGTACCTTTTGTATGTTTATTCTGTGATCAATGTAATAGAAAGAGTTCCATATGTCCCAAGCTTGACAGAACAGTATTTGCTATGCTCTACCTGACAGAATGCTAGCATACATACAGGTCATTCAGGCTCTCAGGAGATTTACATATATGTGTGCCAGGCCCAATGCGATTAACCGGATTGGTTAGGAGAGATTCATGTTTTCACATCAGCCACACAGCAGTAATGTACATGTCTACATGCAAAGGATCTGTTCTGTGTGTAAATACTAAATTCCACCAAATCTCGTAATGCTTTCCTCTCCTAAAACCACTACTTGATTAACATTGATATGATATGATAGGTTATTTATAATGCGCTTAATACCCAAAGGTTTCTAAGCATGGACCCAGGGATCGAACCCGTGTTGTTCCGTGTCCTCTTGCTTCCCAGGCGAGCACGTTGCCCCTGAGCTATCCTTCCGAGACAAGTGTATTAAACATGTGTTGAAATTAGCTATCAGGCCATTTTCTGGAAGTCCAGGCATTTTAGTGCTTGTCATTTTGCCTCCCTGTGCACATTGCGAGTGTCTGATTAGAAGTACCAGAATGCAACATAAGATCCTAAACGTTTGTGTGATCGCCATAGGTTTGACCAATTTCGATCCTGTGAGAACTTTACATTGGCAACAAGCGTTCCCTGTGTGCCCCTGTGCTCCTGGGGTGCGTCATTACTGCCGTAGTGCGTGCAGGGCCACGTTTTTCCAGTGCAGAGGCATTGCTAGGGGCGATCTGAGGGGGCTATAGCCCCGGGTCTTTTGGTTGTAGCCCCAGATAGGAGCTACAACCAAAAGGCTAGCTAGCCCAGAGTCTCGACAGTCCTGACATTAGTGTAGGCCCCAGATCCTTTCCAGACCTAGCAACACCCCTGCTCCAGCGGATACCGGCAGGCCTACGGTGCAGGTCTTGCATCGTGTCATTGATCCTGTCCCTGCTCCGACAGCTTCACATGGGCTGGGCTTTGTCTGCCATGCAGCAAAATTGCTGAAGAGAGGGAGCACGTTGTCTGAGCACCCCTCCCCCACTGCCTACCCAGCTTGTGGGAAGCCAGTTCCTATTAAATGCAGCGTTTCATTCAAAGTACGTCATAAAGGCAAGCCGCCTAGTTTATCCGTGCTGGTGGATGGACTTATTATCCACAATACACTGCCTTGCCTGCTCTGACACTGCAAGTGAAGGCTTGAAGAGCAGTGTAGCCGTATCTCACATCAGGGCAACTCAATCCACAGGCCCAGTGGGAAGGCAGTAGCCTCCGAAAACACGTGAACCAGACAGTATCAACAAGGCTGTGAGTAAAAGCCTACAGTACAGTGATCATGTCTGAAAGTGAAGCCCCTAGCGTCAACGCCTCCCTGTTGACATTTTCCCCTGGGTTGCCAAGCATAGTGCATGCAGGCCATGAGTCTTTGCAGCTACTGGCTGTCTCATTTCAGACACCAGCAGTCTGGCACCACGCTGCAACAGATGGCTAAAAGAGTTATACATCTATATTGACGGTACTGGGGTAAGGGAAGAACGACGTCTGAGAGGAATACACATGCATTCGCTAGGGCCAATAGTGCGAAACATCATATTTGAGATGCCAGAGAGTGCCACAGACACATTTACAGGGATTATTGACTCACCAAACAACTATTTTGTTCCGCATAGGAATGTTGATTACGGGATAAATATATGTCACACTACCACTCAAGAGAAAAGTGAGACCTTGGAGACATTTGTGATGAGATTGCAAAAGAAGGTAAAATATTGTGATTTTGACAATTGTTCGACACAGGAAGCTCTGAAATCACAAGTAATGGAAGGCTGTGAGTGTGCTGAATTCTGGAAAAAAATTGACCGCGAACAAAAATATCTCTGTAGGAAATTTGAATACTTGCAAGGGCTGACATGGCAATATCAATGCGAGTGGAGTACCTCGGCAATGTCAAAATCAAACAGACAGCAGCTGCAGCACCCATATCTCAGGTCCATCAGGAATCACATTCAAATGGCCAACATATTGTCTTGGATGTAGGTATGGTTTCCTCAATGGGTACTTTACTTCACATATTCTCTTAGGTATAGGTATTCTTAACGGTACTGCACAGAGTTGTTGCTCTTCTTCTTGCTTTCTTATTGGTGTAGTATACATCACATACTTGGATTCATATTTTTCAGGTAATGTAGGCGGGCAGGTGGAGTGGGGGTACTTGGCTCATCCTCTACACTCCCCCCTCTGAGCGATTTATCGACTACTCTCACATCGTCTTCTATTCCTAGACATCCAGGTCTGAAGAAGTGCCTCTTAGGTACCCATATTTGCTTGACTCCCTTCAGCCATCCAGCTGACTTCACATGCTCATCCTTGTTCCATGTCATGAGTGTGCACTGTCCACTTGGACTGCAGTAGATCCATCTTCCCACATATTTACAGTGGTCCTTTGGATACAGAAACTTTGTTCCTTCGGGTGCATGGATACTAGACTTCACAAAGTCTCTGATTTCTTCATCATTTAAATCTGTAGGCTTCCATACTGGTTCAACATCGATCATGATCTACATCCCTATGGCTTTCTATGCTGTCTTCTTGCACTGTGAGATTATTATCTTGATCATACAGAATCCAAGCATCACTAATAATAGCAACGCTCCAAGAAATTTGAACATATCTGCTATCCATTGTGGAAACTATGAGAATAGAGATCCAATCCATCTGTCATCAGCAATATCTTCCACTTCTTCTATCATCTGGTCATGGAGTTTCATCTGCGTGTTTATGGCCTCTGTCAAAGTTTCATTCTCATCATCGTGAAAAGGTATAATTGTGCAACATGATTCTCCAATTTTGGCACACTTCCATCCATGGCTGTACTCATGTCCAGGACATATCTGTTCTGGAGAGCCATTAGTCTTACAGCTCTCAGTTCTTCTCTGATTGCATTGAATCCTTTTATAGTTGTGTTAATTGTCTGCAGCAATTCCCATCTGGTGATTTGTAACCACTTGGTATTTGCTCCAACCTGGATTCTTGGCATAAAGATCATTGTGAACATTGATGAGGTCTGGATGAACAGCCTGTGTTCATATGGGATAGCATCAAAGGCTTCTATTGATTTAACAGAGAAGTAGTTCACTCTCTTTGTCCGATTTATTATTTCTACAAATCTCTTCTTTCTTAGATGAGCATCTGCTTTTGGAAAACTGTCAATGTTCAGGTCACCTTTAGGAATCACCAATGCAGGAACATGGACATTTACTAATGTGCAAATTCCTCCCCACTCTTTAGGCAGTCTGATGTAGGCTTTTGATCCACAAGTCCAATAATGATCCATGATTACTGCTGTTCCATGCACCATTCCTGGTGCATATAATATTCGTCCACAGTTCTGATTTTCCCCCATTTATCTTGTACCATAACTTAACAAGGGAAAAAGAGCGTCAACCAGGAAGGTACCAGGTGGGCGGGGTTTAGGCCAGGTGACCTAAATCCACTTGCACCTGCTCCCCATCTGCAAAGGAAAAAGGGTCTGGAGGGCTGCTTAGCTAGGGTAAAAGAGCGGCAACCAGGAAGGTAGCAGGTGGACGAGGCTTAGGCCAGGTGATCTATATCCACTTGCACCTGCTCCCCAGCTGCAAAGGAAAAAGAGGCTGGAAGGCTGCTTAAGTAGGGAAAAAGAGCAGCAACCAGGAAGGTACTAGTTGGGCGGGGCTTAGGCCAAGTTACCTAGATCCACTTGCACCTGCTCCCCATCTGAAAAGGAAAGGAGGCTTGAGGGCTGCTTAAGTAGGGAAAAAGAGTGGCAAGCAGGAAGGCGCCAGGTTGGAGGGGCTTATGCCAGGTGACTTAGATCCACTTGCACCTGCTCCCCATCTGCAAAGAAAAAGGAGGCTAGAGGGCTGCCTAACTAGGGAAAAAGAGCGGCAACCAGGATGGCACCAGATGGCCGGGGCTTAGGCTAGGTGACCCAGATTCACTTACATCCTGCTCTCCATTTCCTTACACCTGCTCCCCATCTGCAAAGGAAAAAGAGGCTAGCGGGCTGCTTAACTAGGGAAAAAGAACGGCAATCAGGAAGGCACCAGGTGGGCGGGACTTAGTCCAGTTGACCTAGATCCACTTGCACCTGCTCCCCATCTGCAAAGGAAAAAGAGGCTGGAGGGCTGCTTAAGTAGGGAAAAAGAGCGGCAACCAGGAAGGCACCAGGTGGGAGGGGCATAGGCCAGGTGACCTCTATCCACTTGCACCTGTGCCCCATATGCAAAGGAAAAAGGGGCTGGAGGGCTGCTTAACTAGGGCAAAAGAGTGGCAACCAGGAAGGTAGCAGGTGGACGGGGCTTAGGCCAGGTGATCTAGATCCACTTGCACCTGCTCCCCAGCTGCAAAGGAAAAAGAGGCTGGAAGGCTGCTTAAGCAGGGAAAAAGAGCAGCAACCAGGAAGGTACTAGTTGGTCAGGGCTTGGGCCAAGTTACCTAGATCCACGTGCACCTGCTCCCCATCTGCAAAGGAAAAGAGGCCGGAGGGCTGCTTAAGTAGGGAAAAAGAGTGGCAACCAGGAAGGCACCAGGTTGGAGGGGCTTATGCCAGGAGACTTAGATCCACTTGCACCTGCTCCCCATCTGCAAAGAAAAAAGAGGCTAGAGGGCTGCCTAACTAGGGAAAAAGAGCGGCAACCAGGATGGCACCAGGTGGGCGGGGCTTAGGCCAGGTGACCAGATCCACTTGCACCTGCTCCCCATTTCCTTAGACCTGCTCCCCATCTGCAAAGGAAAAAGAGGCTAGTGGGCTGCTTAATTAGGGAAAAAGAGCGGCAATCAGGAAGGCACCAGGTGGGCGGAGCTTAGTCCAGGTGACCTATATCCACTTGCACCTGCTCCCCATCTGCAAAGGAAAAGAGGATGGAGGGCTGCTTAAGTAGGGAAAAAGAGCAGCAACCAGGAAGGCACCAGGTGGGCGGGGCATAGGCCAGGTGACCTCGATCCACTTGCACCTGCGCCCCATCTGCAAAGGAAAAAGAGGCTGGAGGGATGCTTAACTAGGGAAAAAGAGAGGCAACCAGGAAGGCACCAGGTGGGCGGGGCTTAGTCCAGGTGACCTAGATCCACTTGCACCTGCTCCCCATCTGCAAAGGAAAAGAGGCTGGAGGGCTGCTTAAGTAGGGAAAAAGAGCAGCAACCAGGAAGGCACCAGGTGGGCGGGGCTTAGGCCAGGTGGCCTAGATCCACTCACACCTGCTCCCCATCTGCAAAGGAAAAAGAGGCTGGAGGGCTGCTTAACTAGGCTTAGGCTATGTGACCTAGATCCACTTGCACCTGCTCCCCATCTGCAAAGAAAAAAGAGCCTGGAGGGCTACTTAACTACAGAAAAAGAGCAGCAAGATCCACTTGCACCTGCTCCCCATCTGCAAAGAAAGAAGAGGCTGGAGGGCTACTTAACTACGGAAAAAGAGCAGCAAGATCCACTTGCACCTGCTCCCCATCTGCAAAGAAAAAAGAGGCTGGAGGGCTGCTTAACTAGGGAAAAAGAGCAGCAACCAGGAAGGCACCAGGTGGGTGGGGCTTAGGCCAGGTGACCTAGATCCACTTGCACCTGCTCCACATCTGCAAAGGAAAAAGGGTCTGGAGGGCTGCTTAACTAGGGAAAAAGAGCGGCAACCAAGAAGGCACCAGGTGGGCGGGGCTTAGGCCAGGTGACCTAGATCCACTTGCACCTGCTCCCCATCTGCAAAGGAAAAAGACGCTGGAGGGCTGCTTAACTAGGGAAAAAGAGCAGCAACCAGGAAGGCACCAGGTGGGCGGGGCTTAGGCCAGGTGACCTAGATCCACTTGCATCTGCTCCCCATCTTCAAAGGAAAAGAGGCTGGAGGGCTGCTTAAGTAGGGAAAAAGAGCGGCAACCAGGAAGGCACCAGGTGGGCGGGGCTTAGGCCAGGTGCCCTAGATCCACTTGCACCTGCTCCCCATCTGCAAAGGAAAAAGGCGCTGGAGGGCTGCTTAACTAGGGAAAAAGAGCGGCAACCAGGAAAGTACCAGGTGGGCGGGGCTTAGGCCGGGTGACCTCGATCCACTTGCACCTGCTCCCCATCTGCAAAGGAAAAAGAGGCTGGAGGGCTGCTTAACTAGGGAAAAAGAGCAGCAACCAGGAAGGCACCAGGTCGGCCAGGCTTAGACCTAGTGACCTAGATCCACTTGCATCTGCTCCCCATCTGCAAAGGAAAAAGAGGCTGGAGGGCTGCTTAAGTAGGGAAAAAGAGCAGCAACCAGGAAGGCACCAGTAGGGTGAGGCTTAGGCCAAGTTACCTAGATCCACTTGCACCTGCTCCCCGTCTGCAAAGGAAAAGAGGCTGGAGGGCTGCTTAACTAGGGAAAGAGAGCAGCAACCAGGAAGGCGCCAGGTGGGCGAGGCTTAGGAACATCTGATATGAAATGATATATTTTATTTATATTGCGCTCATACACAAGTGTTTCAGAGCGCGACCAAGTAAAGGGAGGGGAACAAGGGAGAACAAAATAAACAACGATCTTATTAGGCCCAGTGACATTAAGAACGCGTAAGTGCATGGAAAAGGGAAAAAGGGGGAACGTGCGTGGAAGGGGGAGGTCAGAATAAATAATAAGTGCAGTAAATAAATAAAGGTAGTGAAAAAGTGGTAGTGCAGCCAGCCAGTGGCAAGTGTAAGATTAGTCAGATAGTGTATATCTGATAAGTGCAGAAGAAGAGTGGGGGACTGAATGGGTGCAGATACAGAAACCCAGTGCAAGGGGTAGCCCTGAGGCCGTGCTGGAGGTAGGCAGGGTGTGCATTTTCCTGGGTCGTAGAACAGAGGGTGTCCAGGTGCACAGTGCAGAGAGAGAAAAACAGATCAGCAGGGGAGAAGAGGGGCAAAGTCGGACGCAAAGAGGAAGGTCTTGAGGTGCTTCTGGGAACCAGAGATGGTTCTCCTCAAGTTTCAGGGTTGCCGGTAGGCTGTTCTAGAGGGAGGCCCAGCCGAAGACAGAGATCTGCCCCCAGCTCGTTTCTTTGAAAAACAACTGACCCTGAGGGAGTTAGAAGTAGAGGAGCGATGGGCTTGAGAGGGGAGATATTTGCAGAGGTATAGTTGAAGGTATTTTGGACCCAGGCCCCAGAAAGCCTTCTGGACAATGCAGAGGGTTTGAAATGTAATCCTTGCATCCAATGGGAGCCAATGAAGGGATTTCAGAGCTGGAGAGATATGGTCCCAGGGCTTGAGGCCAAGGACAAGTCTTGCAGTCCTGTTCTGGATTAGTTGTAGAGGGCGGAGAGTGGAGGCAGGTAGATTTAGAAAGAGGCTGTTACAGTAGTTCAACCTAGAGAGAACCAGAGCTTGGGAGACAGTGAGCTTCTGGGGGAAGGAGAAGGAGGTGCAGTAAGAAGTTAGACTTTTTAGAGATGTGTGCGGAGAAGGAAAGTGTGGAGTTAAAGATGACCCCAAGATTCTTAGCCTCACAGGTAGGGGTAGGAGGAAGGAGGAGGGCCAAGGAAAGCCGGCCAGAGAGTGAGGGGAAAAGATGGTGAAGGTGTACCAATGAGGAGGATCTCGGTCTTATTGGCATTTAGACAGAGATCGTTGGTGGCACACCAATTTTGAATGGGGATTAGGCAATCAGAGATGAGGGAAGGAGAGGAGGTGGCTGAGGGAAGCCTAAAAATTAGTTGGGGGTCATCGGCATAGCACTGGAAGTTTATGCAGAAGATGGAAATGAAGTAGGTGAGCGCTGCCAGGTATTGGTTGAAAAGCCAGGGCGACAGGTTAGACCCCTGGGGAACACCACAGGTGGGGACAGAGATAGAGGATAGGAAGGACCCAAGTTGTACCTGAGAGGGTCAATTAGAAAGGAAAGAGGTCAGCCAGGCCAGAGCCTGATCGGTGATACCCAGGTTGTCACGGAGACGATTGAGCAGGATGGTATGGTTGACCATTTCGAAAGCAGAGGAGAGGTCAAGTAGGATGAGGACGAAGGGAATGTTACAGTCAAGGCTGGAGAGCAGGTCTTCACAGATGTTCAGTAGAGCAGTTTCTGTACTTCTGGCAGCTCTGATTCAAGATTGGTGGTCATGTAGAGAGACAACACAGAGTCAGAATGAAGGTTAAGCTGGGAGATGACCACCTTTTCCAGGAGCTTCCCCAAAAAGGGAGTAATGTAAATTGGGTGATAGTTAGCCGGACAAGAGGGATCAGCTGTGGGTTTCTTGAGGAGAGGATGAACAAGGGAGTGCTTCAGAGGGGAGGGGAAAGAACCAGAGGCAAAAGAATGGTTACAGAAATGGGCATAGGCAGGCGCAAGGATATCAATGTGGTCCTTAATGGTTTTAGAGGAACAGGGATGGACCTGCTTTGATGAGGTTTTCATAGATCTGACTTTCTAGAAACCTCATCCGAGGAGAAAAGAGGAAAGGAGGAGAAAGAGGGAGGGGGAGTGGCTGAGGGAAGGTCAGCAAGCCGGGACAGAGAAGGGAGGGGGGGTGGAGGAGAGGGTGAGCAAGATGTCCTGGGTTTTAGAATTAAAGTGAGAGGCAAGGGCATTGTAAAGAGGCTAGGAGGCGAGAGGAGTGGTGGAGACTGCAGCAGGGTTGGAAAAAAGGATGGATGGAGAAAGGATGGACTTAAAGATTTTGTTAATCAAGCAAATTCAAGTGGACTCACAGCTGGGGGATCGAGAAACTATGCTACGTCAAGAGGAAGCCAAAATCATTTGCAGATTAAGAGCCACTACTGAAGGACTCAACAGTTATCACGAGATGCATGTTTTTCTTTAGGATCAACAATAGACAGAAAATGTATATTCGTCTTCTAGTAATATCAGTGTATGGGTCACAAAAGTCAACTAATTGAAGAGTGTATAATGATTAACCCAAGAAATGGAGTTACATTTCTGGACTACTCTACAGTCATAACCTTACCAGGGTTTAGAGTGAGTTTATGTATACTGGCTATGTACGCAGAGACAAAATGGCTTGTTCGTAATTTAATGGAGTTCACCTGTTTGCAATAACTAATTATGCCCATTGCAAACATTGAATGCAAACAGACTGAACATAATTTGTTCAATGTCTTAGTTTCATTCATAAATGTTTTTTTTTATTCTGAACTTAACAATGCATTTCGTTTTGAATTTTGCAGGATTGATATGTGCGCAGATACACAATTGGTTGGTTCGTAGCAAAATGTGGCAAGTGATACACAGCAAAATATTTAGTTTAAGAGTTTTCAACAATATCTTGCAATAGTTTTATACATGGAGTACCAGAGTACAGATATATGATTTTTGATGATGCGATATAACGCTTTCACACTTTCGTGATAGATCACTGTCTCATTGACAATATACGTCATGAGGCCGATGGCGTATGACATCATTACGGATAACCCTTATAATATACACTTTCAAAATGATGGGATGTCCCTGTGCACAGGGCACGCCAGTATTTTGAAAGATGCATAGGGACGCAAGTACTTTCACAATTTAAGGTTAGTACAGAATAGATATAGTTCCTGGTCATAGGCCTTACAACATTCTGGGGCTGACTATATACAATAAGATGAATAGCTTAATTTAGACATATATTGTTTGTTTGTTTTTAAGTTTTTTTTTTATTTTATTGGTGTATAGTTTATTACAAACATTTACCAACCACAAATCATGTCAACAACTTACATATTAGTCGTATTAACTAGCCTAATTTAGACACTTATATAATTCTCTTCTATAGGCCGTCTTTTTGTGACTTAATGAACACGGTTCAAACTTGCAACAAGAATGGATAATGAATGATTCCAAACAAACTAATACAGGTATACTTATTTTTAAGTTTACTTACACTCATTGGGAACAATAATTAGAGATTCCTTATTAAATAGATAATGCTATTATATACTCTTTACTCCATATCAAATGGTTTTTCATGTTTGCTGATTCTGGGACAAAACATTGAAAGTGAACCTTTCAATCAATTGATGATATATATGTAGATGTGGGTACAAGAATCATAGACATTTCTATTGTATACAATATGCATGGATGTTTATGACTGAATACGTAATGCGATCTCTCCTTTTTGGCTAACTTATTTTCCCATGTTCTCCCTCTGATACATGTAGGAATACAGATATATGTAAACAATCATCCATATACTGATGAATTGTGTAAACGTATTCATCCACCATGATTGACATGCACCACAATATTCAATTGAATGGCTTCATTAGTTATTTCCTTGATAAAGCCTGTATTTGGGTGAAACATATGCACATGCCCCAATCGGCTATGTTGTAGTAAAATAAATGTATCAGCTTTAAAATAGATACATTTTGGATCATTTCCATCTCGTTCATTTGAATTATCAATTCCTGTAGACAACAAATGAGAACTTCATTAGCCCATGTTTCCCAGCACACATTGCCTAATTACTTGTGGTGCACAGTCACATAGAACCTGCACTGCTATTGAAATATAGAGTGACTTGAAAGGCAGAGAAAAATCAAACCAACAATAAAGTCAAGCGCCAGGCCAGGTGGAGTCCCACTGACTTCCATTGTTCAAGCCGGCCAACAAAACTCAAATCAGAAATCAAGGCAAGCACGTGTCCCCTGAGCTATCCACCCGGGCTACATGCATGTCATTTCGCTGTTTGTGGGTTCCAATTGCATATGATATACTTTAAAAGTCTTATTAAAGGTGTGCTTTGTTCGATAATTAAACAGTTATAAAATACAACTAAATTCAGTCTGAATATAGTGTTATTACTCACTTAGACATGAGGTCCCACACTCATATATCTCCCAGCAGCATAGAGTTGTGCCCAAGGTATTGTGCGGCGCCCCAACGCCTCGGCTAGACTCTACGGGCTCAACAGAAGAACGTGTATAAGCTACCCATGCATAGCTACTCGCTTTACAGGCGAGCTGATCTAACATGCCCTGGACATTGCATACCTGGTGGTACTGCACAGCATGTTGTCCTGTCGATGTGTCAATAATGTTGCATATTCTGTCTAGCTACCTCTGCAGAGGAACTATTCCCGACAACTGTTTAATATGCATAACACGTTTATGACTCTGATTCACCCAACCTCCTGTAATAATCTCTTCCAACATCTACAGCCGCTTAGTGCCCACTGGGGCCTGGTTCAGACTTCGGGAAAGTGCAGCGTTCCTTATTAACCACGCTGAGGATGCTAGGTCAAGCTCGCTGTTGCAATGTCTGGCTGGCATATGTTGTGTGGCATTTGTATAGCGCTAATCTTCCATGCAAATGGCATTGAAGCACTTTGGGTTATCTGGGAATTCAATAGACCGTACACGGTAGATTGTAGATTGTATATT
The DNA here is from genome assembly GCF_040938575.1 of Ambystoma mexicanum. Classification (NCBI taxonomy): domain Eukaryota; kingdom Metazoa; phylum Chordata; class Amphibia; order Caudata; family Ambystomatidae; genus Ambystoma; species Ambystoma mexicanum. The sequence goes on along the minus strand of NC_090922.1, from coordinate 251,355,763 downwards.
TAAGCAATAAGCCCCGAGCCGCGGACCAGAAATAAAAATATACATATATATTTTTTAAAGTGACTTCCGGGAAAGGGAAAACAGAGTCCGTTTTCCCTTTCCATGGCGGCCATCGGGAGTGGACGCGCTGTGGACAGAAGTGTTCCCAGCGCGTTTGCTCCCAGAAAAGGAGAAAAAGGAAGGTGAGTGGGGTTGGGAGGGTGGGCAGGTTATAATAGTTTGCAGGGGCAAGGGGGTGAAAAAAAGAAAATACATGTCTGAATCCTCCGCCGGGGGGAAATGGCAGCCGCCAGCCGTGTGGAGTCTCGGAGCGGGGATTGCACCATTTAGAGTCTCCTAATTGGCTGAGGGGCTGCCACACCCCCGCAGGGAACAAAGGGTAGGAATCCCAGCCGAGGGATTCCCAGTCGGGTAATGCCCCAGCGAGGGCCAATCAGAATGTTTGACTGTGTTGGTGATTGCTTGTGTGGGAACGGAATTCGGATCGGGGGGCACTCTGCCAGCTATAATCGTGATGCTGCGTTGAACATTGCAACGAGTAAAATCAGTTGAGACACTACCACATTTAACGATGGGAAGAATTCACTGCCAATGTTGGTAGCCAGAAGATACTGGCCACAGAGATTAATGAGGTAGAAATCATGAAATCTATCCCTTGCATTATGCAAGTTATCGATCTGTTCTGAACCTCAGAACACTTGCATACTTGCGATTTTAAGAGTAAGCGGCTATTGTGACAAAAATGGAAGAAAGTCGTTTGATAAGAACACATGTGCAATTGCCCTGCTTTATGTTGCTAAATCTGAAGACAAAACAGAAAACAAAGTAGCAATTGTTTTTGTAAATAAATAAATAAATAGATACATTCTATTTGTAAATGTCACGATCTGCCCCAGGTATGAATGGGTGAGAGTCCGGGAGACATAGAAGAAAGATCAAATACGTTCAGCATGTTTCATTTCTAATGCTTTACAGCCATATTTCAAACGCAGGACTTTTTGTACATTTTTTTAACCTTTTCTGGGCTGCAAAAGGTCCAAAAAGACGCATTGAATTTGGCTAGTTTCTGCTTCCGAGTTCTACACTCGAACTGCGACTAGCTTTGGGTGCCATACTTACTGTTCATCAATACCTTCTATGATGCAAAGGAAAATGCTACATGTTGCTAAGATGTTAATGTTAAAGGATATTGGTACCGCGCACTATCACCACTGGAGTGGTCCCCTGGCGCTCTGCCGGTTCTGAAAGAACGGAGTGGGGGGGGGGTAGTGGGATGAGCTGGAAAAGTGCAAGAGAGCAGTGATGTGCTGTTGGCGGCCTCAGCCCGGAATTCCGTTGGCTGGGTTTGGGGTGTTATTTATGTACAGCAAGATGTAATTATAGGTTTGGAGGACGTTCTTTTGGGACAGCCCCTCTCTTATAACAGCTACAAGCAATTTCCCCTGGCTTCTATGCAAGGAAGTGTAGGTCCATGGAAACAGTTTTCAATAAGTCCTAAAACAGCCCCCGTGCGGCAGATGCCGTGTACTGCACATTGGGTGAACTAAGCAGGCGTTGAGCTGGAACAAGTGGCCGTCTCACGGGGACCTGCTATCACGCATGCGCAAGTATAGACCCATGAAGAAAATATGAAGCGAGATGACAACAAAGCTGCAGGTAGAAACGCAGATAAAGCAAAACGGCAACTACAAAACGGCATCTTTAAACTGGCCCTACCCATAAGGCCTTAACCACTGGGAACATAGACAGGGACGCTTTTAAAGATCCCGAACTAAGGTTACGTGTAGTAACTGAAATGCAGATACACTGCAAGAACGCCAAAAAACACTTAAGAGGGGCCATAATCAAAAACCATACTGGGCTATCCATACTCACTACTGGCATTCTGCTAAGCCTGCCCCTTAAAAAAATGTGAGGACAATTTGCTGATATATTATGTATTCAATATTTCTTTGAAAAAAAGTACCTACGTATATCCTGTATGTTATGTACTTTGATTACTTAAGGGTGTTTGTTTTCTTATCCAACAAATATAGAATATTATGTACTTGTGTGTCTATTATTTGTATTTCCTTTTCGCTCTTTGAGTACTCTCTCTTTCTCAGTGTGCTCTCTCTCTTTCTCACTCTGTCTTCTCTCTTTCTCTGTCTCTCTGTCTTCTTTCTCTTTTTCTCGGTGTGCTCTCTCATTCTCTCTCTGACTCTGTTTTCTCTCTTATACTATCTCTCTCTCTCTCTCTCTCTCTCTCTGACCCTCTGTCTTCTCACTCTCTTTCTCTCTCACTGTGTGTGCGCTATGTCTTCTCTCACTCTCATTCCCTCTTTGTCTGTTTTCTCTCTCTCTTCTCTCTCTCACTCCCTGTCTTCTCTATCTCTCTCTTTTTCGGCATGCCCTCTCTACCCCACTCTCTCTGTCTTTTCTCTCACACCCTGTACTCTCTCTCTCTCTCTCCTTCAATCTCTCTCACCCCTGTCTTCTCTCTCTCAATCTCGGTCTTCTCTCTCTCTCACACATTCCTCTTTTTTCTCTCTCGCTGTCTCTCTTTCTCTGTCTTCTCTCTCTCTCACACACTCAATCTTTCTCTCGCCATCTTCTCTTTCTCTCTCGATGACCCTCTCTGTCTTCTCTCTCACCCCCTCTCTCTGTCAGACTCCTGTCTTCTCTCTCTCTCCCTCTGCCTTCTCTCCCTCTCTCTGTTTGTCTTCTCTATCTCTCTCACACTCAATCTTTCTCTCGCCATCTTCTCTTTCTCTCTCGATGACCCTCTCTGTCTTCTCTCTCACCCCCCTCTCTCTCAGACTCCTGTCTTCTCTCTCTCTCACTCTGCCTTCCCTTCCTCTCTCTGTTTGTCTTCTCTATCTCTCTCACACTCAATCTTTCTCTCGCCATCTTCTCTTTCTCTCTCGATCACCCTCTCTGTCTTCTCTCTCGCCCTCTCTCTCTCTCAGACCCCTGTCTTCTCTCTCTCTCACTCTGCCTTCTCTCCCTCTCTCCCTCTCTCTCTTTGTCTTCTCTCTCTCTCTCACTCTTTCTCTCTGTGTTCTCTTACACTCCCCACCCCCTCTCTCTTTCTCTATTTCTATGTGCTCACTCCCCCTTCTATATCTCTGTCGAGCTGTCTCCCTCTCTCCTCTGCGGGTGGGAGTCGTGTTGTCAATGGCCTGCTTGCTGGAGCCAGCCCAACCACTGCGGACAGTGCAAACCAGAGAAAAACCTGCCATATTGAAGTGGGGGGTGCAAACCCAAGTATTTGAAGGGTATTTGAAAAGTCCACACCATACTCTTTAAAAGCTCTGGGATGAACGGAAAATGAGATATGCATAGTGTAACTAGGACTTTCCAGCAGTGCAGAGAAAGGTCGTCTCATACATGAGAGGTCACTTTTTACCCAATCCATTTGTTGTTCATTTCACACGCAGTTTCCTCTCTGTTCTCCAAAGGAGCCGGCACGTCCATATCATGAGAAATTATCATGTTTAGGTAAGATGTTCTGCAAAGATCAAATGTGAAGAATTATAATTACATGTTTGGGAGGCAGTGGATTGTTAGGACTGAAGAACCAGTGCTTACTTTCTGGGTGTGCTCCCAGGGGTGAACCCCAGGACTTAATTACTGCTTCAGCCTCAGTTCAATTATGATGCGATGTCTAAGCTGAATTAAGGAGGTATAATCTTCAGAAGTATGGTAAACAGTGTTTATTATATGAGATACAAGTATCTTCATCAGTAACAGGCCCCACAACATTAATGCTTTCTTCTCTATATATTTTTACTCCTAACCACCACTTAAAGAACCCTCCTCACACTCACCTTCTGCATTCCAACCCCTTCACCATTCCATAGGACCTGTTCCATGCTTAGTCCTATATGAAAAATACTATGGCTACTACATAAGTCAGTTTATTTTTTTGCTGCCCTTTTTAGTCATACATGAAGGGTTCATAGTGACTGTTTCGACAGTCAAAGTTTCGACTGACAAAAGTTCCGACACAAAAGTATCGGAAAAAAGTTTTTATTTATTTATTTATTTATTTATGGGGGGGTCCCCCCAACCCCTGTTTTTTAAAACACTTATTTAAATATACTAAATTAAAATAAACCGTTTAATATGAAAAAAATAAATTGGAAACTTTTTATTTCTGTACTTTTGTTTCGAACTTTTGTTATTCGAAACTATTTATTCGAAACTTTGCCTGGACACCACATGAAGTAGCAACACTGTGAGCCACGCCATTGCTTTCGTGCATGTTCCCAGTTTCATGAATAACAATGAGCCGGATGGCGACAGCTCTGAGTGCTGGTGTTCCAGTAATCACCCGTGACATGGGTGCTGTCCCACTACTCTACTCACTGCAAACACTTCTACAGCAGGGTGGGTGGCTCCAGCATGTGTTACGGGCAGGGGTCAGCCAAATATGGTAGCCGGTGCAGCTCACTGTTCAGAATGCACGGGGTACACACACGTGTATGTGCCAGTATGGCACTGGTTTTGCTGCACCCCTGCATGTGGGAGCATTTACAGGCTCTTGTTAATCTGTGCACTTCCCTTTTTAGTTTCGGCTATTAGGTGGCGCTCAAAAGCGCTAGCTTTAAGCCAAAACTATTGTCATTAAGATAAGAGCTTGAAATAGGAGCTTTAAATGAGGGTCTCCAGTGCTTTTGAATACAGATGACATATAAGCAAGTGTTTGTGTTTATGGCTGTGTGTCCCACCCATTTAACGCCCATCTCTGAGTCAAATCTATGTGATTTTACTGGTTAACCATGAATTGATCGAATAAGAAATGTCCCAGGGAGAAAAGACCGAAAGTCATTTAAACAAAAATCACTTTCGTTTTTTTCTCCTGTGAACATTTCTGGCAACCCGAACCCTCTCCCCACCCCCTTACTTACCTTTTGGCAGCACACTTTGCTGTGTGCCTTCACTGACTCCTCCGTCCCTCTGCAACGCTGGTTAGCTTCACTTATGTGCATGGGAACCAGCGCTGCAGGGTACTTTTTTTAAAACTTTATTATTTAGGTCACGGGGTCACCCCCGCAACCCCTGGTGTGATTGTAGTGAACAAGGGTGCAGGGGGTACCCCCGCAATCCCCGCTCCACTTGTTCACTATAATCACACCGTGTGGTAGATTTGTTCGACATTTTTGGCCGTACGTAATGTTCACTACAGCCGAAAATCGAACAAATCTACCATTCGTTTTTGTTTTTTGTTCCATGTTTTCCACGGATTCCGATTTTCCTCCCATTCCCACCCATCTACCCTCAAACCACACCACTGTTTGCACTCTTTGCCTGGATTTGTATTGTGTGCTGAATTTGTCAGCCATTTTTACTTCCAAAACGGTGCCCGCCCGCTATGTGTTACACACACATGCCGCTTCCCGCTTACCCACAGCAATACTTTCGCATCGCATATAGTCCTGTTAAAACACAACAGCAGGGTTCACAATGTGTCTAAAGAGGGCTTCTCCCTTTTGTGTGCAGTTGGTGCTGGTTTGTTTGCATCCTCATTGTAGCGCAACAATGGCCCGGTTGCTGTTGTGCTTATATTTTCTTTACGTTTTTCGTAGTGTTTGTTTCTTCATTAAATCCTGGTGGTTGGAAAGATAGACAGACTTTTCATTTAAAACGGAACAGCGCGCCCAAGTAACACAATAAAAAGTACAGATGGCGAGGATTCGTGGGACAATAGACATCTAGAGGGCGGCATACTAGGGCCGGTAAAATGGCGCAGCAACGCCCTGTTCTCCGTGTGGGCGTCTGCGTTCTGCCTTCACTAATGGTGTGTATGGACACTGAGCTCAAACGCTCCTCAACTCCCCTTTTCTTATGCTGTGGCATGGCGATCGTTAATGCCCATCCATCATGGCACCTTAGAGCTAGCAACATACAAGTTGGACTGGCTTCACGAGTAGCAAAGAGATTTAACACAGTAGGTAATGCTTGCAAGTGGAACATGGCTATAAGTTGCAGTTTGTAGCTTGCCTGTTATATCGCCGTATTTATAGGCTGAGTAGTGTGGGTTCACCTTGCTGCTCTTACCAGATCCCTACCCAATAATAAGTTACAGACAACTTTGTGTGTATGGAAAATTTGTAGGCCGTAGGCATTTTATTTTTCTTACAGAAAATCCATTATAACAAAACATTACATATACATATGCTTTTGGGCACATTGTGTCCAGTTCCGAAGCCGCTCAAGGCTCCTTCTGAGTCTTTGTTATCCCTGAGCCTTCGTTCCTGGGCACATGCCGCCTACGACGTTTCTTGAACCGTGTACCGAAAGAGTACTCGGCGCTCTTTCCTCTTGCTTATTCCTTCTTTTCTTGGACCGTGTACCGAAAGAGTACTCGGCGTCCTTTCTTCCACTTTTGCACCATCTTGTACCGTGTACCGAAGGAGTACTCGGCGTCCTGGCTCCTGCCTGCACACCCCCACCTCTTCCGTTTCTTTTTGCAGGGTGGGTTGGGTGGCAACGTTTTTCCTTTCCCTTCTCCAGGTACCAAGAGCCTACCCGAGAGAGGTGAGCTCTTACCTGGTTTGTGCCGCCTCTCCTTTTCCAGGCTTACTTATACCCCCCACGGCCTTTTGTTCCTTCCTGGGGGCGGCCGGGTTACCCCCTGACCTCCTGTTCTTATATTTCGCACCTACCCAGGTGCTGCTTCCTGCCCTTCCTGGGCCTTTGTTTCTTGTGGCGCCATTCGGACGCCCCTCCCTACGCTTTCGCGCCCTTTTCCCCCCACCCCGCGCCTAAACTCCCAGACCCTCTATTGTTCCGCATTTCATGCGGCCCGGTGCCTGGGTTATAGGCTGAGTAGTGTGGGTTCACCTTGCTGCTCTTACCGGATCCCTACCTAATAATAAGTTACAGACAACTTTGTGTGTATGGAAAATTTGTAGGCCGCAGGCATTTTATTTTTCTTACAGAAAATCCATTATAACAAAACATTACATATACATATGCTTTTGGGCACATTGTGTCCAGTTCCGAAGCCGCTCAAGGCTCCTTCTGAGTCTTTGTTATCCCTGAGCCTTCGTTCCTGGGCACATGCCGCCACACCTGAGTGGGTGTCCTTTACACCCACTCAGGTCCCCCCCAAAAGTCCCCTAGCTACAGCCTCTTGCTTGGAGTGCCCTAAAAATGTTGTCGGAAAAAAACCCCATCCCCACCTTTGATAGGTGCACTCCATCTTGGTGGAACATGTCCGGGTTGCTCCAGTGTAAACCATGTCTTATGAAGTGTAGACCTGTACTCTTGCAGTACTTCTCTACTGATTTGTTTAACTTTTTCCTCACTGTCTCAATCGCATGTCTCTTTTGTGCCCCATGCCAGATCCTTCTAGGTATTATCTCTGACATAAAAATCTCTGTCTTCCACCAGCTGCGAGCCAAGCTATGCAGTGACTCGCAGATCTCTCTTTGCAATTTGCCCCTGTTCGTGCTCACCAGATCGTTCCACCCTAAATGTATAACCAGGTACTCAGGGGGTTCCCTGTAACCTATTAAGTCCGACAGCCTGTCGTGGATGTCCGCCCAGTGCATCCCCGGGAGGCCCCACCATGACGTGATTGTATTCCTGAAATGTAATCCTTGATTCACCTCTTCCAGCCACCTGCCTGCCCGGGTCACAAAAGAGTTCCCCACTATCCAGGCCGATTTGTAGGGTCCGCCCTCTGTGGAAACGGGGGAGATAAATATCATATCTGTTCCTCCCTTATGTATCTCTTAAAACATTGCGATTTCCATCCCCCAATTCGTTTCACCCCCTTCGTCCCCAGGCCCCCCGCCCACGCAGAGGTTGCTGCCCCTATCCGGAAGGAGTGTGTCCCAAACTCAGCTGGATCCCATCCCGCCTTTGCCACTGCCTGCTTCAATACCGCTTGAAACTGATACCTGCTGAGCGCGCGGCCGTCCCTATGTATCAATAGCTGCCCGTCAGTTTCTGGTCGCAGCTCTAAAAATTCCCTGGTGATGCATCTGGGACAGTGGTCCTTCTCTCTGATGCAATTGAGATCTATCGCTCTCCCCCTCCCTGTTTGGTCTGTCTTAGATTTCCTTAGCATTATTGACATACCTTTGTCGCCCATACTGATATCTTTCCTTGCCAGGCCGTCTCCTGTCATTGTATTCCTGGCCACCAGTTCCCCTATTCTGAAAGCCCCGTAGTACGCTAGCGCGAATGCTGCCCTGAACAGCGCAGTTTCGTATGTGCTGCTGCATATATTAGGTAGCACTTTCAGTAAAATTATCAATTTCCCAAAATTGACCGGCCTTCTGCTATCTGACTTCTTCCCCTCTAGCTTTGCCCATCCCCTCATCGCATATTTTATCTTATCGCTGTCAGTCGGGTCTGGTATGCCCGCCACTTTTGCGGTATATGCCACCGCCGCCAGATGCGCTGCTGCCCAGCTTTTCTTTTTACCATTGGCAAATGCCCCTTCCAGGATTTCACAGATTCTTTTAGTTGATATTTCATCCACCACTTTTATACCTTTTTCCAACAACACATCTTTTACAATCTTTGCGTACCGCTTACCCGTCTTGTATGTCAGGGCATTCCTGGTCAGCTTGTCGATGACCCTTTCTTTTTTCCACTCTTTTTCCACCAGTTTTGAGTCGACCTTGAGGCCAACCGTGCTTTCCTTTCTAGTGCCTTCAACGGGACCCATGCCTTTCGTGGCGTGGGCGTCTTTTCTTTGTCGGCGTCCGGTCTCTGCTCTCTGAATCTCTCCCACTGAAAACGAGAGATTGCATCAGCCACCACATTTTCCTCTCCTGCGATATGCCTCGCCCTTATGCATGTATTTAACATCAGGCTTTCCAATGTGATTGCCCTCATCAATTCCAACACTACACTGCATGATGCACTTCCCTTGTTTAACACATGCACTACCGCCATGTTGTCCGACCATAGCGCCAACTCCTTATTGCCTAGCTCCTTCCCCCATGCACATAACGCGACCCATATCGGAAAGAGCTCTAGTAGCGTTATGTTCTTTGTCCATTCCGCCACCTGCCATGATTCCGGCCACTCATCTGCACACCATTTTCTCCCCAGTATTGCTCCAAAACCAAAACCAACAGCTGCGTCAGTGAATAACACTCTTCTACCTTCCTCATTCACTGGCGAGCGCCATATCACTGTACCCCTGAAGTTCCCCAAAAATTCAGCCCAGACTTCTAAGTCTCTCTTGATTCCTCCTCCTAGCCTGACCCTGTGGTGCCCTTTGGTAGCACCTCTTGTCTTCAGCTCGATCCTTCTCTGGAACACTTTTCCCTGCGGTATGACTCTCCCTGCGAAGTTCAGTTTCCCTGCCAGTGCTTGTAACTCCTTCACGGTTGCCTTGTTTCTTCCTCGTAGCTCCCGTATTGTTTTGATTAGCTCCGTCACTTTGTCCTCTGGGATCCGACACCTCCCCTTGTTTGAGTCGATCTCTATACCTAGAAACTGGATCACCTGTGTTGGCCCCGTCGTTTTCTCATCTGCCAGAGGAATGCCCCACTCACTCGCTATTTCTACGAATTTGTCCAGTGTTGCCTTGCACATGTCTGCCCCTTTGGGGCCGACAAATAAAAAATCATCTAGGTAATGCACCATCATGGACTCCCTCATCTCTTGTGCCACTGCCCATTGTAAGAATGAACTCACCCTCTCGAAATATGCGCACGAGATGGCACAACCCATTGGGAGGCACTTGTCGATGAAGTATTCCCCCTCCCAGTGCATACATAGCCATTTTTGTGATCCGCTGCTGACTGGCAACAGGCGAAATGCCGATTTAATGTCTGCTTTCGCCATCCATGCCCCTTCCCCTGCTTTTCTGACCAATTCCGCTGCGTCTTCGAAATCTGAATACGTTACTGTTGCTTCGCTCTCCGCGATGCCGTCGTTCACCGAGGCCCCCGGGGGGTAGGATAGGTGGTGTATCAACCTGTACTCCCCTTCCTCTTTCTTTGGCACCAGCCCTAGCGGAGAGCACAAAAATTCTACAAAGGGTAGGGCCATGAATGGGCCCTCCACCCTCCCTAGTTCTACTTCCTTCATGATCTTCTTGGTCACTATTTCTATGTTTTCCCTGGCTGATTTCAGATTCCTGGGAATGTCTCGCGCCCCTTGGCCGGTGAACGGGATGTTGAACCCCTCACTAAAGCCTTGCCTAATCTGCTCTGCCGCTTCTTGGTCGGGGTAATCTCGGAGCCACTTTTCCATTCTCTCGACCTTTACCGGCGTGGCCCCTTTCCTGTTCCAGTTCTTATTTCCGTGTCTCGTCTCTTCTGCCGCTCGGAGCTGCAGCCCTTGTGCACTTGGAACTGCTGTGGTCTCCCTTGCATTTCTCGCATTTGTGGCTGAATTTGCACTTCCAACCCCAGCTGCATGGTACCCCTTTTTCAAAGCTCCTGCATTGCCCCAGTTCTGTCCGAGCCGTGCCCGGGCTCCCACTGCCCCCCCCCCTTGTGTTGTTGGGGGCAGGCTGCTCTGCCATCCTCTCTGTTGCCCGAAATTTCCGCTCCGAAAACTCTGCTCTCTGTATCTGTTGTAACTGGAGTCGTATCTTCGGTTACTAGCTCTGTAATCTGTCTTGTAATCGCTCTGCCAGTACTGCCTTCTCTGCTGACCACCTGTATTCCGCTCCTTGGAATCCCATTTTTCTTTCAGCACATTAAAGATGTAAAGGTTGAAATTTTCTTCGTCCCAGCCCATGTCCGGGAAGCAGTCCATCTCCTTTCGGAACTCATGGTCGTAGTCTAGCCATGCGTCCCCCCCAAAAGCTGCGTGGACCTTCAGCACCCTCTGTTGATAAGCAACTAACGCTATCCCATCCTCCGGGAATTTCTGCAATATGATTGTCGACATTATTGTAAAGGCCGACATCCAATTATCGAAGTTCCTAACTACTGGCCCCTTTTTGAGTAAACTCTTTTCATCCTCTTTCATGTCTTCGACTGCCACATTCATCCCCCTTTTTTGACAATCTAATAACGTAAATATATCGATCAACTCCTTTCTCCAAATTTTTTCCTTTACTTTGTCATTTATGTACCAAGCCATCGCTTTCATTGACCTGCCCTGTGTATCTTTACCCATGGTTGGCCTGCCATAATTCGTCATGAGCGGTGCCCCGTTCTCTACCGTTACTGCCGTTGTTGTTGCCCCTGCCCCTATGTTTAGGCCTATCATCGTGCTTTGCAGCGTCGCTATAATTGGCGCTCCTTGTGGCACTGGGACTACTGGTGTCCCTTGCGGTGTCGGGACCAGAACTTCCTTGGGCTCAACTGGTGCCCCCTGTGGGGTAGGGACTGGGGCCTCTTTGGGTTCTATCCCTGCCCCCCCTACCCACTCCGCTTTTCCTTGCTCACCACTCCTTTCCACTTTACCCAAGCTTTTAAATGATCCCTTTCTTCATCCTCACTGCTAGTTTCCTCTGACGAATTACCCAACCATTCTTCCTTGCTCTTCTTCCCTCGTCTGCTTTTCCTGTCGTTGGTTCTGGGCGACTTACCCGAAACCGTGACGCAATTTTTTAACATCTTTACTATTTTATTCCCAACATTATTATTCACAGTACCTTTCTTTTTATCTTTTCTCTTTTTCTTGCCCATCGTATCCGCCTCCTCCTCCGTTCTCCCTGTCTCCGTTCTCCCCCTCTATTGTCCTTGTGGCACTTCTTCCTCGCCCTCACTGCTGCTGTGTTCGATGAACAGTAGGGGGGATGCTGCCTTCGCCCTTTCTTCTTTCTGCATTACTTCCAGCACCCATTGGGCTCCATACTCCTTCTCCGCTTTTCTTGCCCAGTCTGAGAATTCCCAGGCCCTCATCGCTCTCCCATCCGCCATCTTTCTCGTCTGAATTCTGCCGGTTCTGGCAACTGCAACGACTTTCCCTCTCGCTCGCTCCGGTGATGTCTCGGTTGTCGCGTTAGTCTCAAGCGACGAACGCTGTATAAAATACGTGCACCCGCAAGAGCTCCGTTTATTGAAGGGTCGAAAGCGCGTGAGCCCGCAAGAGCAAACGTTTTTTCTTTCCCTTCTCCAGGTACCAAGAGCCTACCCGAGAGAGGTGAGCTCTTACCTGGTTTGTGCCGCCTCTCCTTTTCCAGGCTTACTTATACCCCCCCGGCCTTTTGTTCCTTCCTGGGGGCGGCCGGGTTACCCCCTGACCTCCTGTGGTTATATTTCGCACCTACCCAGGTGCTGCTTCCTGCCCTTCCTGGGCCTTTGTTTCTTGTAGCGCCATTCGGACGCCCCTCCCTACGCTTTCGCGCCGTTTTCCCCCCACCCCGCGCCTAAACACCCAGACCATCTATCGTTCCGCATTTCATGCGGCCCGGGGCCTGGGTCAGAGGCTTCACACCAGTCTTCCATTCAGGTTTTCTGTCCCCCCTCCCGCATATTCCCCCTCCCGCCCTCCATCCCCAACTCACCCGATAGCCACGGATTGTGTGTTTTGTACCACACGTGCCAGTACCTCTCCAGAAGTACAAAAAAGCTGTCCTTTGGCGTGAGTTCCTATCATCGTCAGGAGACTTGGCACTCTTGTTTATTAACAATTGTTTAGCTTGGCGCACCTGGTCAGATTGTGCGAGGAGTGCAATGCTAAAGAGGGCTCGTCTCATCACCTACCACAATCCCCACGGCTCTCAAGTTGTCCCTTGGTATGAGAGCCATCATCCAGTCTTTCCATTGTCCTTTGATTTCTGTGACTTGTGACTTTTTCTTACTCATTTTAAATTTAGGAAACCGAAAGTACCAGAATTCAAATAAAATAAACATTGGCAATGCCAACAGTTTGGGCTTTTGTGTAGGCATGGGAAAGGCACTTGCGAGGCCCAGCTGTAGTACTAGGAAACTGGCTTTGATGGTAGCAGGTGCAAAATGGTGCGAGCACCTGGCCGTTTAATAGCAGTGCCTGGCAAAAGCCTAATACTTATACAATATCCCAAACTGTTGGCTTTGCCAATGCTTGTTTCCCCTGGTACCTAGTCAGCAGCAGCTGCACCACTACCAGGCAATGCTGCCAACTCAGTCTTAAAAACACACTGGGCCATGACTACAGTTGGTGCCGCACACAGACACTAGTGCCATTAGTGGACAAAGGGACGCCCAGCACAGAGAGGACAACAACAAGACAGTCAACAGCCAACAGCACCACCAGAGAGTGCAGCCATGGGGAAGTGCACTGCCAAGAACGAGGGCCTGTGCTAATCTATGCAATACTACGCTGAGGTGTTTGACAGGCAAGTTCATCAGGTCAGTAATGATTTTTTGTGCATGTGCCTATCACTTTACAGATGGCAGAAAGCAATGCTGCTCTACATTTTGGGGATAGATGGTCAAACTGAGCGACTTGCCAAGTTTAGAATCGAATCAGAGGAAATGGATGATGGGAATGCTGTGGTCAAGTGGCTGATAGACATTTGATATCTCATTTTAAAATATACCTGCTAAGTTTGTTTTTGCAAAAGAATTTTTTAAAGAAAGTAAACAATCTAATCTTGCTGTCGTTGTAAATTGGCTCTTTTGTTAATTTTATAGTGTCCATTTCTAATGAGCACTTCCAGTGTGTGTTGCAGTCATTATAGAATGTTATGCGTGCCTTACTGAGAAAGCACATTATAAAAAAGCATGCACATTGTTGTCCGATGGAAGGCAGTGATTCCAAGATCTCCGGTCTGGTACACTTCCATTTTATTCCTTTGCAATACCACTATTGGGGAAGGGGGCCCTGCATTATGGGAACATAAGAATGACCACAGAGCTTTATATTTAACAAGTACCTCTGTGATAAAAGGGTTGTATGCTTGAATCACTAATTACATCATGCACATGAGGCTTCATAGTCATTTAACTTTTCACAAACTCACCCTAACATTAACATGTTTGTAACAGTGAACTATATATGCTCATTCGTAAAGACTGAGGATTTGGCTTTGGATTTGAGGTTAAAACAGTTGGGACATCTGTCACTCTATTGGTGTCGAAGGGCAGAGTTGTTTCTGGAGACGTTTATGGAGAATTGTAGGAGAAGAGGGGCTGGGTATCAGTGTGAGCATAAGGGCCTCATTACAAGATTGGTGGTATTTCAGCAGTAAATCCACAGAGATACAACCAAACGGATTTATCGTTACCTCCACTTGGTAATTCTGCCGAATTACAAGTGGCGGTACGGTGGTGTTAGTCCCCATTTATGAAGTCCGTAGGACTCCAGGGGGATTTCTGTGGAATTACCACCAGCAGTAATTCCACAACAATTACTGTTTTTTGGCAGTAAGGTGGTAGAATTGCCTTGCGCATTTTGCTGGAGGTTTTTTCTCCACCTTACCTCCAAACCCACATAATGTGGTGGAAATGCTGTGCTAACTGCATTGACACTGCATTACCACAGTATTTGGCCACACAGCCGAACTCAAATTGAGGCCCATTATTAGTCCCTAATGTGCAGAGAACCTAAAGAATTATATACATGTTGAATATATATTCAGTTAAAACTTTAGTTGAGGGGGTGCTAGGGCGCTCGTGTAACAAAACACAACCCCTGAAATGTAGTATGTATTGGAGCCTATGCCACTCTAACTCTGCTCCCCTCCATTGTGCCCCCTGAGAGCACACTGTTGATATCACGTATTTCATTATCAATGACATCACTGGAAAGTAGAGCACACTTATGACATGTAGAGCAGATTACTTCTGAATGTGAGCGAGATGTCATATTGATATTTGTATTCGACTATTATGTAAAAGTACCTTGTTTACTGAAAAGATACAAAAATATATATATATTGAAATTGCTTCACTCTGAACAAAGCTGAAGTAGTACCTTTTCCTATTTCAAACTTGTAACATTGTTCAGCCATCAGATTCTAACTCAGACAATAAATGATGTAGATTTCTCAATCAAAGACATTCTAATGCAGTTATTTCATTTAAACCACTTTTTCTTAAATTGATGCCTTTTTTGTGGAAGCCGTGTCTATTAAGTTGCAAACTCAAATTCTTTGCAAAGTATTTTAAAAAATTCTGCACCGTATTCTTTGAAAGCACTGTGATGAACAGACAATGATAGGTGCATAGCGTAACGTGACATTCCAGAGATGCATCGTAACTTACATGAGAGGGAACAGTTTATACAGTCGAAGTGTTATTCATAAAAGCGAGAAAAGAAAAACGATAAAGGAGGAATTATAATTGCGTGTTTGGGTGACCAGAGACGTTTTTATGGGTGGGCAAAAGGGGCACTTGCCCAGGGTCCCCACCTTGGAGGGGGCCCCCACAAGACTGCCTGATCTGAAGAAGTAAGATTCCATTGTTCACCAGTCTTATCACATCAGGATATTTTATTGGGTGCTGCTGAGGCTCTAAAGCCATTGCCTTTCTGTTTTGACAAGTACATTCTGCCTTGATCAACTCATCATGTATTGCTTTCTGTGTTCACTGTGGTATACATAGTTTGTGTGTTCCTTACGGCACAACTTTGTAGCATTCTTTCCATCCTGTGGGAATTATGTTGATCATGAACAATAATCAACGGTGAAATGCATACTGACAAATTGAGTACCACAATGGTTCAGAAGTTAGCTCAGTGTGTGAAGCACCCATTGCAGAGATATGTGTTCACATGTAAAATTAGAATATCACATTCAAGCAAGGCTGGCTGAGCCTTTCCTATGTGTGATAAACCTGCCTGCACATGTATTTGGTTTTGCAGAACAACATCTGCTATTATCAGCAATGTACCTGCACCAGATAGGGGTTGCTATAAAAACAAACATATCCATATGTTGAAGGTCTAGAAATTGGTTTGTTCAGATGGGGTGTTGTAAAACCTAGGCAATCACCTCCAACGATGGGATAAGCTGTTAGTCCAAGAGGTGAATAAGTATCCAAATTCAAGACTATGGAACGAAAGCGTTCATGCTTCTATCCTGGATTTGCCAGCAGACGATACAGTGATCATGGTCCAATCATCTAATATAGCTTACATTATTGTGCTGTCTTCTGTGAGGTTTGCCTTCTTGCATGCGACTGGTATCGTTTAGCCGTAGCCCATCTTTCTTGTTATGTAGGCCATTTGGGTTTAGAGGTTGGTAGACAGAAGAGAGTGGACCAAATGTTGCAGGCCTCAGGCAAGCATATTTTCAGGCCTGCTTGTTTGACACAAAAAACGGTTTGCTTTTTGGTAAAAGTCAAAGGTGTTTATGCACGTTTATAAATGAAAATGTCACAGGCCATTGTTTTGGGAGTATTTAAAGCTTTAAAATACAAAAGACAAACCCAGATTAAATTTGTTAAATCACATTGATTGGTATGCTGGTACTTATATACTTACTTTGATGATGGAGAGAATGAAGCTAGAACCATTCCCATTTTGCATAAAACCCTTCTATAACATTTTGTTTAAAAATTGTCATATTTGGTAATGTGATTTGTGTACTTTCCAGTCCGTTTTAATAAAATGAGATTGTTTTAGATCATGGTAATAACTGGAAAAGAAAGTGTTCAAATGCAGAAATTGCAGAGTTGGCACAAATCCCAGCTTCACCCATTCACCCCTTAACTAATGTGTGATCCTGGTCATCTCATTTAATCTTGCATTGCCTATTCTCTGAATATTGCAGTCCCTAAACCTTTCAAATTTGTCAGCCCGTCAGAGTGATTTTCTTCTCATGGTGTGATCTTCATAAAAGCCTTATTCATGGTTTCACTGGCTATAGGATTGCTTCGACTTTAATATTGAGCATATTTATATCTCACACCACAGGCATTTGTTCCTTTGATATCTAATGCCAACACTATTTGAAAACCATGTCCCACAATCTCTGTCTGGATAAAGACACCTTCATGTTAGCTTCTGATCTGCATCCGCTATCCATGCTACAGTATGTGTGGAGCACTCCTTCCTTCCAATGGGTCTACTCTATCCATGCATGAGCACTTTTGCATTGTGTGAGGCAGCTAATGTGAGTTATTGGTCTATTATGGGTTACATGCACCTTTTACGTACGGTCCTGCATTAATACTACAGGCTGTATACCTTCCTGGATGTTATTCATAAACATTATCTTGTATGTACTAGAACAGTAACCTCTTCGTAGACTGCTAACGTTGGCCCTCAAATGCTATCAGTTTAACATTCTGATTAGAACAAGAATGAAGAGGGAAAGGGGACTTAAAGAGAGTAAACGTACTTATTATGCTGCGAGACAGCATATCAACCTATAGGTTGTGAGCGTGATTGGTCGGGGCGGGGGGTGCGACCAGTATTCTTGATCGCTTAATTCCTTTGGTTTGGTGGAGGGGGGCCCCAAAGATGTCCGTGCCCAGGGCTCCAAAAGTGCTTAAAATGGCCCTGTGGGTGACAATGGGTTGTTAGGGCAGACAAAGTCAGTTCACTGACTGAGCCCCATGACTTATTTCTGAGCACCTGCGCTTCTGTTCAGTTATGATATGGTATTTTGGCAACGTTATTTCTTGTCAGTCAAGCAACAACACTGTGAGCCACGCTGGTACAGCTGTGCTAAATACACAGTTTTATGAATAACAGTGAGCCAAAAGGTGGCAGCACTGAGTGCTTGTCATGCCAACACGCTAATCTAGTAAACCCACATGCCATTGGTACCATTCCACTACCATAATAAATGGCAGCACTGCCAGAGCAGGGTGTCTGGCTCGTGTGTGTGTGTGTGTGGTACAGGCAGCAGAAAGACCACCATGGTACCAAATGCAGCTCACCAGTTCAGCATGGAGGGGGTACGCACATGTATATATGCCAGAGTCAGTTTGACTTTGGCTTTGCTGCACCTCCGCAAAAGAGGACACTCAACAGGGACATTCAGGGCCTTATTAAGCTGGGAACCTTTCCCCTTTATCTCCTGGTGCGCTACAAGCATTGGTGCACCAATACACAGGTGAGTGCTAGCCGGCCAACTGTGTGGCAGACCTCCTGACAACCACACACGGAATAAATGCAACCATCTAGGGAAAATAGTTCAGAACACCTTTTTCAAGGATAACAACGTTTTTACTTGCAAAAAGAAACAAAACATGTCAGCAGGGGCATTAAACCCCTATTGCCACGGAGCGCACTGGTTAGTTCAAGGCAAACAAAGCATTTTAAGGATCAACAACATCACTCATGATGCAAATAGTATATGGTATAATCTCATCATTATCATTGGCGAGGCCCCTATGTTCATACAGGCGTCCCCATATTGGCCACCAAACAATTGCCTACAGTTGCTTGTGTCGATCTTCTTACACGTTGTCCTTGGCCTCAATAAGTTCACACCCTAGCAACACAATTGGTTCATTGGATGAAAAGACCGTTCTGTTCGCGTTTCAACAAGGTGATGTGCACATGGTAATTAGACATGAGCTCAGTGGATACTCTCGAGGTCAAGATAGATCTCAGAAATACAAGGAGCTTCATTCGATCGCATACACTCTGGCGCTCCCATCATGCCTCCCTGTCATTGGCCTAAATTTGTTATCCACACACCTCGCAGTACAAATCACAGGGGATTCTGTTGGTGCTCCCCCCAGGGTCGGTCTTCTAGCTGGCCTGCCCTTTACAACACACTAATCAATCAACCAATAAGGGATTTAGGAGTGTAGAGGAGCAGACGTACACATCCGCAGCAGATCCTACCCCCTACCTCTCCTGTATTGGAGACATTGGACCATGCCCTGTCTAACATTAGCTATTGTACCAATACCACAGAGAGTATTTGGAAGGCGGTATCCATTAATACAACCATATCAAATGTACCCTCAAGTTGATGACAGCCTGGAGGAGGAGATCCCTGAAGAAATATGTGAAAGAGCTAAGAAAATGGACTGATGACACCATAAGAAAGTGTGCACAAAGTTCTGAAATACTAAATTAAGACATTATATGAATCCTAGAGGAGTAATGACGAATTAAAGAATCAAGTGAACCTTAAAAGTGTAAAAGAAGATTACACGTTAGATAGTGCTGCAGAAATCAGAAGTATAATGAATGTACATACGCTGAAACGCAAGATGGATCAGGTCATCGTATAGGCTAGCTACAAGTAGTAAATAGAATGTAGGCGGAGCCGCCATTGTACAGAAACTGGACATTGGTATCATGAAATAAGTAAGTCAAATAACCATGAAGAGAAAACGAAAGGCTGTTTAGCAGTAGAATAGCAGGTTGTTGGAGCTGCTTCGGGAGGCTGTCTGGCCTGAAGTCAAGAACTGAGAAGTCGAGGTCAGTTATCTACGCTGAAGACAACATGTGTGCAGAGGATGAATCCTCGCACGCTAAGGTGCAAGAAAGAACACATACGATGCCAAGTCTTAATTCATTAAAACATTAAAAACCTTGCAGAATGAACAGAATCGTAGTCTCTTGTTACGTGAGTCAAGGCTGAAAATAGGGCTTGAACTTGGCGTTTCAGACACGATAGCGAGTGCCCTCACTCCCGTTGAATTCCTAGGACAAGAATACTCTGCAAGGCCAAGTACAAAGATAATTTCATGGCAGAAGGCATGGGTGATGAGAGATCTTGGGCTAATTGGGTGGTAGGGCAGCTCTGTGTCCTATCTACATGAACCTGGGTCTTTGGCTTATGTGCTACTAATTGAACCGAATGTTCCAGACCTGGCACAAGTGTGCCAAGCCAATTGCATTAGTCCATATAACCAAGGACCTTGTAGCTTGAGAAACCAATGAAACACTGTGTAACTGATTTTTCTTAAATGACACGTATTAAGAGGTAGTCATAAGTTGTCCACCTGTTATCTGACAGCCAATAACAAACCTAGCTCCTATATGATTGTATATCTAGATGTGTCCCTTAACCAATCCCAACTCTTGATAGGTTTTTCACTATTGCCACATAGCATGATGTCATTCTGATGCACAAAGAAAGTATATAATTATATTTCATGTGGAAATCGCGGGGATAATGAGCGTACGTCTGTTGATGTTCATTGTAAACTCCCTGTTTTAGACAATTGCTAATAAAACAGCAACTTGCCATCTTCTTGAGTTTGTCCAGTTATTTGGACTCAGAATTATTGTGGTGTAATCCCATCCATTAACAGGTGCACATTTCCAAGGGCCATAAACTCATGTGGTAGTGGTGCGAATGGTTGCGATCTAAACTAGTTTGACTTCAGAGTTTCGGATAATCAGGCATCCTCCGCCATTAGATGGAATATCGTGGAGTTTCCTGTGGAGAGTGGTCGATAGAAATAAACTTGCAAGAAAAACCGAGACAGTGGGCAGATCCCTCTTTGAAAAAATCCCTGCTCGGTTTCCATGGGTGCTCTGTGGATGAAAGGCAAAGTGGTTGGATTGGAGGAGGAGTCGATACTGAAGGCATCAAGTCTATTAAACGGATGTAAGTAAACTAAGGGAAATGGCAATGTAAAGGGGCGGGATTATGATATTTTATGAAAATTATTTGGGGAACAGGAATTTTGTATAAATTAAGGAATGCCTGGGTAATACTATTTCAAGGGAGATAGGAGAAGACGTCTGAAATTCAGTTCGGAATATTAAGAGAGAGGATACCCACGGTCAGGATCATGGAAGATGACGTCTTAATCTCTGTACAGGGTAATATAATTGGAGGCGTAGGAAGAATACCTCTTACTATAAATGTTATAGGGAAAAAAGAAGGTGATTACGTGGGTTTTTAATGTGCACCGTGTTATTATTTTGATTATTATTTGATGTATGAAGTTTTGAAAAGTGATAAATTGGGAAATCTGGAATTGAAGTTGTGTTGAGTTAAGTGTAGTAAACGATTGCCACCAGTCAGAAGATAGATAGGTTGTTGAGACAAAAGAGGATTGAGCAGCGATTGATGGTGCTTGCACATATTTATTGTTTTTGTGATTAAAAGTGGTGTGCAATAAGCTTTGAGATAAGTAGAGATTTATTAAATATAACAAGGTAATGATCTGGTAAGTATCGACGGTTAATTGTGACTTGTCATTATGGAGGAAACTTCTCTTATGCACCTTTGTAAAACATTACCACGCCATGCGCCCAAGCTCAAACAGTATAGTGCAGAATGGGTAAAGGGCACAGCTGATAAAATGTTCATGCCATGGCCACAAGGGGGATCATTGTCAAATGCATTATTACAACAAATTACCACTTTTGTGCACGATGTGTACACATGAAAGAAATTAGAGAAAAGACTGGAAGTTTTAGAACTCTGGAAAATGTATAAAGAGGAGAAGGAGGACCCGCCACCAGAGGAGTGGATGCTTAATCATCATAAAGGGGAGGGCATCCAGCCCTCGGCTCCTCTTACTCTGCCTAAAACTCAGAATGTAAATGTAGAAGAGACAGGATTTTATCCTTTTTATTATTATTATTTTTTTTTAAAGTTTTTATTATTTTTAAGAACAAATAAACAATACAAACCAAACTAGCAGCATTATTTGCGACAGTCACATGAACATCAATTAATGCACACTACTGCGCCCCCACTCCCTCCCCCCTCAAGAGATTGTTTGCGTTTCTCATTCTGTATCTGCTGTGTGTGGCCGGGTATCGCTTCCTTCCGAAGATGCGGAATCCATTATTGTGCCAAACAGTCCTGTTATTAACACTCTCCATGCCATCAGGTTACCCACTTCTTCCCCGCACTTGCTACATGCCTCCTGCCATATTACCGTTTCAGCCTCCGCCCATTTTTGCAAATCCCGCCACCATACCTCAACCCGTGGCTTGTGGCACTGCTTCCAGCCCATGGCAATCCTTCTTTTTGCAAGCACATATGCTAGGTCCCTCAGTTTCCCAACATGTTTAGTATTCCGTGGTCTGGGAAACCCTCCCAACAGGCAGGCCCAGGCCGTATCTATGTTGAGCGTGACCCCTTTATCCGCTAGTTTTTGTGCCACTTCTCCCCAAAAACCTTCAATCACTGGGCAAGATCAGAACATGTGTGTCATATCAGCATCTTCTTTATCGCATTTTGGGCATGCTTGTCTTCCTGCATTTACAAACTTAGATATTCTCTTCAGGGTCATATAGGCTCTATGCGTTATGTATAACACTATTTGTTGCAATCTGGCGTTTCTGGACACCTTCTTGTGGTATCCCATAGCACGCTCCCACATCCCATCGGTCATCTGTGCCCCCACCTCCGCTTCCCAGTCCAGCCTCAAATGCGTCAAATCCTTCCCCACCCGGGTCATCACCATCTCATACAATCTAGAGATCTCGTGCCCTCCTTCTGATATGTCATACATTGTCCCCATAATGGCGTCTGGCTCCTCCGCCAGTACAGTCTCTGGCCAGGTTTTGCAAATAATCTGCACTAGCCTCAGATATGTGACATATTGGCCTCTGTGCAAGCCTGCCTCTTCCCCCAGTTCTTCGAAATCCTTAATGATCCCCTCTTGCCATACATCTCCGAATGTGACCAGCCCGACCGGTTCCCAATAGGTCCTGATTATCATTCTTAGTTGGTTGTCTCCCCCTGCTAAGGCCACTAGCGGCACTTGTGGGGAACACGGGTACGGGTTCTCCATCAGTCGGCATACACTACGCCACATCTTCCACCCAAGCAACATCATACCCGGGCGTTCTTTCATCTCAAGTCTAGGCAACCAGATAATCTCCTTTAGGTAAAACGGAGTGCAGTCCTGTCCAAACAGCCTAAGTTCAGGAGTTACCTCATCAGAAAGCCATTTGGTTACATATTGCAACTGACCAGCTACATAATAGGCCTCAAAATTTGGCAGCTTAATGCCCCCTCTATCATAGAAGTTCTGCAGCTTCCATAGCGCCACTCTATTTCGAGTGCCATGCCATAGGAAGTCTCTGCACATGCTATTCAGTTTGACAAAAAACTTTTTGGGTATCAAGTACGGTATATTACTGAAGAAATGTAACAGCCTGGGCAGGACCACCATTTTGAGCATCGCCCCCCGTCCCATCACCGCCAGCGGCA
Source organism: Ambystoma mexicanum (assembly GCF_040938575.1). Classification (NCBI taxonomy): domain Eukaryota; kingdom Metazoa; phylum Chordata; class Amphibia; order Caudata; family Ambystomatidae; genus Ambystoma; species Ambystoma mexicanum. The sequence continues at coordinate 251,332,827 of NC_090922.1, read as the reverse complement.
ACTTCTCCCAAAACTTCATACTTGTTCGGATTTTTCCCACAGCCACCTCGGTATTATGCAAGTGTTCCTCCTCTACCGTGTGATGCACATCTATTCCGAGGTAGCGGAAGGAATCAACCGCCCATGGTACAGACAACACTGGCAACCGCTCCAGAGGGGCGCCTCTGTAGCTCCCCAATTGGAACATGCTCGATTTTTGGGGGTTCACCGCTATGCCGGAGATTTCTGCATACCTTCGCATCACCTCTAGAATATATTGAAGATTTTCCTCCGGATATTTCAGATATAGTAGCAAATCGTCAGCATACAAGGATATTAGATGTCTCTCTCCCCCTACCTCAATACCTATCATGTCATATTGTTGTCTGAGGTACACTGCCAGGGGCTCCAGGGCTAGAATGTATAACATCGGGGACCAGGGGCACCCTTGTCTGGTGCCCCTACTAAGTTGCCATCTCTCGGATCTCACCGATCCTGTGCGCACCCTGGCCAGTGGTTCACTGTATAGTAATTTTGCCCACCTAACATAGCCCGGCCCAATCCCGTATTCCCTCAGGGCCTCCAGCAACCATGGCCACCTCACAGAGTCAAAAGCCTTGACTGCATCTAGGGACACAACCGCCATTTCCCCCTCGCTCCTGTTCCCCTCTTCAATCACCCGGTGGAGTCGCCTATGGTTGTGGGTTATATTTGTGCTGGGGACATAACCTGTCTGGTCCGGGTGTATCAGTTTGCTAATAACTCTACGCAGACTATTGGCCAGGACCGCCGTCAATATCTTGCTATCCTGGTTCAACAATGACAAAGGCCTATAGGAGCCGCAGCTATGCCCTGGCTTGTTGGGTTTAGGAAGCAGCACAATTAACGTTTCTCTAAGCGATTCCGGCAGCCGGCCCATCTCAAAAGACTCATTGAGCATCTCTAGCATAGGGGGGAGTACTTCCTCTCTATATGTTTTATAAAACTCGCCAGGGAATCCGTCCGCGCCCGGGGTCTTACAGGTGGGCAGCTGCTTCACCACCTCCTCCAATTCCTTTAAGGTAATCGGTGCGTCCAGCTCCTCCCTTTTTTCAGCACTAATCTTAGGTAATTCCATGTCTTTTAGAGTTTCTCTTATCTCCTCTCGATTGTCCCCTCTTCTGTCCTCATATAATGTCCTATAATAGTCTAAGAATGCCTCGTTGACTCCCTCTTGGGTGTCAACTACCTCCCCGTCTTCTCTAGTATCATCCTAATCGGGGGCCTAGGGGTTTCGCTCTTATATAACCACGCCAACAAGCGGCCAGTTTTATCCCCACCTGCATGTTGCCTCTCAACATACTTCTTATAGTGAAGGTTGCAGAGCCTTTCCCAAAGCTCTGCACACCGCTGCTGTAGTTCGAGTACAAGTTCGGCATCCCCTCCTGCCCTGTTGCTTTCCCGTTCCAATTCAACCTCAGCTTTCTCTAACTCCGTTAGGACCCCACCCTGTAGGCCTTTTGATTTAGCAATAGCTGCACCCCGCAATACCACCTTAAAGGCTTCCCAGAGCGTGCACGCTGAGTCCACACTGCCTGTGTTTTCCTCAAATATACTGTGTGATCGCATCCCTGATATCTTCCCTGAAGACCGGGTCCCGGAGCGCCTCCGCCCGGAGGCGCCACGTCGGTATCCGCGCCCTGGGGCGGCATCACTGCCAGCTCAGAACCAGAGGCGAGTGGTCCGACAGGACCCTCGCTCTGTAGTCTATTTGGGTGGTCTCTATCACCACATCTGGCGTGGCAAAAAAATAATCAAGTCTCGTATGCAGTTGTTGCGGGGCTGAGTAATGCGAGTACTGTGTTTCATTAGGGTGTTTCAGCCTCCAAACATCTGCCAGCCCAAAGTCGTCGAGTAATGTCTGCAATACCCTGGCTGCTGGGGTAGGCCTATCAATCTTATCATCGGATCTGTCCGCCTTGGGGTTGAGCACGCAGTTGAAATCCCCTCCCCAAATAACCGCTCCTCCCATACACGCGCCCAGATGAGTACACAGGGTTCTAAAATATGCCGCAGTATTTTGGTTGGGGCATACGTATTTATAATGCACACCTCTCTATTCTCCACCAAAGCCTTTAATATGACCAACCTCCCCTCCGTGTCCACCACCTCTTGTGTAAGTTGGAGCGGAACGTGCGATGCCAACCAGACCAGCACTCCCCTAGAGTAGGCAGAATACGAAGAGCCTACTACAGTACCTCTCCACTTCTTCCCCACCAGTTCCAGTTTTTGCCGGGTCAGATGTGTTTCCTGCAACAGCGCAATATCAATCTTCTGTCTTTTCAAGTACATCATGACTTTGTTTCTCTTTAAGTAACTGTTGAGTCCCCTGACATTCCATGTTACGATCTTAAGGTCCCCTTTGCCCACGTGATACAGATACAGCTCTCCACCTTTACTTGTGGCTTCTTGTACAAGCTCAAACTACCCATAACTATGTACACAACAACTTCCCCACTTCCCTCCCCACCCTCCACCCATCCCTTCCCCCACACCACACACCCCAACTGCTGCCCAGCTCCGTTCTCGGAACCCAGGCACCCCCACATCTAGCCCTGCAAGCACCAAACAATGCCCAGAGCTCAGTAGGGTGAAGTCGCCCTAATGGCCACTTAACTAAGATTACTGTGGGGTAAAGAGATCCGCTCTGCAAGGCTCCCATTAATTCAATAATAATTACAGTGCTCTTAACATCTAGTATAACAGTCTGACCTTCTCTACTGAAGGCCGCGCAAATGACTATATTCAAGTCCCATAGGTCCGTGCCGCACCATCTTGTGGCACCCTCCTCATGCATTACTTATCTCTTTCGTGCTCTCTCTCCGTCCGAACTTCAGACTCCTGGGGACATCCCTGCGCATCGAGCCATCCCATGGCATCCTCTGGGGTCTCAAAAAACAAAGTTTTATGTTTATGTATAACTTTCAATTTTGCCGGATACAGCAACATGTATTTGTGGCCCGCCTCTCTCAGTCTCCGCGTTACCGTCCCAAAGTTCATGCGGCTACGCTGCACAGACAGGGTATAGTCCGGGTAGGCTGTGATGTTTGCCGCTCCTCGTATAATCGTTCCTCCCTTGCGGAAGTGTTCCAATATCCTCTCCCGGTCCCGGTAATTAAGAATTTTGGATATCACCGGCCTAGGCAGGTTTCCTGGCGGGGGCCTCCTTGTTAGAGCTCTATGTGCCCGCTCCACTGCAAGTCCTTGAGATAGGGCTCCTCCGGGTATCTCTTGCAGTAGCATGGACTCGATGAACTCTGTGGGATCGTGGCCCTCCAATCCCTCCGGCAGGCCCACGATGCGGATGTTGTTTCGTCAGGCGCGTCCTTCCGCCTCCTCCGCTCTGCTCTCCAAGTTGCCCACTCTCTGTATCAGGGCATGCAATTCGGCCTTATGGGAGGCACAATCCGCGGTATTCGGGCTCACTTCCTTCTCAAGGGTCTCCGTGCGCTCCGCCAAGGCCCTGACGTCCTGCCGGAGTAGATTAACTTCCTCCTGCACCAATCCGACCTTAAGGTCCAGTGCCGTTTTCAGCTCAGTGACGGCTAGTTCGAGTTTGGCTTCCCAGGCCGCCTTTAAGTCTGCAATCGCAGCTAGGACTTCTTGGTTAGTGCCGTTGCCGTCATGCTGCCTGCAGGCGACTTATCCTTGCTCTTGGTATTTTCTTGACCAGGGGACGTCTTAGCGAAGTCGTCCAGGGTGGGCTGCTTCGCCTTCGGCCTCACCGTTCTATTAGACATGACCCAGAGGACCTGTATTCTGCACAAGTGACAAATGCGCACCCAGTATGCCTCTTTCGCTTGATCACCGTGCGGCCCGCTCCTTCTTTTGTTCCGGACATTGGTCGGCCATTTTGTGTCATCTTTTGTCTCCGGCGCTCCTTGTCTTTTCCGCACAGAACTCTGCCGCCGTTCTCCCTACACCTTCCAAAAGTTCGCCAAGCGTGGTCCAATCATTCACACGCCGACATGTGTATTTTCAGCTGTCGTCGGCCCATCGTTGCGCACTTTTACGCCCGGATCATTTCAGGATCTCGGGAGCTCCTCCAGATCACGTCCTCCTACATGGCCCTCATAGCCACGCCCCCTAGGATTTTATCCTTTAAAAGAATAAAATGCAGCGGCAGGGTATATTAACCCAGTATATGCACCCCCCGCTTAAAGTAGTGATGCCAGTCCAGAAGAGAGTAAAAAGAAGGAAGACATGTGTAGGTTCATACAAGATAAAGAGGAACAAGGCGAGAGATCAAATATATCTAGACAAGGAAATTAATAGCTAGGAAAGGAGAGAAGGATAGGGCCGATGAGGTAATGCTTGTACAGAACGAATGGATGGGAAGACAGATATTACTCAAGTTAGATGGGAAAAGAATTGAGGAGGTTAGGCAAAAAAAAGACAAAGACGAGCAAGAAAATAAGGATAAGGACCAAGAGAAGTGGTTTAGGGAGGATGAGCAAGGAAGGAAAAGCAGGGAATGGCAGCAAAAGATATATAGAGAAGAACAAGAGAAAGATGAAAAGCGGACAGAGGAACAAAGGAAGTATGAAAGTCGGAAGAAAGAAAAAGAAGAAAGGGATAGGAGAGAAAAAAAGCGAGAGGAAGACAAAGCACAGGGAATGAAGGAAAAAAGATTACAGTGAAGAAGAGAAGAAGAACGAAGAGAAGAAACAAGAAGGGAAGCAAGAAAGCAAGAAGAAGAGAGGGCAAGAAGAGATGCGAGAGAGCGAAGGGAAGTGGAAGAAGAAATAAAACAGAATAGAAGGCAGCAAGATCTTGACTCCAGTCTCATTCTTAAAGAACAAATAGGACAGAGCGACAAAACACAGGGGCAATGGGAAACGGTAAGAGAAATGTTCCCAGGGAGAGAAGTGGCTCTAGAAATACCTAGAGTAGAAGAGGAAAGATATGATGGAGACGGTATTGGAGAGACGATTGGTAAATTATATCAGCAATTAAGACAGAACAGCGATTAGGATACTGAGCGGAGCAGCAGATGATCCCTGATACCAAAAACAAGGGATGAGGAGGAAAACATGTTCATTGATGAATGCAGAGCATTGTCTTTGAGTAGCTTAGATTTAGTGAGTAGCTTAGATTTAGATAGGGAAGAGGAGGATGATAGGAGTGTAGTAATGTCAGACGAAGAAAGGGAGCCAGGTTGTAAGATAGAAGGGGATGGTGATGTATCCCCGTGGGAAGTCAAAATCTCGACAAAGAGGTAAGATGGTCAGATTTGGAAAACCCTAAGGAAAGAAGGAAAGAACACCAGATCCTATACCATATCCCGAACTTTCCCAAAGACGATTGTGTAGTGTGAGTGAAGAATACCCACCCTATGTGAGTAGGTTAAGGTTGTTACCAGCACAAAGACAAAGAGGGGCGATTACCCCTGCATTGAATAATCAAATAATGTGGTCCACTGATGGGATGGGGATCACACAATTGCTATTGTTAGTGAAGGGGGGGGGCAAGACCGCAATATATTCCATGGCCTCAGATGGATAAGGATAACTTAAAATGCAAGCTACCTTGTTTGACTTCAGGGTTTGGAAAATTTATATATAAGAATTAGAGAAAATGACAGGGGGGAAATACATTGGCCATAGGGGACATTAAAGGTCTACTGGCAGATATTCTTGGAGAGCGAGCTAACGAAATTTGGAAATGAGCGGGATATGCAAGTGTGACAGCACAAAACACGTTGCATGATGGAGCACCATTTAATAATTGTAGGGCAGATGTTTGGAGGGCTCTCAGGGAACAGTATCCCGATAGGTCAGATATGGGTGCAATTATGACACGTAAAATGAAAGAAGATGAAGACCCTATTACTTATATTCAGGATACTCAAGAGACATGGAAGCTTGAGACACGTGAGCCTTGGGAAAAACAGTGGCATTATTCTATCATATTTTGCGTCAGGGATTGCCAGATAAAGTACAGAGGCAAATGAAAAATCAAGTAGGAATGGAAGTGAAGCCGTGGGCTTAAATACAGTTGAATATTGTGCATCATTGTCGATTGTTACAAGATAAGAATAGAAAGAAAGATGAGAACGGGAAGGTTGAAAACGCCAAGTTACTTCAGAAGAAATTGTCAAAATGTGCTATACAAGGGGCAGTATTGACAAGTGGAGAAGGAGGAGGAAAGCAATAAACAATGTGTGCATCACAGGTGGATAATGAACACCCAGTGGATGAAAGTGAGTATGGGTTTTGGCCATGAGGTAGAGGTGGAGAATTCAGAGGAAGAGGATGTGGATTTCAGAACACCCAAGGTGGATTTTAAAATGCCCAAGGTGGAAGTCAGAAAACTCAGGGAGGATATAATGGTGAGTTTGCCAAAGGGCCACCCTCATCGTGTTCGAATTGTGGGATAGTTGGGCATATGGCACAACCGAGGAAACATGCAACAAAATTCAAGAGGGGGGACAAGTCATCCACCGCCATACAACACACAAACACAAGAGGGCTGTGCCCAGGAAAACACATCCTATCAGACACAGGCACCACAAGCACAGCAGGCATAACAGCAGGAGCCAGTGCAAATGCACTCACTGCAAGGGCAGTCACAACAAGCATCTACGCAGACATAATAGAATGCGAACACAGGGCAAACAAAAGCACCTAGAATAGGAGCTATCAATGTGGTAGGAGGGAATCCTTTTATGGGGACAGGGTTGCATTTGTACCCTCAATAGGAAAGCTCAAAGGGTGCCTTGATTTGTTCAGTACTATCAGTAACACCAGAACCCCAAGAGGAACCAAGGGTCAATGTGACGATAGGAGGCAAATCTTTTTCTTTTCTTGTAGACCCTGGGCAACTCGCTCTCGTATAAGGTGGGGAAAATACCCAATGTCAGGTATTGCCATGAATGCTCAAGGGTTCTCTGGATCTACTAATGTAGTTCCTTTTACTGATAAATTACCTGTTTCTATAGGGGAATGTGACATATCTGCTCCCTTGTTATATTTGCGACAAACACCAGTTAAAATTCTGGGTAGAGATTTGATGACGAAACTTAAAATGACAATTTCATTCACTGATCAAGGAATAGTGTGCTCCACTCCAGGAATACACTATTTAAACATAGGAGAGTTTATACTGGCATTTACAGGACAAGTGGCTCTACGAGGGGTTCTGGTAGATACAGAGGTATTCATGTATGGGGTGAGCATTTTATTAACATGGCTACCTGAATTTGCAGGGGAAATGTTGTGGATACCTGATGAATTTTATTTAGACCACAAATACCTATGGATGAGGAAGAAGGGCAGATTATTCCCATAAATTGGAAGAAGCTATAGTACAAGGGGAAATAGCCATGCTTGAAGGAGTAGATGACGACGGCAGAACATGGAGAAGAGTGATAGCCCTTGAGGAGGGATACAGATTGACTGATATAACAGATGAAGATATGTTCAGAGATGAACATGTAGATGATGAGCTAGTATTTTTCATAAGCATTACATATTGGATACAGATTGAGAAAAAGGAAGTCCCACAGCGAATGGAACTGATGCGGAAAAGACCAGCCTTCTTCAGGAAGACGAAGAACAGGTGCCACGTGTCCTTTGGACTACAGGCCTATATGACATTGGCCTATTGAAGGGAACAGGGGAGGTTAAAATAAAACTCAAGCAGGAGCAATTATACCCCGAGCAAAATAGTATCCCAGGTCTTGAGAAGCTAATGAAGGCATATTTGAGACTCAGCATTGATGAAACAGGGAATCCTCGTGCCATTGGATTCCTCATGCAATACTGCAGTGTATGCAATAAAAAAAATCAAAATTGGGGTTGTGGTGATTTATCCAGGACTTGTGCCCTCTTTATCAGATTGTAAAGGTGGAATTTGCATTAGTTTCATAACCCTGCGACAATATTGTGTAGCATCCCAGTTGAAGCTCAGTATTTCACAGTGATCGATTTGAAAGATGCATTTTTCTCGATCCCGTTGCACAAAGACTCACAAGACCTTACTTCCTTTACCTTCAGACAAAAACTAAAACATACTCATTCGCCTCAGTGGTATTGTGAATCCCTGTCAATTTTTAACAGGGTCCTACAGATGGATTTAGGTAATATTGAACTCAAAAGTGCGGTAATTCAGTACGTAAATGACATAATAATCTGTAGTGAAACAGAGGACGAATGTTAGCTGGACTCCGTTCAGTTTTCAGTTAATGACTTTATTGGCAGACAAAGCATCCAAAGTAGATAAGGAGAAATTACAGTATTGCCAGGAAGAGGTATTGTACATTAGCCAGTTAATTTCACATGAAGGAAAGAAAGCGACAGCCGCGAGAGCTAGGGTTATCATGAAAACACCAAAGCCAAACACAGTGAGTCAAATGCAGCAATTTCTGAGCCTTTGTAATTATTGTAGGGCCTTCACATACACAACACCACTTTTGCAAGCACTTAAGAAAGCACAAGTTGGTAAGGAAAATATAGAATGGACTAAAGAAATTAAGGAAGGATTTGAGGAATTTAAAAGAACAATTTGTACAGCTCCAGTTTTGGGAATTCCCAATTATATTGAAGAGTTGTATTTATTTTCACACGCCAATGGATCAGTAATGACAGCATTGCTCACACAAAGAACAACACTAGGGTATAAACCTTTGGCGTATTACAGTCGGATTTTAGATCCAGTTATGAGAGAGCATTTTCCATGCAAACAATCTTAGGCTGCTGTTGCATTTGCGATTGAGAAGTCCACAAGTATTACTGTGGGCTGTGTAATGACACTATAAGTGGAGCAGGCCTTATTTTCCATTTTAGAGAAACCCAAAAGTACATTGACGACACAAAGAGCATCTGCATATGAAGTAATCATTTTGAATCCATCGATTAAAATTGTGAGATGTAAAATGGTGAAACCATCCACGTTTGTAGCTGAGCCTATAGAAGAAGATTATCACGTACAGGATTGCACTAACTATGTTGAATTTTATGATGATATATCCTGTGTCAAAGAAAATACTTTAGCGGGAGGGGAGATTCTTTTTATTGATGAGTCGTCAAAAATCGATCAGACTAGTGAGGGAGGCATACAGGATCCACAGTTATAAGATACAGATTAAATGGTGATTTTAAGGTAGTGGCGAGTGCAAGAATACCATCCCATTTTACAGCACAGGCAGCAGAATTGCTAGCGCCTATTGCGGTGCTCGAAAATCACAAAGATCAGGAAGTGACAGTGTGCAGTGACTCTGACTATGTGACATCAAACGTACACACAGGGCTGTCAGGAGGGGTTATCTCTGCATAGAGGGCACTTCAGTGCAACATGCATCTTTATTGGACAGGCTCATTAAGGCACTACAACTCCCAGTGGCCATAGCAGCCGTAAAATGCACAGCACATACTAAACAAACAGAATGTATTTCTTGCAGAAACAAAGCTGTAGATTTAGAAGCCAAAAAGTTTGCGTATTCCTCTGAAAATTCGAATTTTGAAACTGAAAATGTTAAAAGTGTCAAATAGAAGCATGTTGGCACGGGAAGGGTTTAATATGCTGTCATATCACACAACTAATAGAGATACAGGGTAGATCCTCCCAAGAAGAGCAGGAAGAGCAGGAGCTATGGAGACATAGGGGGTGTTCTTTATGCCCTATGGAAGCACTGTGGAGACAGAAAAGCACTGTAAAGCCTGTGATGCCAGCAGCATTACTAAAAGGCGTACTTGAGCAGCTGCATTACTTCCCCATATAACCCGAGAAAGTCTTGCTGCCACTATTGCAGAGGACTGGTTTTTTCCCTATCTATTGGAATCTATTGGAACACGTTGCACAGTTCATTGTGAATTGCATCTTGTGTCAGAAGTTTACAGCTGTGCATACACTAATACTCTGTCCAAATGACCCATTTCAGCATTGGCATTTTGACTATCTCGATATGCTGCAGACATGTAATGATATAGGTATCTATTGGTGGTGGTGTTTCCCTTTTCTCGATGGATCGAAGCCGGTCCTTGCACACATCCTGATGCCACCTGAGCAGCGAAGTTCTTAGTGTGAGTGAGGAATTCGACCGTCCGCACCGGCACCGGCAGAGTGTGCTGGGCTGGGCTTTTTTGATTTTTTAATAATGAAAATGAATGATGGGAGACCAGCCTGCAAGGACTGTGTGAGGCCAATACACACACAGTACAACTGCTTCCCGCACAAAACACATAGTCACATGTACTCCGGGAAGACACAGCCTACAGGTGCCATCTTCCCCTGTCCTATTCAGCTACATCAAAGTAACTCAATAGGGGGAAGGCACACCTTCCTCTGGCATGGGCAGCCTAATTTAAATATCAAAGGCTTTAAGGATATGCATTCCTTTTGCCCTCAGTCTGGTGGCAGTGCATACTATGAAGATAATTGAAGCAAGCCTGAAGGGGCTTGGTTGCCGGAATAGACAACAGAAAAGACAGGGTTAACACCCCTTTGGTATGCAATGTGTCAACTTGAAGCTAGTTCCCACCTCTCTATATGAAAGCTAGTGAATGGCCTGTCTGGGTCCAGCAGTTACTGCAGGTGTCCCTGCAGAGCAGACCAGGGGAGAAGTATGTGGTTTGGGGGAGACAGGAAGTCTGCTCCCAGCACAAACATCAAGGGAACCCTGCACTTTAATCAAGAGTCACAGAGGGCTCAGTTAAAAAGAGAGACACTTTTATCTACAACAGATAGGAAGATGGGTGTAAGTTAGGTATATTTTGTCACTCCTTGCCTGTCCTGTTGCAGAGCACTCTGGCCCTAACCTCATGCATAACAGACGATTGTTGATGAAGGTAGGCTTAGCCTGCACCAATCACTTGGGCCCATTTGGTTTTAAAAGAGGCCTCAACACCTCACTTAGCAGATCATCTGAAGACTTCAAAAGGAGTAAGAAGAAGGACTCATTTGGACCTGAGCTGAATGTACAGCCTACCTTACATCTTCTGCCAGTGAAGGAAGGCCAGGAGTTCAAAGAGCAAAGCAAGATCCCTCCCCTAAACATCTCCCAGGGAACAGAGGGAGATACCAGACTCGGAAGACCCGTCCAGCAGCTCCAGAACCAGTACCTAGCCAGCACAGCATGCCCTGCTATGTTCTGCCAGCAAGCTTCCTAGGTGGGAAGTGCCGGAGAGTCTCTGGCCAAAGGACAAGGCTGTTGCCTGCAATCACTCCCCTGAGCTTTGGGCTGTCTGCCTTGAAAGGACACAAGCCCTGCGAAGAATCCAGGAGGAGTGTCACACAAGCATCATCCAGCATCCATCTTTTAAGGACATTTTCGAGACAGTCGAGTCCTCGAACCGCATCCAGCTGCATCGCTCACTATTGTCATACCGCAGTCACAAGAGCCGTCAGAGCCACCTTGACCAGCATTCCAGATCCGGCAACCAGCACAGAGACAACGATTCTTGACCCCGAGCTGTTGCGCCAGACAGCCTGCAGATGTCCGTCAAACCTCACTTGCCAAACTGCCTGCCACCTGTTACCTGCAGCTGTCTCCCGCCTACTCAGAAAGTTCTGTAAAACTCCAGAACAGTATCTCAAGAGCTTCAGCGAGCTCGGAAAGAAAAGTGAGCAGACATTTGAAGTGTTCACACACTTGTCGTTGAAATATCTGAGTGGATGGGTGACTGGTAACAAAGTTGACACATTTAAAGGATGTACAATTTGATTGCCTGTGAGCATGTGTTGAAAAGTTGTGAGGTTGACCTACACCAAGATCTTGTGGACAAGACTATAAAAGACCCTAGGGAGCCTGCAAAGGCTGCTGACAGGTTTGTGTGTACTCAAGTCCAGGAAAAGGCTCCGGCGAGCACACCCAAACAAGAAGAGAAATCAGCGGACAAAAAAGTAAACAAGGATTGGAAGGATAAAGGTCCAACCCAATACACTTCAAAATCAGGTCGCCAAAAGACCGAAAGGAAACCCCCAAACTCTAGTTCGGCCGTGCACACCGAAAAGAAGAGCACAGGAACCCCTAACACTGGGACACCTAAGATCTCACCACCAAAAGGTTGTTTTGTGTGTAAGGAGCTGGGCCATAGGAAAGGGGATCCTGCTTGCAAGGGCTTACCCAAGCAAGCCATAGTGAATGTTGGACTCATGGAGGAGGACATCATTAGTGTGGGCCTCTCAGAGGAGGATTTCCCACTAGGCCAGGAAGTGGCCGAATGTGGATTGGTTACACTAAGTGGGAATGGTACCCGATCTCCAGAAGAGACCACAGTTCCCAATAATACTCAACTCTATCTAGAGCACATATACATCAATGGACACAAAACCACTGTAGTCCGAGACACTACTGGGTGACAGAGGAGACAGCTAGCATCACCTCTGTCACCCAGCAGTGGGTACAGCCCGGCCAGTATATTGAGTTGTGCATAAGTGGATTTGTTGGTAAGAGTAAGTTCCCCTTGGTGATAGTAGAGTTCAGCTGGCGAGGTGTAACAACCTAGCGCTGTGTAGCGGTGAAAGACTCCATCCCTGTCTTATGTCTGTTGGGTAATGATCTTCCTGATCCTGAAATAGTCGCAGCGGCTACACGATCGAGGGCCAAAGAGAATGCCAGATTGAACGCTCTGAAAGCCTTAGGGCTTGAAGTGCTTCCAGAGGAATTGTTGGAAGGACCGGCGCGGCTGGTAGCCCCTAGTCCAGTTCCACAAACTACTGAGTTGCCTAGTCCTGCGGGAGAGGGGCTAATAGCCACGAAGGACACTACTTTGGTATCTGGGGACACCATGACTTCAGAGCTGCCTGGTGCAGCACAGGAACCTGAGGTGGAAGAGCAGGTGAGCGCATATCTGAAGGGTCTGCCGTTAAGCTGGATGAGTTTGCATCAGCTGGGGGCCAGATCATAATGACTTCTACACAGCCCGAAAGAGTGTCCCACTCTGGCGGGTCTGTGGAAATAGGCGGAGGAGCAGGCTAAGGGCGAGGCCCATGCACTGTTCAAAGTGTACTGGGAGGATGGATTCCTGTACAGTGAGCAAAGGATTCTGAAGGTGAAGACACCAGAAGGTTGGTAGTTCCCCAATGCCACAGCAAGTTCCTTTTAGATTTGATTCACCAAATTCCTTTAGCGGGTCACTTGGGAACTAAAACAACAGACTGGTTGTCTGCGCACCTTTACTGGCCGTAGTTCGGCATAGAAGTTAAGGAATTTGTCCGGTCCTGCCTGACATGTCAAGCTTCTGGCAAGTCAGGTGGTGCCACAAGGCCCCCTTAATTCCACTACCCATGGTTGAGCGGCCTTTCGAGAGAATAGGCATGGATATTGTGCGTCTGTTGAGTCCTCAAAACAGCTCAGGGAACAGATACATCTTGGTGGTGGTGGACCACGCCACAAGATACCTTGAGGCTGTCACTCTGAGGCGCATCAACGCCCCTGTGGTTGCAAAGACTCTGAGATATTCTCCCATGTTGGATTCCCCAAGGAAGTCGTTTCTGACAGATGATCAAACTTCATATCAGCATATATGAAGGCTATGTGGGAAGAGTGTGGAGTTACCTACCGGTTCTCTACCTCCTTCCATCCACAAACAAAAGGGCTTGTTGAGTGTTTCAACAAGGCCCTGAAAGGCACAATAGGTGGCTTGGAAGAGCACCTGAGCAGAAAATGGGATATTCTCCTTCCATGCCTTCTGTTCGCCTACATGGAGGTGCCGCAGAACGGAGTAGGGTTTAGCCCCTTTGAGCTTCTGTTTGGACACCCTGTACGAGGTCCCCTCAGTCTAGTGAAGGAGGAATGGGAAAGAAGACCCTCATCCCCATCACAAGATGTGGTGGACTACGTACTCGGCCTTCGGTCTAGAATGGCAAAGTACATGGAACAGTCGCCAAATAATTTAAAAGCCAGTCAGGAGCTGATGAAGCACTGCACGACCAGAAGGCCACAGTGACAGTCTATTCTCCAGGCCAGTGGGTGTGTATTATGGAGCCTGTCAAATCCAGTGCCCTTCAGGACAAGTGGACTGGGCCTTACTGTGTTCTGGAAAAGGTCAGTGAGATGAATTATATCATTGACATGAAAGGACCTAAACAGATGTGCAGGGTCTTTCACGTCAACCGGCTAAAACCTCATTATAGCCGAGATGACTTGGTCATGGCAATAGTGACTGATGGAGACTGAGGAGGAGCCTATTCCCTTCCCAGACCTCCTGCACACTGAAGCCACAGATGGGTCAGTTGAAGGTGTCAACCTTGCAAACGACCTGTCAGAACAGCAACTAACAGTTTGTCGCTAGTTACTGGGACAGTTTGCCGGTCGGTTTTCTCTTACTCCTGGTCACGCAGATTGGTTCACCCATGATGTGGATATGTGGATACTGGAGACATTAAGCCGGTGAAGAGCAAAATTCACTGGATGTCTGATAAGGTCGGGGATACCATCAAGGAGGAAGTTTCCAAGATGTTGTCCCTAGGAGTGATAGACCGTGAAAAGACCAGTAGTGGGAAAACTGAAGTTCGCTTTTGTGTGGACTACAGGGGGCTCAATTCTGTCATGAAGACAGATGCTCACCCCATTCCTTTGGGAGATGAGCTCATTGACAAGCTTGGCGCTGCCAAGCACATTAGTACTTTTGACCTCACAGCGGAGTAGTGGCATGTCGGCTTGACAGATGGAGCGAAAGAGAAGTCATCATTCTCAACCCCGGAAGGACATTATCAGTTCACTGTGATGCCCTTTGGATTGAAGAATGCTCCTGTCACTTTTCAGAGGATGGTTAACCAGGTTTTGTCTGGACTAGAAAACTTCAGCGTCACCTATCTAGACGACACTGCTGTGTTCAGCCACACCTGGGAGGATCATGTATCCCACCTGAAACAAGTGCTTCAGGCGCTGCAGAATGCAGGCCTGACTATTAAGGCCATGAAGTGCCATATACCTCAGGGTACAGTGACTTACCTAGGCCACCTGGGCGGTGGAGGTAAGAAACAACCTCTGGAAACAAAGGTACAGGCTGTGAAGGTGTGGGACATCCCCACCACACAGACACAGGTGAGAGCCTTTTTAAGTCTCACCGGGTACTACTGGTCGTTCATCAGAGGGTATGGGACCATTGCCATGCCCCTGAATGATGTAACGTCCAAAAAGATGCCAAAGAAGGTAACTTGGACCCCGCCTGTCAAACCTCCTTTCAGGATTTAAAGGATGGATTGTGCAGGGACCAGTTCTGAAAGTGCCAGATTATGATCAGGAATTCATTATCCAGACAGACGCCTGTGATTTTGGGATTGGAGCAGTGTTAGCGCAGCTGAACACTAAAGGGGTAGAGAAACTTGTCACCTACATTAGCAGGCAGTTGTCAAAAAGAGAAAGGAACTGGGCTGTCGTAGAAAAAGAGGTGTATGCAGTTGTGTGGGCCATAAAGAAGCTGAAACCTTTATCTTTGTGTCTCACTTTACAATCCAGACGGACCACAGGCCTCTGCAATGGTTAATGGCCATGCAAGGGGAGAACCCCAAGCTTTTGCGGTGGGCCATATCCGTACAGGGATTAGATATGGACATCCAGCACAAGCCCGGCTCATCAGTAGGGTGATGGTTCACATGTTGAGGCTGGGGGGTAGGGTTCTAACGGTATATCGGTATACCGGTATAGACACTGTGGTCAATTTCATTTTGCTTAAATAACCGTTACTTTGTTTGTAACGAAAACTGATTTAAATGAGGATTTTATGTTTTGCACGTGTACTGTGCAGTGCATTTCAATTAATGCAATTGCAAATTGCAAGCAGGGTTGGCACTGGGCTGGGCTGGCTTCTTTCTGTGTTTAGCTAGCCTGGCACTGGAGGAGGTAGAGTTTGCCTGGGCCCAGGCTGCTTGGAACAGTCCCGATGCATGTGTGACTGTCAGAGACAGTAAGCTGAGAGCAGCACTCCGTTCGGGCTCCATAAAACCCATAATTGAATTAAAAAATCATAGCTCTTCCCTGCTGCGACAGGTGGGTGTTGGCTCCAACGTTGGTGCCTGCCCTGTGTGTGGATTCGGAATCAGGCGCAGCACGAGCACAAAAAGAAAGGTATGCGTTTTCTTTCTGCAGTGCTGCAGACTGGAGTGGAGTGATTTGTTACGCCCGCGCTGTATTACAAGAAAGGAGTCCTTGAGGCTTCCTGCTTCTCTGACCCAAATAAATCAAGCACACGCAAATGGGAGTATTTTCCTTTTGCAATTAGTGTGATGCACTTCGTCTGGATGAAACCACCAAGTTACAGGCTTCTGTGCCATCTTTAGGTTAAACTTTGGGACATTGATTGTATTGCCACTATTTGGAGTAGGAAGTTTAACACGTTCCCTCCTGCGTGTATAATTTGGAATGCTTGTCTGGTGTAGTAAGGTCTATTGGGCTTTCACAGCTGTGTTGTTAGTAGTCTTTACACAGTTAATGGCATTAGGACAGGAGTCATCATTATAATAATTCTCAAGCATGGCCCCTGGCAACAGTGCTGCTATCCAGATTCCAAGCCGTCTACCCCTCCTACTGAGTCATGAGGGGGTACTGCTGCCTGGCTCTACTATGCAGACTAGTGCTCAGTGAGCACTACGCACACACCACGAAAGAGTTGGACTTTGAAGATCTGAAGTAGTCACCAGGGTTCTCACATGTCTTATGCATGGTAACAAGTATCCCTCCTCGTGCCCTAAACATTATTGAGTGCACCCTTATATTTCTCAAAGCATGGTTTCTGACGTAAGAGTATCCAACACTGCCAAGGTTCCAGTCGGCGTGCATGCACACAACCCAAAAAAGACTGGTTATGGCCCTATTAGGAAAAATCACAACTGACGGTCTTTTTGCATTTCAAGTGGAGCTGGAAGCATGTATTTAATATAAGTGTTGCTATGGGGGGCTTAGGGGCTAGAGCCCCGGGTCTTTTGGTTGTAACCCCGAATAGAATCTCAGGGGCTACAAACAAAAGGCTAGCTAGCCCTGAGTCCCGACAGACCCGACATTAGCGTAGCCCCTGATCTTTTCCAGACCTAGCAACACCCCTGGTTGAGGGGAATCTGCAGCCTACAGAGCCGGAGATAAACATTCAATCGGTCAAAGTACGGAAGTTTAGCACTGATAAAAAGTGCATAATGCACATCTATTTTCATAATAGAGCCATATTGAGTCTTTTGAACTGATGACGTCAAGATGTGACGAAACCTACAGTTGGTGAGGAACCGTCTTTTAAAGGGCACCTACCTGGGCAGAACCCTCATCCGGGTGATCCCAGGACATGAAGGAGAGGGAGAGGATCTGTCCCCATACCGCCACGACATAAAGTAACCTTGCCTGCGCAGGTACGCGCTCAGAAACCTCTGGGTGGGTAATATTAAGCGTGTTATAAATAACCAATTACAATATACAAAGCGTCGTGGCTGGGGAGCTTCAAATACTGCAGTCAGCACCTTTCAGCGTGCCATTTGTTTTCAAAACCGCAAATAACCTCCATTTAAATTTGCTGTGTGCAAATTTAGCTTGTGTGGCTGAAGAGTCTGGGGGGGTCAGCTAGGATTATGTGCTGTTGGAGGCGGGTGGGTTGTGTGTTAGGAAATCGCTTTCTCTTGCGCTTTGGGAAGTGGTGTGAAAAATACACACCATTTAAGTCTGTGTGTTCGTGTGGAGGGAAGAGGTGATTGTGGTAATGTGAGCTTCTAGGCTTTTCGTTTTTCAGGTTGCACTTGCTTGTGGCATTTAGAAACTGTTTGGTGGACTGAAAATGTGCATTTTAAAAAAAAGAATATGGCAAATACACAGCATTTTTAAGTATGCTGTTAAAATGGGCAATTGCAAATTAAGTTCTTATCAGTGGCAGTCAGAGCCTTTTATATGCATGATAGAACGATTCCACTTTCCAATCCAAAGAGCTCGAAAAGCAGTGCACCTTGCAAATCTGTGATAGTTAAAGTGAGCAACACAAAGCACCCATTTAAAGACTAGATGCAAAAAAATAAAGTTGCTGGAAGTTAAGTTTGGTGCAACACTGTCCATATACTTGGCTAAATCTCGTTTTTTGTTGTTGCAAACGCGCTTCTCGCACTTGCAGACTCCACTCCCACCACAACTCCCAGCTCCTTTCTAGTCCCTGCAATCCGCCCACCTCCGTCCCAGCCCCACTCCGTGATTGGGCCCGTTGCCCTGTGTTAACTTCTGTGAGGGTCCAAGACCCTTGCAGGCTTACCAACCGCCATGATTTATCATTGTGGCTGGAAGTTAAGTTTGGTGCAGCACTATTCCTCTGGCCCCCAGCCCGACAGGTCCGTTTGGCTACTTTGGTAAAAGTTATACATTTCGTTTGTTGATGTTACGCACACGCGCTTCTAGCGCTTGCCGACTCACTCCCACCACAACCCCCAGCTCCTTACCAGTACCTCCAATCAGGGGAGACTGGCCTATAGAGAACTCTGGAGATTTCCCAGTAGGCCTCTGCACCCTGGGTCTCTTTTGTGTGATTTAGCATCGTGGCTGGAAGGTAAGTTTGGTGCAGCACTATGCCACTATCCAAATGAGTCTGTCCTACAAAAGTTCTTTGTGAGCGAGGTCCGTTGCCATATGTTTATTATTAAACACCTAATCTCATATGATCTTATAATTGCACCAAATAGCCAAAGGTTTGTTGCAAATAATCTGTATATCTATGTTTGTTTATTACACAACTTCTTTTATTACATGTTTTAAAATCACAGAAAGTACAGTGGGATTAAAAATATTTTTCATGTCAACATTATTTTGCATTCTGGGACTTATAGCTCACCATTCTGGGTGTAAAAGGTAAAGCGACAATATCATTTTGGCTTAACATATTTCTATAGGGATTTACATGTTCATGTGGCTTTATTGCCCCCAGTGGAGGTGGAGGCAGTCATTTGTAAATTGAAATGACGGGTGTGAGGGGTGACTGGTGCAAGTGGCTCTCGATCCCATCATTTTAGTTAGCAAATGATAGGTCTCTTCTCCCTGCTCGAGGCTGTCAGACGGGTTCTGTGCTTCTGCACTTCAGTGTACACCAGATGGTGCCCCTTCAGGTGGAAGGGGGCCATGAGTAACTCTCAAGGGGGTTACTCTACAGCAGCTGCTCCCATTATTTGAAGCGCCACAGTCAGTGCCAGCAGCTGGCTTAGAACATGGCAATATAATCCTTACATTCGTTCAAAGGTTTTAAATGTGCTCTTTGAGTGCTCACCTTACATCTTCAAGCTGTGTTTGCTGGATCCTTGCGGCTGTCACTTTCCTCCTATGTTATCACCTCAGTCATTGCCTTAACAATCATCTGTTCCACTTCTTAGCTATGGCATTTCGCAGGCCATTGGCAATTGGGTATGTAGTGTTTCAGATCCGTGCTGGGTGGCCATCTCTTGTGACTGTCTTGATTCAAGACACGAGATGGACATCAAGCAGGGATCTGAAACACTAAATGCACAATTGCCTGCCCAGTGCCCATACCTATAAATCCTTCTTTGTCACTAGACTCACTACGTCAGTCAGAGTCACCTGTGGGGTTAGAGTATACATTATAATGGAGACAAAAGAAATACTGCTGGTCGATGGGTTGGGTTGTTATATTTTAGCCACATATTATTCAAGAACATTCAATAATCGGCGGCCCTCCCACCACTGTATGTATTTCTTTGTCTCCCCATTATGTATTCCATTTCGTGTCTGTAAAATAAAATGTCACATCAGACATCACATGAGGTGTCAGTCTAAAAGCACTGTCACAGTTTTACTTAAAAGGAGAGAGGAATGACCTCACAGTTACACAGACTAATAACTTGAATCTATCAGAGTAATAGTTACTTGTTGACTAGTGCTGTACTATCACTGCCACAGACTCAATAAGGCTATTTTATTTCCAATTCCGGCGTCAAATAGTGAGACATATTTATACAAGTGCAGCTAGAGCAACTGTTAGGTAAAGTAGTGAAAACAACCAAATCCAACAATGATGGAAGAGGTAGATGACCACTATGACACTGCAGTACCCTCCCATGAAATGTCGTACTTCAGTGTGAAACTACTTTGGCTACACTCAAATCAGAGGAGAAATAAAAGAAGATGGCTTTTCCATTTGCGGTGCCTGTACAAAAGAAATTTCAACTAAGGGCGGAAACACATCTAAAATGTTTACGCATCTTCGAGAGCACAATGCAGCCCTTTTTCTAGAAACGCAGATGCCCGTCAAAAGTAAACGACTTTCTCATCCTGCCACTTTCACTACTACAGCAGATTTCACAGAAGCATCATCCAGTACAAAGGTATTTTTAGTTTCAAACTTTGTCAACATTCATCACCAAATAAAATCACTCATGATTAGGAGTGTAACATCCGCATTGCACACTAGTGCAGAGCACTGCATCACACACAGCAGCACACAGGCCCAGCTTGGACGGCCGAGGTGCTGCTGCCTTGGAAGAAAGGTGTGTGGGGCTGTCCACTTGTAGATGGTTTTAACTTACCTACCTTAGTTTACTTTTAAGTTAATTTATTTTATATTTGCATTTGCAGTGGTGCCGCCAATTTCCAGAAAACCTCACTCAATATACAATGGAAGAAATGTTTGAGAAGCAAAAGAAATATGACCATGCCTCTAAATCTGCACACCAAATGAATGCTGCTGTTGGTTTCTTCATTGCAAAAGATATGGTTCCCTATTGCATAGTAGAAAGACCAGGTTTCAAGCATTTAGTAAACCAGTTGAATCCTAAATACGAACTTCCATCGCAAACATTGTTTACAACAGTTACAGCTAGACATTAATAGGCTTACTTGTATTGGCACAGATAACGCCTCAAACATGAAAAAAAGCATTTCAGCAGGTACTTAAAGTACCATGCTTAAGCTGCTTTTGTCCCAACTTATATTTAGGGATTCAAAAGTGTTTACAAATTCAGCGCGTTGACGACACAGCAGTTAAAAGTTGAAGGCGGCTGGTTGAGTCATTCAGCCGCAGCTGGAAGAAAAGGCAAGAGCTGACCTTAAAACAAACTGAACTCAACATTCCTAAACTTCCCTGATTCATGATGTAGTCACAAGGTGGGGCTCAACATATGGCATGATATAGCGCTTCATTAAGCAGCAGCAAGCAGTGTGTGCAGTTCTTGCGTCAGATAGAAATCTCTGACATTTGATGCTAAAACAAAATGAAATGACAAACCTTGAGGACATTTCATTAGTACTTGGGTCAGTCCACATGTTCACAGATGCCCTTGCTAGTGGCACACGTGTGACCGGATCAGCAATCAGACCAATATTAAATCATCTATTGGTTTGCGCTCCCACCGATCGTCCACTAGTGAGAGAACTTAAAGAAATGATTGCAGCAGAGATGAGTGAGCAGTAGATGCGAGGCACCTGAAACACGATTGCTACTTGATATCTGTTCATTCCTGAATCCAAGGTTCAAAGAACACTTCCTCAGTAATGTCACTGATACAGCAGAAGCAATAAAAGAAAATGCTTTACAAGAAAAACACAGCCTGGAAGAAGGTGAGGATCAGGAATCAGATTTTACCACTGCCATGACAAGAAATAGGACCTCCCCTCCCCCGCCAAGTCAGTGAAGAACAACAGAGTGAGCAGCAGCTGCAAAGCCTTGGAGTTCCATCACCAAGTCCAACTCCAGTACTAGCAAGCAAAAAAACAGTTGATGTTACTCCCAGAAAAGGCCCACATGATTTACTGTCGGAAATCACAGAAAGTGTGAAACAGTCCACTTCTGCGGCAGCAGACTCTGAACCAGAAACAGCAATCATTGCTGAAGTCGAACACTACAAAGCTCTGCCAATCTTTCCGGGAAATGAGGATCTCCTCATTTGACAGAAACAACATCAATAGGATTTATCCAATCTGTCATATCTAGCCCAAAAATACCTTTGCATCCCAGCAATTAGTGTTCCTCCTGAAAGTGTCTTCAGTAGCAGTGGCTACATATTGTCACCTTTTAGGAGCAGACTATCTACAGAGCATGTAAACATGCTGGTATTTCTAAAAAAAAGGTTTGTCTGTTGCAAAAACATAATTCAGCAAACCAAGAGGTTTGGCATAGCCCCTCTGGGCACCCCTTCTCTGACCACTGTTCTTCAGAAGGAACAAAACATATTGGGCCTCATTATAAGTATGGGGGTAAAACAACAACTGTGCCGGTAGCGCTACCGGCACTGTTGCTACTGCACCGTCATACTACGAGCTGTGCTCGCGGATGCCTGTCAGCCCGCCATGTCTGACCTGGCGGGCAGTGCAGCACCTACGAGCACAGCATGTCGGATGCATCGGCACTGTTGTAAACGGTGCCAGTGCAGCCGATGTCCCCATTCCCATTGAGCCCTATGGACTTCAAATGGGAATGGGGATGGGGATGTACCGGGCCAGGCACCCGCGAAAGCGCAATTACCGGGTCCGGCTGGGCCAGAATAGCCCGGTAATTGCTCATTCGCGGATGCCGGGCCCGGATACGAGTTTGGAGGTAACCTTGCCGGTTTTACCGGCAAGGCTACCTCCAATCTCGTAATGAGGCCCATTGAATTTGCAAATTGGGCGTTCTTCCTTCTGTGCTGGCAGGTTGACCTTGAAAAACAATAGTCTGGTCTGGGTGATTGCCCAGTGCTATGCCTGCAGTTGATTGATTTTAAAACCTTCCAGCCATCATACTTTGAGACCCTAGGGTCATACATGTCTTGGCCTCCTACTTCTTTAGTTATAACTGCCTGGGCTTTTTTGATTTTTTAAAAATGAAAAGGAATTATGGGAGACCAACCTCTGAGGACTGTGTGAGGCCATTCCACACACAGTCCATCTGCTTCCCGCGGTGTGCAGTTAAAATGTCGAATCAATCATTTCTAATGCATTAATTTCCAAAAAAATAAAGTCGAAAAAAAATGTCGAATGTTTCTTTGTTTATTTTATATGGGTTTTTTTGGGGTTTGGCTAGTAAAAAAGGGTTATAAAAAAAACAGGGGGTTGGCGGGAATCCCCCTTTAAAAAAAATAAAATCAAAAATAAAATAAATTCGACATTTTTGGTTGTTGACATTATTGATTCGAAATTAATGCATTCGAAATTATTGAATTCAAAAATATCACTGTAAACCGCTTCCCGCACAAAACGCATAGTCACATATACTCCGGGAACACACAGTCTCCAGGTGCCATCTTCCCCTGTCATATTCACCTGGAATGTGACAGCCCTGGGTACATCAAAGCATCTCAAGGAGGGGGAAGGCACACCTTCCTCCAGCATGGGCAGCCTAATTTAAATATCAAAGGCTCCATGGATCTGCATTCCTTTTGTCCTCTGGCTAGTGAAAGTGCATACTAACGAGATAATTGAAGCAAGCCTGAAGGGGCTTGGTTGCCGGAATAGACAACAGGAAAGGTGGGGCTAACACCCCTTTGATATGCAATGTGTCAACTTGAAGCTAGTTCCCACCTCTCTATATGAAAGGCAGTGAATGGCTTGTCTGGATCCAGAGCAGACCCCTTTTTAGAGGGGAGAAGTATGTGGTTTGGGTGAGACAGGAAGTCTGCTCCCAGCACAAACATCAAGGGAACCCTGCACTTTAATCAAGAGTCACAGAGAGCTCAGCTAACCCGAGAGACACTTTTATCTACAAAAGACAGAAGGATTGGTGGGACTAAGGTATATGTCATCACCCTTTGTCTGTCCTGTTGCAGAGCACTCTGGCCCTGACCTCATGCATAACAGAAGATTGTTGATGGGGACCCAAGATTGGTTCATTAAGGTAGGCTTAGCCTGCACCAATCACTGGGGCCCATTTGGCTTTAAAAGAGGGCTGAACCCTTCACTTAGCAGATCATCTGAAGACTTCGAAAGGAGTAGAAGAAGGAATCATTTGGACCTGAGCAGAAGATACAGTCTACCTTACATCTTCCAATATAAACAAAAGAGGTACTCCAAAACGTACAGGCACTCAAATGGAGCAAACAGACATCTATAAACACAAGGGTGTGCCTGAACATACAAAGTCAAAAAATATCATTTGTGGAGCTAACAGTATTATTCTCCTGGTAGCCTAAACAATAGATCTAATCAAATTCAATATTTTAATTTACTGGTCTCTCACCAGTCAAAGTAACCTTTATAAAAAAAAGGGGAAAAAGTACATTGGCATAAAAAAATTATAAACTTGCTTTAATTGTTAGTTTGTAGCAAGACAATGTGTCAATTTAATAAGTACATACAACATGAAAAACATACAAAAGCAATGCAATTTACAAAGAGAAAAAAACAGGACTATTTAGTCCATACAATCAATGCGAGCAGAATTTATGCAAAGGTTCACAGAAGTAGGGGTACAACCCCACTAGGAAATAAACATGGGAACCCAATATATGGGAACTGACAAAAAATGATTTGGTGTTAGCAAAACAGTGAATACATTTTAAATCATAAGAGTTTCCCGAGATAGCTAATAAAACTTAAACTATCCCTAGCTGACCCTTACTTGTCTAAAGGCTCAGATTAAACAATTTCGTGAAAATGGCACAGTACATGCGCCAACCAGAGCCTGATTATGGCTACAACAAAAAAAATATATATCACACAGAATATTGTTTGCTAAGCCTAATTTTGGCTAACCATGTAAACAATGTCGCACAGTGCTGTGTGTTAAGCCAGATTTTGGCTGAAAAAAATTTCGACATATACAATGTCACCCAAACAGTCATTTATCTGCTGTGTTGTCATAGGCTGAAAGGGGGTGTACAAAAAATGTCGACATATACAATGTCACCCAAACAGTCATTTATCTGCTTTGTTGTCACAGGCTGAAAGGGGGTGTACTACGCCTACCGCTATAAAGCGTGTATGTCCATGATGCCAAAACGCAGGAGAATGTAGTTCCTGCGACCATTACATAGGACTAGTTGGCATTTCGGTGATATATTGATGGGTAGCAACCACCTTCCTCAGGTACTGGGATCTTCACATTCAGCCTTAATACAGACAGCCTTAATGTAGGGGGTCCTCCTGAAAAGGTAGTAACAGGGGACATTTTGTGAACTCAAAAGGTTTAACTTTAAATGGGAAGAGAACTAGAGAATATACCAATATATGGTGAAGGCATCAGGCCTCAGTGCCCCAGAACCAAGTTGGCAGTACCCCCAGACAGAAAACTTGAAGGTTACCAGAAAGGTGCCCTTAAAGTGTAAAGAGCGTGCCCAAAAACTAAGTCACCTCGTGAGAAAAATAAGTGAAAGATGTGATCATATAGTGAAAAATGTGTGTGATTGTTTATGCTACCAGGAGAATAATACTGTTAGCTCCACAAATGATATTTTTTGACTTTGTATGTTCAGGCACACCCTTGTGTTTATAGATACCTTACATCTTCCGCCAGTGAAGGAAGGCCAGGAGTTCCATGAGGGAAGCAGGATCCCTCCCCTAAACATTTCCCAAGGAACAGAGGGAGATACCGGACTCGGAGAACCCATCCAGCAGCTCCAGAACCGGTACCCAACCAGCACAGCGTGCCATGCTAGGTTTTGCCAGCAAGCTTCCTAGGTGGGAAGTGCCGGAGACTCTCTGGACAAAGGACAAGGCCGTTGCCTGCAATCACTCTCCTGAGCTTTGGGCCATCCGCCTTGAAAGGATGCAAGACCTGCAAAGAAGCTAGCAGGAGTGCAACACAAAATTCATACAGCATCCATCTTTTAAGGACATTTTCAAGACAGTCGTGTCCTCGAACCGCATCCAACTGCATTGCTGACTGCTGTCACTCCGCAGTCACAAGAACCATCCGAGCCGCCTAGACCAGCATTCCAGATCTGCCAACCAGCACAGAGACAATTATTCTTGGCCCTGAGCTGCCGCACCGGACAGCCTGCAGACATCCATCCAGCCTCGCTTGCCGAACTGCCTGCTGCCTGGTACCTGCACCTGTGATCCACCACTAACTTTGACTCAAGGGCTACACAGCGCCCTGAAACTGCTTAGACGCTGTCGAACACCAAGAACGTCGTCAGCACCAGGTACATTGTGGTTCTGCCCCCGTGGTCCTTCTCCAAAGGCCCCTAGAGACAATTACGACCCTTTTTCCCCTTGGTACTGAAACCAAAAACCTTGAACTGTAAGACTGATTACTTTACCAACTACCTTCCTGTCAGTATCCTGAGTGCATCCCTTTCCTTTGTGAAACTGTCTGTCCTCTGTGTTCCTTTACATCGTGGGTCTTATTTGTAGTGTACTAGAACTGTCTGTTGTAGTAATAATAAAGTAGATATTTTTATATAACCTTGACTGGACAGTCCCTTTTATCATTGGGTAATAATTGTATTTTTGCTGTGTTGCAACTAACTAACGATGCATGAACTTGCAGAGATAAGTCTGCTGTTCCGTCCACGTTACCAAAATTGGACAAGGAGGTCTTATAATTCACTTGTATTCCAATCTGTTTGGATACATTCTGGTGTACTAGAGGTCTGAGGTTTATTGATGGTTTAGAAACCGATATTCATCCCTGGACCCCTTCTGCCCCGAAAGCTGTCTGGGGGAAGTATTAAGGTCCGATAATGGGCCACACTTTGTCAATGAGCTATTTCAATAAATCGGGCCTTTATTGAACATAACACATAGGTTTTCTTCTGCTTACAACCCACAAGCAAATGGGATAGGTGACAGGCTCAAGTGCTCCTCAAACAAAGAATAGCAAAGATCAGATTAACTTTGAAAAAGGGATGGCTATATTGCCTACATCTAGTCTTGTATTCCCTTCAAAATCAGCCAGGTTCAGACCATCACCTTAGGCCCTATGAATTAGTAACAGGGCTCTGCATGAGGACGCCCCTCATGCCCCATCTAGAGTTAGAAGTGATGCCCTATGTGACCTGATTGGAATAATTATGGATCAGAGATATCCCCAAATCAAGTCACACCCCTGATCCCAACACGAAAAGGGATCGTGTAAATTAAATTTTATAAAAACTTGAGGTTCGGAGTTCACATCAAGAAATACACCTCCGGATCACAAGGGATAGGAGTTGTTTTTCGACTAGCCTTGGTCCATACACTCTAAAGAATGTTTTTTAACAACTATGACTTATGATACAGTTTCATGAGTTCCATCTCTCGACTTATATAATTTCTTCTACAGCCGAGAAGATATTAGATCAACACCTCTAATTTTTTAATAAAGGTTGCATTCCAAAGAAACAAAATAAACATGTAATGTTTTATTTGGGAAACAACCGACCATGTGAAAAAACCTTGAAGGACAAAGTAATAACAGGAATCCAACAGTTTGGAGCAAACAAACCTCATAAGAAAAAACAATATTTGAATTAAATAGACTGAAATCAAATTGTGATAGAACAATAGGGAAGATTTGAGTTTCAGATCCCCCAACCAGGTTCCTATTTTGTAGATTCAATTAAAAACACGACACATGTGATTTTTCCCTGTATAAGTACAAATTATGATAATTTCTTTGAGGGATGCAGAAGAAGATAACCAGGGGATAAATACCTATCTTGATGATTCGGCTCACTTGGGGAATAATAAGTGGTACCATCATATGAACAAGGTGTGGTAGAGAGCCTCTGATGAGAGCTGTTATATCTGCTCCCTCATCTCCTATGCCATTAGTACAGGAAGAACATTTATTTCAAAAGAGATGCCGGCACATGATGCGAAGTGACTCAACCATCTAGCAGCATGTACTACCAGAGGACACTTCAAGAGAGCTGGCGAACTCTGCGATGGCGATCAAGACAGACATTCCCATACCAGAATGATTATATCAAGACAAAGCAAATGGAAAAAGAGTCTGGATGGACAGACAAGATGCTCGTGTATCCTTCTGTGGGACAAGACAAAGTAATAATTGAAGAAATGAAGAGGATGAATTGCTCTGACAAAACTGAAAAGACTGGAATGCCTGGATGCTAGTAGCGCTCACAGATGTTAATCTATGGACGAGTGATTATGACCAAAGTCCTGTGCAGCTCATCTACTAAGGAAGGAAACAGTGCACGATATGTAGAAAGTGAATAAAGAGTGCCTAAAGTCATGGGCCAAGAATTCTAAACTGCTGATATGGGTGGATGATGAATCAGGAACAGTGGCTGTAGTCCCATTGATTAATGCAACAATGTGTTTTCGAAGCAAAGGTAAAGTCTGAGTTGGAGAGAATAAAGGGTGCAAGAACATAATTGATATCCCAGGAATGAGGAGAGGGACTGCTGTCCTAATGGATCGATATTGGGCCGGTGGATCTAGAGCATAAATGAAGTTGCCCAGGGACTGGGTAGGAGTGTGTTCCATTGAACACATCCATGTTCCAGCCTTGGTTATTCCCCAGAGCAACCTGAATATCGAGGGATTTCCAAAAGTGGATGAGCACCTGAGAAAAAGAAGGTCACTTGCACTCCAGCGGATGAAGACAGAATTATTTCAAAGCTAAGTCAATAGAAGCTTACAATGAGATTCCGGATGAGCACAAGTTGTTCAGCAAGACAGCTATGATAATGACCTTTATATTTATGCCTGCACTCCAAGCAGTAGTGAATGCCAAGTGGTTGCAGATAACTAGATGGGATCTGTTACAGACAATCAATGCCACTATAAAAGGATTTAACGCCATAAAGGAAGTGTTGAGGGCGTAAGGTTAATGACCCTCCAGAACAGGTATGTCATCGACATGATTACAGCAATGGAAGGAAGTGTTTGCGCCAAGGTCGGGCCTTCTTGCTGTACTTTTCTACCATCCCATGATGGTGAGAACGGGACTCTGATGGATGCTATTACTATGTTGACAAAACTGCAAAATAAAATGGAGGAGGAGACAGAGGCTTTTGGCGATGACGATTGGTTCTCATTCCTGTTTGCATGGATTACCGAATGGATGGCAAATGTGTTCAAGTTCTTTGGAGTAATATTGGTGATGATAATGTTCAGATTCTGTGTTATAAGGATAATAATTGGACAATGCCATAAAACAGCAAAGAAAACAGTAGGAATGAAGATCGTGATCGATGTGAAGGAGGAAACAGAAGACAACATGCAGACTGAAAGTACCATTAGAAACCACATAAAAGCAAGTATTGTGGCACCTGAAGGAGCGAAATTCATGTACCCAAGAGATCAAAAGAATTATGTGGAACGTTGGATCCTCTGTACCCCAAGGAGTGAATGCAAAAACACATAAAAAATGCAGGCACCCGGAGGGGGGTGACGAAGATATGGATACCGAAGAAACCCTTCTTCAAGAGAAGATTCAAAGAAGCAGGAAAACCTGAGGAGGTGTTCGAGGACTCGACCAGAGGAGGGAATGTAGAGGAGCAGACATACACATCAGCAGGAGATCCTACCCCCCTACCTCCCCTGTATTGGAGACATGAGACCGTGCCCTGTCTAACACCAGCTATTGCACCAATACCGCAGTGAATATTTGGAAGACGGTATCCACTAACACAACCATATCAACTGTACCCTTGAGTTGATGACAGCCTGCAGCAGGAGATCCCTGAAGGAATATGAGAAAGATCTTAGAAAATGGACTGGTTACATCATAAGAAAGTGTGCACAAAGTCCTGAAATACTGAATGAAGACAATGTATGAATCCTAGTGGCGACATGATGAAGTAAAGAATCAAGTGAACCTAAAATGTGTAAAAGAAGATGATTACATGTTAGAAAGTGCTGCAAAAATCAGAAGTATAATGAATGCACATACGATGAAATGCAAGGAAGATCAAGCCATTTTATAGGCTAGCTACAACTAGTAAATAGAATGCAGACGGAGCCACAATTGTACAGAAATTGGACATTGGTATCATGAAATAAGTAAGCCTAAGAACCATGATTAGAAAACGAAAGGTTGTGTTGCAGTAGAATAATGAACAGAATCGTGGTCTCTTGTCACGTGAGTCGAGGCTAAAAATAGGGCTTGAACTTGGAGTTACAGACACGCTAGCGAGTGCCCTCACTCCTGTTGAATTCCTAGGACAAGAATACTCTGCAAGGCCAGGTACAAAGAGAATTTCATGGCAGAAGGAATGTGTGATGAGAGATGTTGGGCTAATTGGGTGGTAGGGCAGCTCTGTGTCCTATCTACTTGAGCATGGATCTTTGGCTAATGTGCTGATAATTGAACCGAATGTTCCAAACCTGGCACAAGCGTGCCAAACCAATTGTATTAGTCCATATAACGAAGGACCTTATAGCTTGAGAAACCAATGAAACACTGCGTAACTGATTTTTCTTAAATCACACGTATGAAGAAGTAGTCATGAATTGTCCACTTGATATCTGACAGCCAATACCAAACCTAGCTCCTATATGATTGTATATCTAGATGTGTCCCTTAACCAATCCCAACGCTTGATAGGTTTTTCGCTATTGCCACGTAGCATGACGTCATTCTGACACACAAAGAAAGTATATAATTGTATTTCATGTGGAAATCGCTGAAAGAAAGAGTGTACGTACGTTGATGTTTGTTGTAAACTCCCTGTTTTAGACAATGGCTAATGAAACAGCAACTTGCCATCTTCTTGAGTTTGTCCGATTATTTGGACTACAGAATAGAATAATTCTGGTGTAATCCCATCCACTAACAGGTGAACGTTTCCAAGGGCCATAACTCAGGAGTTTGGATAGTGGGCTTCTGGTAGTTCAAATAGAATGGCTGGGTGTTTGGGGACATGACAGCTCTAAAACACTGGGAGTCATTACGAGTTTGGAGGCAGCCATGGCGCTATTAGCGCCATGGCTGCCTCCAAACCCGGGTCCGGGCTCACTGAATGGGGACTTACCGGGTCATTCCAACCTTAGAGGACCCAGTAAGTTCCCATTCAGTAAACCATTCCCCATTCCCATTTGAGCCCCCAGAGGGCTCAATGGGAATGGGGAAGGAGCAAATAACGGGCCCGCTAAGAGCGGGCCCGTTATTTGCTCCAAGGTCCCTTAGCAGGTCCCCCTAAGAACGACTGGTCAGGCCAGCCGTTCCTGCTGGGACCCGCTAAGGGACCTCGGAATATGGTGGTAGGGGCTTAACGGCACCGCCATCCTTAACGGTGCCGTTAAGCCCCTCCCGCCATACTCGTTATGGCCCCCACTGCCTTGAAATATGATTAATTAAAAAGAAAGCAATAAGAATAAAATAAGAAATAATTGCAAAAATCACATTTTTGGAATTCTCTTTGAAAGAAGGTATTGTATTAAACACATTTTGGAATAATTTGAAAGTGACGAGGGTCTGGACATGTTTCCTCCGATAACTGTACTTTTTGTGATGTCCTTGCAGTACATAAAAACTCCTCTCTGTTACTAACTTCACCTTGTTTAGATCTTTAAGGTCTTTGTATAGTGAATGATAATAATGTTCACATGTTTATCTCTGTTTTTATTATGTACCTTTATTTAGAATACATTTTGTTTTAGCAGTATTCCAAACTTGTTTGTGTGATCATAAATGGCTAGCGGAAATATATACTAGCCTCCTGTAAATTATTCTAGCACTACCTGTGCGTTGAAGGGAGAGGTAGTCTTGACTCTTTTTTTTCCCTTTCGTCTGATACCTGTTTACCCTCTAAAGTCAGCCCTGCTGTTAACAAAAAAGAGGGTACCAGCCCTTTTTGTATTATTGTTCTAAATCTGGGATACTGCGGAGGGCGGATGACTGCGGAGGGCGGATGACTGCGGAGGGCGGATGATGACTGCGGATACGAGCCCAATACCTTCCCTGATGAAATGAACTTAGAAGTGTTCCCAATAGACTCTGTGTGGAAAACTGTACTTAGAAGTTCGCCCAGTTCCCTCTCTGGGAAAATTGCATTCAGAAATTTGCACACTGAAAGAGCATATAACCCATCACACCACACCCCACGCTTATTCTCTCCTTACATCACCACTCAACTAGAACACAGAGATACTATGACACCATTCGGTATAACTGTCCTCATACGAACATCCACCGCTTACTCCACATCATTCTATGTAATCACTGCTGGTCCCACACCCCCAGCCAGGCGTTTTCCTCAGGCCTAACGCAGCCACCTCCGTTCCGGATAAATCCTGCCAGAACGAACACATTCTCCTGATCTCTCAACCACCACACCTACCGATAAGAAGCAGCTATTACACGTGTACCGCACAAGCTGCACACATATCCGGTGCTCACACGCACCTTTTGACTCTCCCTACTCTCTCCACTGATCTGAACTTCAGTTCCCAAGGGCGTTCAACCTACCAGCGCCTTCAGACCATACCAATGGTATATAAGGCGCTATATAAGTGCAAAATAACAATAACAATGACAATACATGTTTTGGCAGCACCAGACCACTGCCCTGTCTCTCGTGAGATTGTCCTTCAGAACCAGACACAATCCTACCCGTGCTTTGCTGTGCACATTCCTTTCAGATTACATGAGCCTGCAGTGTGAGACAAGAAAGGGCTCTGTCTTAATTGATAGAATGACCTCCTAGCCTATTGCTAGGATGGGAGCAGGGATGGAGGAGAGTATTCTTGCTGAGATCTACAGTAATTATTCTTTAGTACTGGTCCTATCTTCCAAAATGGCAGCAGTTCATTATATATTAACCGCATGGGATGTCCCTATCATACACCTTCCCCTACCACCTCGTGCCATTAGGTGGGCACACTCTTAGCGTATTGCTATCAGTCTAAACCGCTTGGGGGGGCAGGGGAGACGGGCATGCATCCCAACATTCTCCCCTTTAGTTAATCCTGCATTAACTAACTCTGCTGTCATTCTTTGTGCTCCCTCATACTCCACGTCCCTTCCTTTGGCACCCAAACTCAACTTACATCAACCAAACTTTCTCCTTCCTGGGCATACTATTCTGGGGTACATGTAAGATAAATTAATCCCCTATCACCTGCCAAATCTACCCAATGCTCAGTGTAATTCTCTGGGTCTGGTGGAGACGTGTTCACTGTTCCTGGAGGTCAACACTACGCTCGATCCTCACCATACAGGCTTATTAGGATCACCTGTTTGGGCCTTCCTATCTATTTTACCACGAGGAGCACTATTTACCCCAATTTTAACCATTGTCATTGCGACATTAGGAAGAGTCTACTCGCAACATCGAAGGATCATCTGACACGTGCAGAACATCACCAACAGGAGCACTATAATAGGGACCAGTATCTTCACCAGTGATCCCATCCAGGATGGCACCCACAAGCACATGTTATGAAACCAATCGTCTCTGTTATTTCCACCCTCAGTTTGCATATTCGTCTTCAGCTTGTGTATGGCCACTATAATGTGTGCCAGGGACCCATTTTCTGCATCATTTGGGTGTATCTAGGTACAACATGATAGTCCAATTTTCCTTCAAACCCACCCTTTCCGTGCCAGTGAGCAGGTCAAGGCTGTAGCGGTTCTGGAGTGTCATCAACCTAATCGCCCGCATTTCACTCTTGATCGCATTTAGTACTTGCTCTGTATCATTCACCAACTGGATCACTTCCTACATCTCTATTTGCAGCCATTTTGCATTTGTGACTGCCTGTACTCCAAGTAGCAATAGTGACACGAAGAAGACTTCAGCTTTGTTGTAGTCAATATTTGTCAGGGATTTCTGTTAGTAATTTGGAAGAGTCCTCAGACAAGTAGCTCAAATGCCTCTTCTGTCCTCTCAGCGAGCACTTATTTCTTCTTGGTTTTGGGGCCTTGGGCGTGGGGTGTTCAGGTTGCTTTGCACCAGTGTTTGGTGCTGTCACAAGATGCACCTTAGGAACCACAAGGATCACTGAATGCAGGGTGGCCAACGAACATGTGCCCCTCCATGATGGTGGGAGGTGGAAATACGCCTGCTGACCACACACCCAGTACATGTCCATAAGTGTTGCTGTACCCTTTATGAGATCTGGAATATGCAAAATCTTGTTATATTTATTATTATTCCCTACAGGAACAGTTTCAACTCCTTGGAAGCATACCTGGTATTGTTCTTGCACCTGCATCTTCACTAGAGCTTTTTTTGCTTTGATCCATGTTAGTTTAGAAACCTGTGCTGTCCAGATCTCTTGACACACATTTACTTTGCATATGACATCTTCGTCAAATCCCACCAGGCCTCCAGCTGTGCAACTGACCACTGCACCTTCCCATCAGTTGGATGCAAACAATACACCATCCATCTTTATGAGCGGACGCAGCATACAATGCGGGTCTTTACTGTTCTTGGCACACTTTTCACTGTCTTTATCCATCAACACAAGTCATATCCATGCTCCTGGAACAAGCCTCACACCCGGCATGACGCTAGATGGACTAAGCACTGCATGTCCAAAGACAATGTTTCTTGGGGTACTCACATCTTGGGTGCCCTGGATCCTTGGAGGATCAAGGAGCACACATAGCAGCTCCCATTTGCCCTTGCAATCCCCACTGAGTGCATGTCGTTGTACAAAATATTACTAAATTAAGGATGGTGCACATCCTTCATTGTATCTAAACCAAGGCCTCAATATTCATCATATTTTCTTCTGGTGTCCATTTCTCTTTTAATTGTATGTAACCCTATAACTGTACTACTAAGTTGCACATTGAGTAATGATTCCGAATATAAGCCTGTTGTTAACTTACCTTCTACATCTACATCCACATCTACACATTCCCGGCTTTCCCCCCCTTTCTATATGCCCCCACCATATAAAATGAGTAAACGTTATATACATTGTTACTCCAAAAACTGAACTTAATACTATTATCAATGTCATATATATCACACAATTGGGAGTAATACTACACCAAAATTCTTTTGAAAGTGCTGTACATTTGTGATAGTGCAGGAAAGTAAACATGTGTACTACTAACACTCATGATGATGGCAGCAAATACTAACGATCGTGGGTACTCAAGTGCGCTGAATGTTGGTTGAGCTGATGATGTATATTTATTGTGCAGAAATAAAAAACATATATACAGGCGTTCTTTGCTGGCAATTGTTCATTGTAGCAGAGTGTGTAACTTTAATTAACAGTTTATGCGAGATGAAGGAAAACAACTCTATTGATCAGCAGGTATTGGTACTGCATTAGAGGAGGAGGGAGCAGTATGGGTGCCCTTCAGACATCCGATAGGTGCCCCCAATAGTGCAGCCCCTTTCCCTTGACCGCAAATGGAGTTGCATACACGACTATGAAGGGACCGTTGCATCTGGACTCACACCACCTGCGGACAAAGTTTCTAACATAAATTGAGTCTCCAGGTGACAGCTGAAGGGGTGGCGAGCTTGTGTCTTTCCGGTTCAGGGCTGGTTTCTTCTTCCAATCATCGCAGTGCCATCTTTTGAGAGATAATTTTGATTGAGCGCATCAAAACTGAAAAATACTGTTTCAAATTCACCCCCCAGGATTGATGCAGCCCTGTGAGCATCAGAGGCACATCTGATTGATGATACAGTCGTGTGAATACACTGGCCCGTCACTATTTCATGGGGCGATAGGTGGTGATCCTTACAGGGCTCCGTCTGCATACTAAACAGGTCCAAGGGCAAACAATGGACACTGTTTTTCGCGAGGGTAACACACAATTTTGATAGTTTTGCCTTTAAGAGGCCATTGATCTGGTCCATTAGCCTGGGGGTGGTACATTGAACACATCTTATGCGCTTTGCTCATTAGGGCTGTGATCTCCTTAAACAGACCCCCTTCGACTACATCATCATGAATAAAATGAAGATGGTTATTGTGACCTAAACTGACTGAAAGCTAATTTCTTCTAAACTGTTTTTCACCTAAATTGTTCTCTCTCCAAAATATGTGATATAAATACTTACCTAAAGTATACTTAAATGATGAATTGTTGGTCTGGTATTCCAGACATATGATAGTGTGCAGGGGACGTGAGTTCCCGAATTGGGAACTTTTTTGTCTGATCTCCTTAAACAGCTCATTAAAGAAGTGCGTGCCATTATTCGATCTTAAAGTGTCACACACACCCCACTGAGGAAATACCTCTCTCTCCAAGAATGTGGTGGCATATTTAGCATCTGGATGTGCACATGGACCAGCCTTGACCCAACATGAGAAGGGGAATACCATCACGACTATATATCAATACATGTTGCACTGTTCCCCATGTCAGCATAGTCGAAATGGAGCTCCCAGAACAGTTCAGTAGGGTGAGGCAGGGTGCCTTGTATTGTCTGGAGTGTTTGCCAAATACTATAGCTCTGGTACAGAGTACAGTTAGAAATAAACACATTTAGCATTTCCTGCAGGTTGGGGACAAACCAGTCCTCCTGAATGTCTGTAGCAATATGTGGTTTGGACACGAGAAGATAGTGGAGCTGATCAAATTCAACGACCATTAACTCATATGGCATAACCACATTTTATGTAGTACTCTGTCTCCACAAAAAGTCAATAGGGGATTGTGCACCCCCTCTCTTCTGCCACAACAATTTGTCCTCCTGGGGAGCCCGCCCCTGTAACTCAATTATCTTGATGGTTGGTTAGGACGTTTATGGTGGTGACAACTGCACTTGCAAGTTTGCAACCTCTCGGATATGGGAAGATACACTGCATGTTTGGCAGCTGCATCTGCTACAGCGTTTCTGAGAAAAATGTAATCTGTGTTGTTAGTATGGGCAGCGCTTTTTACCACTGCTACTTACATAAGCCGGCATGGGGCATATATTAATCTGTTTAGTAGGGCCGCATGCTGCACAGTGGACACATCTGCTCTTTTAAATCCCATCCTTTTCCACTGAGCCAAACAGGAATGTACCACTGTAGTGACGTAAGCCGAATCAGAGTAAATCATCACTCAGCACCCTTGGGACACTTCTAGTGCTTCTATTGGCGCTATCAGTTCAGCTGCTTGGGCCAAATAAGGCATAGCCAAACTCTTCTGTACTAGGGTCTCATTCTCTCTATCTATTAGGCAGACCACAGAGGCGCCGTGTGTCTTTGACCTGTCTCTTGATCAATATTGGCTGACCCGTCAACAAAAAACACCTCTCTTTCATCTAGGGCATAGTTGCATTCTTTTGGAGTGTCATCGTCTGGTCCTTCAAATGTAGCACAGTCATTCACTTGGTCATCATCAGTGATAAGTTCCATCAAGAAGGTTGTGGGATTCACCGTTTTACATCATACTATGTGAATATTTGGGCAAGATAGTATAATCTCATATGCGTATGCTTGCTGTGTAGTCAAAGTGGATTTAGACCTCTCTAAAATAGCAAAAAACATGTGTTCCAGGTATAGAGTTACTGAGCACACCATGGTAATAGTCACAGACTTTTCCATGGCAAATGCAGCAGCAGCAAGAACCTGCTCAGATGGGAATTGGCCTTTGTGAGACAGGCATGGTATCAAGAGAGGCACAGACTCCAGTATTATAGTTTTAAAACCTTTATTTACTATAATGATGGAGTTGGTGTAATACCTAACTGGCCCTAACTCTAAAGGGATGGTTCCCTCAACTGATGTTTCTAAGGGCCGTCAATGTCTGAAAGTCCTAAACCAAAATCTGTCTGTGTCTAAACCTATGCATGCCCTCACCCTTTGATAAAATGTGGTAGAAAGTCTCTTCATAGAAAAAATTGTGATTCAAAAAGAAATATATAAAAAGTCTGGTTTCAGGTGGTCTTCTCACCAGCTGTGACTCGGTCAGTATCATCAAATTTCAGCACAATCAAAAAGAGGTGGTTCGTTAGCTCTTCTGCACAAAGTTATTGCACTCTGTTCAAACAACTCCCAATGTCTTTAGTTCCTGGGGATTCCCTTCCCCAAGCTTCAATCTTTCCAGGTTTCAGACACAACAAAAATATAACACAGTTTCTCTCAGGCTCCTCAGGCTTCCCCTCCCCAATCTTGTGCCTCCTTGTTTCATCAAATAAGTATTTACATTGTGTTAGGCCTTTTAGGGTTCCCTTCCCCCACGCTTAGGCCCTTAAGTTCCAAACACAAGTTCAGTTTGATAACTTTGCTTAGGCCTCTCAGGCTTCCCTTCCCCAAGCTTAGGCCCCTTGATTTCCAAACACAAAATACAACTTGTCAGGATGTATCTTTTACTCATTTACAGTTCGTTACACACACAACCTTCTCATGGGGTAAAATCACAGACTTTCGAAAACGTTAGGTTCTTTGCTCCTTCTAAGCGTGACAGCTCTGTATATTGGCCCCTCTCTGTATTGCCTGTACTTGCTTTTCTTCTATCATTTCATCTTCAGGTGCTTCCTGCACCCCTTTGTTATCACCCTCTTTGCTGTGCACACTTGCACCTTCCTTGGCTTTCTCTTCTTTCACCTTGTCGTGCACCTGGCACCTCCCTTTGATTCATTTTCTCTTCACTGTGTCTCTTGTCCACTTGTTCTTTATCTTATCGTGCCTCTTGCACACTTATTTCAGTCTTTGGCGCTCACTTGCACCTTTCCTTCACTTTTGGGTCACTCGCACCCTTCTTGTTCACTTTCAAGCCCCTTGCTTTCTTTCCGCTCTCTTGGCTTTTGCTCTTCGGTGCTCACTTGTACTTTTCCTTCACTTTCGGGTCACTCACACCCTCCTAGTTCACTTTCATGCCTTTTTGCTTCCCTTCCGCTCTCTAAGCACCTTTCTCTCGCTTTCCATTCACTTTCTGCTTTCTTTCTTTTTCGTTTTCCGCTTCGTGCCACTTTTAAAAGTCTGTCTTTCTCCCTTCCCGCTCCAGAAAGCCGCACGCTCCTGAATTTCTCCCGCTTACTGACTTGAAACTCATCGGGTAGCGTTGCACTGGCGAGCAGTCTCTCTGAGCATCTGGGATCGAGGTCAGGGTCTCACCACCTGCCCCTCAGACCCCTTTGGGACCGGCACCCGTCCCAATGGAACAAGCTTTTTTACGCACACAGCAAGCATCACACAGGCTACCTCGCTCTGGCTCCAAAGAGACACGCCTCCCTTGCCATGCTGCAGCCCTTTTCAAACACCGGGCCAGCATCTCGACATGTCAGACTCCTCCAGAACTTCCAGGCTTCGCTCCCTGCATCTCCATGCTCCTTGGCTTCTCGGCTTCAATCAGGATTCACAGCTCGCTCTCCTGATTGTGCAAAACCATGCTTTTTATACCTAAAACGGGAGTCAGGTGGAGTCAGGTGTGAGTATTCAGTGTTAAATGCCTGACCCTGCCTGACTCTATTAATGGGACAGCTTAATGCTGGTAGGTAGCAGTCTTCCTTCTGTTTCTCAAGGTGTTTCCTGCAAGTAATCCTCACTACTCTCGGTTGCCTCTTTTTCCCAGTATTAGTCGAAAATGGGGAGAGGGAGATGGAATGGGGTTGATGGTTAATTCCATTTACTAGAATACTATTAGGAGATCGACAGCGGAGAGAGGAAAATACTCTAGCTTTGTTTTTATTTAATAAGATAGCTTCTTCTTGTGGCAGAGTATTTCATCTCTCAGATATTTTATGATAAAAGCATGGGTCTTGATAGTATTCACCAATCTCGTGTACTCAACTCCTTTCCTCCTCTTACTTGGATCATTAATAATGGGTTTTAAATTTGGAGCAACGAGACCCAGATCAGGGATAATAGAGTCAGCATACCCTGTAAAGGCTTCTGGACTTCTTCCTCCTTTATTGTCTCATGGGTATACGTCTTGCCTGGGGTACCCCTATGGATACAACCCTGGAATTCCCTACCAAGCTGAACCTCCCTCGGCTTGTCCACCCCCATGGTTGGGATCCAAAAATGATGGCCGTCCCCTGGCCACCTGAATAGAGGGTTCTCAGGGTTCACATGGAAGAATACCCCTAGGTTTCTCACACCCAGCATGGCAGAGTCGAACATACCACTGTAATATGCCAAGGGCTTATGGCCCATTATGCTCTTTTGTGTCAGTACAGCTGTCATCATTTTGCCGTCAGAGTGTGAAAAATGATAAAAGTCCCGGGTGTAATCACGGGTTGCTAACACTGGTGCTGTGATGACCCTTCCTTCAGCTTGTTAAAACTGGTGAGCATGTCCTCTGTCCACTCAATAATATTCTTTGCCTTTTGGGCATCTTTGAGCGCCTGCAGCAATAGCCGTGTATATGTGGTGTAATAGAAAATCCAGGCCCTACACTGGTTACATAATCCCAGAAATGTCAGCATCTCCTTTACTGTGGTTGGCTGCGTTGTGCTGTGCACAGCAGTTGCGCAGTCAGGTGTTATCCATTTCCCATGGACAGAAATAGGCTGACCTAAGTATAATACTTCTTGCTGACAATACTGTAATTTTGCTGTGTCTCCTTTGTACCCCTTGCTAACAGTTGTAAAAGAGCGATAGAATCTGCTCACTCGTACTGCACCCTAGCAAATCGTCAAAGTACTAAATAATGGTACTGGGAATGTGTATGGTGCCCAGATCTGCGTGCAGCACCCTATTGAAAATGCTGGGTGACTCACAATACCCCTGGGGCAGCCTAGTATGTTGGAATCTCTTCCCGCCATGGGTAAACGTGGTGAGATATTGAGAATCTCGGTGTAAAGGCACTGGGAAAAACACATTCTTTAGATTGATGATCGTGAAGTTGGTAGTCGCTGCAGGTTCGGGACAACTGGAAATTCTGCCTGTACTATGTCGTTCAGAGGGTGTGAATCCTGAATCATTCTCCAACTGGACCTGTTTGATTTTCTAATAGGGTATATGGCCATATTACAGGTTGAATTGGAAAGTATAATAATCCCTTAGTACAAGAGGGCATTAATGATTTCATTTATCCCTTCCTCCACCTCCTTTGACAGTGGATATTGCTTAACTTGGTGGCGACACTGCACCAGGTTTGAGGGTGATACATATTGGGGCAACACTTCACAAAAGACCTACATCATGGGGATTGGTCGACCATAAAACGTCAGGGACCTGGGCCATATCTTCTTGAAGAAATGAGGGAACACTTCCTGCCACAAACATGAGGCATGGGACCTGCCGATATTGGTCCATAATTTCAAAGGGAACATACACTGCCACGACTATCTCCAGTGAAGGCATCATGAAGCAACACAGACAATAGATTCAAAGTTTAAAATAAAATGATTTATTAAATCAAATGTCAGGATGATAGAAGGCCTAACTTACCCTATGCTAAGGTGGGATTTCCCTACCTGAACGAAACTAAGGAAAGTCTGAGTCAAAGAGTTCAACTTGAAAGTCTGTCTGTGTCCAAAACCTATCCTTGGCCTGACAACTAAATCTAACCTGTGTGTAGGGATGTCAATAAAAAAAAAATGGTGATTAACACAACATTCTGAGCTTATTCCAGCTCTTAGCTTCCTTTTCAGCTCCCCTTCCCCAAGTTCATGAAAGTTCCATAAAAGTCTCAAGATTACCTTTCTCAAGTTCAAGGCAATACAGTTACACACAATCCTCGGGGTTCCCTTCCCCAAGCTCCAAGCAACATAGTTCAAAAGAAAAGGGTCTTGAGGCTTTGTTCTCAAGACAACACTTGTAGTTCCTCAAGTCTTAGGGCTCCCTTCCCCAAGACTTTGCACCCATATCTGTCACATAATCGGTGGCCCCATATTCTTTGCACTCGTGGCGATATCACGGGCGGAGCCTCTCATTCCCCCACCTCATCCACTGTATCCCACTCCTCCTCTCCTGGGTGTCCACCCATCTAATCTTCCGACCTCACTGTCCAAACTTCCTGTTCGCTATATTGCATTCCCCTTATCCTCCCTTTCCAAATGTACATCCTTAATGGCTGCGCTATCAATCCTAATCAAAATGTCTCCTGTTCTCCACTCACATAGTGCTTCCTGCCTTTACCTCATCTCTATTCTCAATCAAGCCAATTTTTCCTGTTCCACTTTTAAAGTGTCTTCTAACTCCTTCTCTGGTTTCGAATCAATGGACCCTCTTTCGTTTGGCTTTGCTTTGCCTGAGGGCATAGTATTAGGAATATCTTGATATGGAGCTTGTAGCAGCGAAGGGTTTGGGGCAGCGCCAGAACGGGGGACATACGTTAGGTTGGTGTATTCTAAGGCAGCCAGGGTGGGGTAGCACCCAAGTGGAGACTGTGGCGTAGTAGTGGTCTTCTCGTTCTCTAGACCTGGTCCAGGTGGGGTGGGAAAAGCAGACCCTGGTTGGTCTGTGGGGACAGTTTTACTTTCTATCGTGGCCGTTTCTGCACATGATTTCGCATAACTGGGGGTGGCCTCCTCTAAGGGCCTCGTTAACCCTTAACGCCTGATTACCATTTTAACGCCTGCTTTTAGCAGGCGTTAAAATGCAAGGCGCTAACCCGCCTTGGTGCTAATTACGGCACCGTAATTTACGGTGCCGTAATTAGCGCCTTCCCCACTCCCATTATGCCCTATGGGGCAAAAATGGGAATGGGGAAGGGTAAATGGGGAATGGGGATTTACCGCCCCACTCACCTTGGAATGGGGCGGTAAATCCGCCATCCACCATGGTGTAAACAGAGTTTACACCATGGTGGTAAAGTAGGGAATTTACCACCTGGGTTGTAATGAGGCCCTACGTCTTCTACCATCTTTGAGAATTCTAAGACTTCCTTCCTCTTCTGGAGCTTTTTACCCTTATATTTAGATGCTAAAAACATGTGAATGTGTCCCAATATTTCTTTGTTATTCGTACCATGCTAAGGCCATGATTGAAACAACTCCCACCCCTGTGTTTTAGTCACCCACTGCTTAAGGTATTTCAAAATCTTGTCCTTATACAGAGGTAAAGCAGCACACATATATTCTAACGGGATACTCGGCCCCATCTTCAGTGCCTTTTGTGCTCGTAAAATGTACTTGCCTGTCAGAGAACTGCCCTAGCAACTCCCTCGTGCCTTCCTGTCACCCCTCCCTTTCTGTCACCCTCAATATAATTACACGTTCCCCCGTGCCCCAACCTTCTTTTTGCCCGCTCTCACTACTCCAAATCAGCACTTCCCTCACCATCCACCACTCACATCTCCATCTCACACACCCTATACCACATCAACACATTGGATGGCTCCTCAGTCCCCCCAAACCAATAACAAAATCAATAAAACACAAAAACTACTATGTGTCATTCCAACACCACCCTTACATCGGGCGAGAAGATCCCAGGCCCTCTAAATATACGGAGCCTCTACCCTTCTTCCTTTATTTCATCTTTTTAAAATACAGCGCTGTCATCTTTCCACAATTGGAAAGGCTCCTGTACTCCTTTATCCTTTAATTCCATAATAATAATTTAAAAAAAACACTGCATGGCCTCTTCACCCACTCAACTGCATCACTCACCTCACTCTCCAGCTCTCTGAAACAGCCACAACCCCATGCATCCTCATCCGCTCTATCTCCCCCTCCACGTTGTTTTCTTCCACAAAAGGTGCACTTACATCTATTCGTTCTCCTAAGTTCCTCTGTCAGAGAGTCCCATCTACAGCGTGCAACATCCGGAAGCTGTGCCCTGCTCCAAAGAGCAGACAGGAAGTCTGGCATAACGGCTCCTGTAAACCACTCCAGGTTGTGCACAAGGGACTGGTCGCTGCAGGTGAGCGCGGCCCCTCCAAATGTGCGGCCAGGAATCGTGCTTTTCTGTGTAAAATCTGGGTCAGGGTCACCAAATTTGTGTGCCCGACCTCCTGACAACCAGACACAGAATAAACGTAACTCTGTAGGGAAAAAAGCTTGGCACACCTTTTGCAAGGATAACAAAGGATAACAAAGTGTTTAGTTCCAAAAAGAAAAATAAATATCAGCAGGGGCATTCACACCCTACTGCCACAAAGCGCACAGGTTAGTTCAAGGCAAACAAAGCATTTTAAGGAACAACAACATCACTCAATGTGCAAATAGTATATGGTGTCATCTCATCATTATCATTGGTGGGGCCCCCGTATACATACAGCGGGCCCTTTATTGGCCACAAGACGATTGACTACAGTTGCTTGTGTTGATCTTCTTCCACGTTGTCCTTGGTCTCTATAAATTCACAGCCTAGCAACACAATTGGTTCATTGGATGAAAAAACCTTTCT
Organism: Ambystoma mexicanum; assembly: GCF_040938575.1. NCBI lineage: Eukaryota > Metazoa > Chordata > Amphibia > Caudata > Ambystomatidae > Ambystoma > Ambystoma mexicanum. The sequence continues at coordinate 251,288,885 of NC_090922.1, read as the reverse complement.
GTTTGCGTTTCAACCACATGATGTGCACCTGGTAATTATACATGAGCTCAGTGGATACTCTCAAGGTCAAGATAGCTCTCAGAAATGTGAGGAGCTTCATTCAATCCCAGACACTCTGGCACCACCACAATGCCTCCCTATCATTGACCTAAATGTGTTATCCCCACCCCACACACCTCGCAGTACAAATCACAGGGCATTCTGTTTGTGCTCTCCCTTGTGGTCAGTCTTCTCCCTTGCATGCCCTTTACAACACACTAATCAATCGACCGTTGAGGGATTTAGGAGCTTGGATAGTGGGCCTCTAGTAGTTCAAATAGAATGGCTGTGGGTTTGGGGACATGGGTGCTCTAAATCTGGAATAAATGTTTGGGCAGCTCCAGACCTCTGCCCTGCCTTTCGTGAGATTGTCCTTCAGAACCCGGCGCAACCCTACCTGTGCTTCGCTCTTCACATTCCTTTCAGATTACATGGGCCTGCAGAGTGAGACAAGAAAGGGCTCTGTCTTAATTGATAGAATGACCTTCTAGCCTATCTCCTAGGAGGGGAGCAGGGATGGAAGTCAAAGTTCTTGCTCAGGCCTACATTCATTATTATTTAGTACTAGGTTCTGGCCGTGCTGGGTCTAACATCCAAAATGGTAGCAGTTCGGTATACATTCACTGCTGGGGATGCCTACTGTCTACAAATCGACACTTCCTACAAGTGTCTACATGCTATTGCCCCTATTAAACACCTCCCTCCTTGCCTCTACCACCTCATGCCACTAGGTGCACGCACTCTTAGCGTATTGCTCTCAGTCTAAACTGCTTGGGGGGACAGGGGAGATGGGTATGCACCCCAACACAACTCACTGAGTCTTAAATAGACACTGGCTCTCCTAATTAAAGTTTTGTTTAGTGAATACATATATATATATTTATATATTCAGTAAAAAAATGTTGTTAAAGGGACGTTATGGTTATGTTGCGCTACTAAAAACCTATGAAATTCAGTAAAAAAACGTTGTTAAAGGGACGTTAAGGTCCCAAGTAAAACCGAAAAACCCCTGAAATTCGCCAGTTATGGTAAGCTAAGCAACCATAACTTGCGCCACCACCGTGCACTGCTAAGACTAACACCCAGGACATCAAAGATGACATCACAAATATCACTGATGACACAACATGTGCATTTACTTTTCATGAAAAGTCTGTACAAGGAATTCTTATGATAATATTGACAAAAAAGTGTCAAGGGTCATTGGAATAAATATCATGAGCTAATTAGTGCATTAAGCAATACATTGATATAAATACCATACTGTTATGAAGTTCTATCCAGTATACTAAGCTACTCATGCAGAAACATAGGCATTGTGTGCAGCATACATGATGAAGGTGCAATATTCATAATCTTGACATGTTGAATAATGAAATGATAACTGCTTTCTTATTAGAGTTTTGCGTACTGTGAAACATGTAATAAGTAGCCAATAAAACCCACTTACTACATAATTGCATTATTACAGACAAAACACAAAGGGACAACAACACATACAAATATGAGTATCTACACAGGGAAAGTGAAGTAAGCAAAAAAGCAGAAGTAGAAGCAGAAACAGTTCATAACCTAACTGATTATCTTTATGCAGAGAAATGATTGCTCTGTTTCAAAGCTGCCCTATGTATGTGTATCACATGATGTGACTGGACCCTAAGGAAACCATAACGTCTCTTTAACGAAGTTTTTTCATTGAATTTCATAGGTTTTTATTAGTGCAACTGAACCATACGTCCCCTTAACAAAGTTTTTTCATTTAATTTCATAGGTTTTTATTAGTGCAACTTAACCATAACGTCCCATTAACAAAGTTTTTCATTGAATTTCATAGGTTTATATTAGTGCAACTTAACCATAATGTCTACGAACATCTGAGTTCATTGCAGACCTTCTGGAGAGTGCCACATGACCAAATGCTGGCGCGCGGCATGATGACGTGTCCGAGAACCCGTACAGGTTTCACGATAAGATCTGTGCTTCGCGGACAGTTCGGAACTGCATTTTCTACTGATCTAGGATTTTTCAACTTCAAAATTTCCCTTGCACAACTCCGACACCTATTCCTACTCATCCATTAACAATCTAGTACACAGTACATACTTTTAGCAAAACTGCTATTTATCTTAAAATATGATCAGCTAATGCCATCCCTCCTCCCCAAGAGACACCACCACTGCTGTAATCAAGGAGCATGAGAAACACTGCCCCCTACCTTACAAATAACACAGGCGCAACATTTTCCCTGTCCACCTGCCCCTCCATATTAGTGTTTGGTGCCTCTTCCCTCATTTCCCTCTCCACCTTTCGTCCTAAGCTTGATTGCCAAAAGAATGCATCCAAAAACAAAATAAATGTTCCTTTAGGAACCACCTTTCACAGTTAAGAAATAGAACTAAAAAAAACCGTATAGACTCCATCTACTTTATATTTCTCAGTAAAGTACATAGGGTCTCATTACAAGGCTGGCGCTCCTGTAATGAAGGGTGCTGATACGGGACCAGCACCCTTCATTACAGTACGCCCTATTATGAGGTTCCCTTGCAGGATCCAATAAAGACGCCTGGTAAAACCAAGCGTCCTTAGCGGGTCCTGCGAGGGGACCAGGGAGCTAATAACGAGCCCGTTATTAGCTCCCTCCCCATTCCCATTGAGCCCTATGGGGGCTCAAATGGGAATGGGGATGGGTTTTTCCAATGAGGATTTACCGGGTCCTCCAAGGTTGGAATGGCCCGGTAAATCCTCATTGGAGGAACCTGGTACTGGAACCCGGTATGGAGGCAGCCATGCCCTTATTAAGGGCATGGCTGCCTCCATACTCGTAATGAGGCCCATAGACTCAATAAGATTTTCCAACATTTCCATTTGCATTTTGTGTTATACTAATGGCAATATTGGGGCATTCATCCTCCGTTCCAGGGACTGGAACGGTGGATACCAGCCCAGCAACCCAAGTTATCAGCCCAAGTTATCAGCCCAAGTGAAGCGAGGGTGGACAACAAGGTCTCTGGACCATTATCCCCCCCATTCCAACCCCTGAAATAGGGGATGAAGGCCATTAGCAGCCTAGGTTCCCAAAACAGAAACCTGAAGTGCTAAAAAAGAGGATTTTCCAAGGTGGCCACCATGGAAAGAGAAGGCGAGGGTTCCATACATGGCCCTCTTCGCTTTCCATGGCAGCCTGCAGAAGGCAAAAAGAGAACCCTATGAGCATATTACCACAAACACATTTTTCTTCCCGTTCAGATCTATCCTAATTTTGAATAACTTCACCACAAAGCCAGTCCCAAGTGGACATGGCCACTTTAATCCTATGTTTTGTCCCTTGTGGTCATGGCCAGTAGCCAGATTGTCCGGATCATTACCTTATACCATGAACCGGACAATCTGCCCACTGCCCATGGCCACATGCTACCCCTCAGTCACTAAAGGTATACAACTACATTATGACACTTGTTAAATAATAGAACACTGGCACATTTGCAAAACCATGCTTGTAGATCCTTCCAATGCGCCTTACGCAAGTTTGCTGGAAATCCACCCACGTTTTATTTTTTCAAAAGTGTCAAATGAATGCACATACAATCGTGATATAACCTAGCCCCCTCTTCACAAAATCCATTCAGACTTTACGAAAACATTTATACCTGGATCTACAATCTTTTTGCAAACCTTTGTGTAGATTTGTCAAATGGCACCACATTTATAAGCCATTACATTATTTTGGCACCCCCCCTCTAATTTTGACCCCTCTTGACAAAATCCCACCAAACTTCGCAAAAACATTTATATCTAGATCTTTTATCAGTTTGCCAAATTAATTGTAGATTCATCAAATGGCACCTCATTTATAAGCCATTACATAATTTTGGGACCCCGCCCCTCTAATTTTTCCACCTCTGCACAAAATCCCACCAAACTTTGTAAACTCATTTGAAATCAGAAAATATCCCATCCCATTCTCATCACCCCTCACCTCCCCAGAGATTATTTCATAAGTTTGACCAGTGCAATGCTCAGAGAATATTATTGTCCATAGGGTTCGGCCATGTATTTGTATACATACGTTAACCTATCACAAAAATTTCCAGTGCACCTTACCTCACTTTTCCTCTTTTATAAACATGCAAAATCTGTCAGCAGGGCGCGCCCATCTTGTGCTATTCTTATCCATTGCTGCATCAGCCTAAGGTAAACTGCCCTGACGTCACTAAATCATATGCACCGCCCCTGAGCCTCACATCACCAAACCTAGTGATATTCTCCACCTTTCTTGGTGACGTTCCTTGTCAGCGTAGCCAAACGCGCCCATAATCACCTACGTGACATGACGCAGATCCCGAAAATCAACACACATGGACTCACAACACAGCACGTCACAGTTCGGAATATTAAACCGTACTTTAAAAGAAAACAACAACACTGTACAATTTGTAAAGTACTTTTATTTCACAATAAACGCTCCGAAAACATCCAACTATTGCCATATTCAAACAAATTGCAAATGTGTTTCTTCACTCACGATCCAAAATTTTTATCATGGGGCACGCGTTGTTCTTTTTGCGTACACATGGTGTTCGTTTTCGGTAAAAGAAGCGCTTGGGTCGCACAGTGAATTCCAGTGCTTCTCCATC